>NC_086081.1:8827325-9146868 GCF_948474715.1 Cydia amplana | reverse complement strand
AATTTCAGAGATTTTGATAATTCATCCGCCGAGGTGGTGAAAAAGGGGTTGAAAATTTGTTTGGAGGCCAAACATTTTTTTGAGTGCGGGACTTGAATCGTTGTATAAAGGCATATTATTAGAATACAAGAAAAATAATTTCAGCTTTTAAAAAATCATCCCCTAAAATGATTAAAAAGGGGTTGAAAGTTTGTATAGGGTTCAAATTTTATTTAAAGCTAGGAACTTCAAACTTCGTAAATAGGTAGTTAGGTAGTAGGTTTTATTAAATAGAGGACATGAAAATCTTCTAAGGGGGTTTAGAGGGATTATATCGAGGACAATTTTATTCAGTTAGGGGCTTGAAACTTCGTAGGTTGTGAAAGACAAAGTCTCATGCGTTGTATATAATATTAATAATTAACAAATGATTAACCGTCCTACCGCAATCACTTGCTGCACAATGTTCTAAGCTAATGTAGAAATATATAACCACCAATATACAAATCCACGCGTACGAAGTCGCGGGCAACAGCTAGTGGTTAGATATATACTTTAAAGAAAGTTATTCAAAATCTATAACAAAATGAGGAAATTTAGAATTTAGAGAGAAAATTTAGAGAGAATTCTCAATAATTGTAACTATTCGCAGGTTACGGCATGACAGAAAGCGCCCCGGTGGCCCTGATGACTCCATACGTGTACCCGTACAACAAGGTGGGGTCGGTGGGGCAGCTCGTCCCCAGCACGCAGGGCAAGGTCGTCTCGCTCACCACCGGCGAGATGCTGGGCCCGCACAAGTCGGGCGAGCTGTTGATTAGGGGACCGCAGGTATGTACACTATTTTTACAAGTACCTACTTGTAAAAATCGCGAACACGCGACATACCTATGTCATTATTAAATTATACAACGGGACTTAATCGCGTATCTAAGTTTTAAGATTTACCTCCGACGTTTCGAGAACGGCGTTGTCCCCGTGGTGGTGGTGGTGGTGGCGTGGTCGTGGTGGTCGTGATCGTGGTGTTTAATAATGTGTAAAAATCGTGAAAGTTTAAATCAGTGTTAGGTATGTCATGACAGAGAGCTTCCCATTTACCTAATGTGAATAAACCCTTAAAGCTAATTTGTACCTATCTATCTATCTATCTAATACCTTTAAATGAGCAATTCTTGTTTATTTATATATATATATATATATTTCGGGGATCTCGGAAACGGCTATAACGATTTCGATGAAATTTGGTATATAGGGGGTTTTCGGGGGCGAAAAATCGATCTAGCTAGGTCTTATCTCTGGGAAAACGCGCATTTCCGAGTTATTATATGTTTTCCGAGCGAAGCTCGGTCACCCAGATATTTTGTATGTAATAGGGCATAACTTATTAGCAGGCCTCGGAGTTTTTTTAGCACGGTAAGACTAAGGAGAGCTATGGAGTCTTTGTTAACATTAAAATTAAGTTCATACTCATACTCATCCTCATTAATTAAGTACAAGTAAATTATGTACAGCTCTAGACCTAATAAATATCAGCGATCATCACAATAACGAAATACGTAACTATATATTCATGACATAATGTGACATCTGATTTACTCATACACATATTTAGGTAAAGAGGTTTAATCATAAGTGGCCTATCACTTAAAAAAGTACTTAAGACATGCAACCTATGATTATAAACATTGGTAATACGTATTCGACATATTAAAACGATATTCCATAGATATTAAAACTGTTTATTATTCATTAAGGTTGATATAGAGCTACAATATTTTAGAATAGTTATGCGTTACTCTTCCTTACGTCTACAAAACAGTTCGTTCACACATAATGGGCAGTATAAACGTCGTAAGTTGCATTCATGGGCATCATTTACAAGACACCAATAGTGACGGCAGCAATCTTCACAATATCCAGTTGATTTCATCCCTTCATCTTTAAGAGATATAGCCTCACGAGGTAGTCCTTTGAAGAACATGTCAACGTAGATTGTATGAGGAAGTTTCAAACAGTAAAACTATGCGGTCCAGCATATTTTCTATCTAAAATAAATTAAAACAATATAAACTGAGTGTAAATAATCACGCTGACACGGAAACGCTACAATAACATTATAATAACTTTACTTGATCCAAAACTGGATAATCATTTTCGAAAAAATCGTATGCCTCTCTTATAAGACCAATAACTTTCACCATTGCAATATGGTACAATGATTATTATTATCTAAAGCGGCCAGTGACAACGTATAGTTCCTTATCTTAACAGTAATTATAGTATGTAGGTACGTTAAGTACTTAAATAAAATATTGGAGCGATGACACTGCAATATGGGTAATATAATAATATTAACATACACATATACATATTATTACTTTTTTATAATATAACATTTAATTAAATATATGTAAACAGAATTAATTACATATAAGTAGTCTAAGTATTTATAAAACGATTCGGACGAACTTAATTAATGAGGATGAGTATGAGTATGAATTTAATTTTAATGTTAACAAAGACTCCATAGCTCTCCTTAGTCTTACCGTGCTAAAAATACTCCGAGGCCTGCAGTTATTAGGTACCTACTCAATGCCTCAGGCAAGGAAAGTCTACAAATACCGATCTAGGTACTTTGTGCGACTGCCCGTTCTCTGTAGACCCGCCTTTTTGAATCCCGATCCCTATTAGTTCTAACGTTATTTAATGACGCAGGTAATGAAAGGCTACTGGAACAACGAGGCGGCAACCAAAGAGACACTGGACGCCGAAGGCTGGCTGCATACGGGCGACGTGGCGTACTACGACGACGACCAGTACTTCTACATCGTCGACCGCACCAAGGAGCTCATCAAGGTCAAGGGTAACCAGGTACGATGTGGGAGATATATGTACATGTTGGTTCAACACACAACGAGGCGGCAACCAAAGAGACACTGGAAACAGAGGGCTGGCTGCACACGAGCGACGTGGCGTACTACGACGACGACCAGTACTTCTACATCGTCGACCGCACCAAGGAGCTCATCAAGGTCAAGGGTAACCAGGTACGATAGGGGAGATATATGTACATGTTGGTTCAACACACAACGAGGCGGCAACCAAAGAGACACTGGAAACAGAGGGCTGGCTGCACACGGGCGACGCGGCGTACTACGACAACGACCAGCCGGCCTAGCCAAGGTTACAATTGCTATCGCTTCGACAACGAAAAGCTTCATGTCTCTCTATCACTGTTCCATATTAATGCAACAGTGACAGTTGCGTATCGATCGCTTGGCATCGAAGGCGATTGGCATCTTGGCTACGCGGCCAGTACTTCTACATCGTCGATCGCACCAAGGAACTCATCAAGGTAACCAGATATAGGTCGATAGGTTGCTATTTCTTGACCGGAGCAGCGCATGCCACGATCAAATTCATGGGGTGTCGATCTTCATTTTCAATACAAACTTTAGGTGGGCCAATTTCACCCGGATGATTAAAATTACTACTCAACGGCAGCGTCAACAGCCGGCGTTCAGAGACATATGCATCTCTTTATTCACACGGGGTCGACATCGTACAGCACATCTTGTGAGATAATAGTCGATCGGTAATCGCTTAAATTGCCGCTGGTTAGACAGCTCACTAGCGTAGGAAATCCATTTTTCACACCACCTATTCGGAAAAGAGCTTTTTCTTCCCTGCTAGGAGGGATCAAAGTGGCACTTTTCCTCCCTGCTAGGAGGGATCAAAGTAACAATTTTCTGTTTTAGCACACTATTTTTAATTTTTTTTGCACATTATTCTTTTAGCTTAAATAATCTGTTTAAGCATCAGATTGTGTCAACACTAAGATTTTTTTATTTTCCTCATAGTTGATGTGAAAAGCAGTATCACACGGTATCAAAATTATTTCGTCTTGGGCGTTAACACTTGAATCCCTCATTCCGCTCAGGATTCTACTTTAGCATCCCGAATGTAGTGAGGGACGAAATATTGTAGAATCCATCGCTTCGTTCAGGATTCAATGTACGTCCTTGACGGAAATCTATCATTTTGATCCCTTGTAACACAAACTACTATTCCAGTTTAGCCTTTTCCTTAATCTACTGAGTTGTACTGAAATGTTAATATAACGTCTTCTGTCCCAGGTATCCCCTACGGAGCTTGAAAGTGTCATAATGGAACTACCAGAAGTAGCTGACGTGGCGGTAGTGGGCGTGCCCCACGCCTTAGCCGGCGAAGTGCCCCGAGCATTCGTAGTTCTCAAACCCAAGAAGACCCTTACCGAGAAGCAAGTCTACGACCTTGTGGCGTCTAAACTGACTAGGTACAAGCATCTTGAAGGAGGAGTCACCTTCCTCGACTCTATCCCAAGAAACGCCGCCGGTAAAATCATGAGGAACGAACTCAAAGTTAAAAGGTACACCCCTAAGAAGTGATGTGTAAATAACTTGTACATAGTATTATAGAAAATTGTATAGAAATACGAGCTGTGATTTTTTAGTAGAATTATTTTAATGGTGCTGCAGTAGAATTTAGTGATTTTTTTGTTATTGTATAGTTTATTATTATTGAAATGTATTATAGGTTTTATGTTATTTGTTATGTCCCTGACAATCTTCCATGAAATGTATGATGGTCAAGGGCAAAGTATGAATGTAATAAATTGTTAATAGGTAAATAAATGAAATAAAATTGTTACAATTCATTGTTTAATTCTCTTATACAATAAAATCCACTGTATTCTGCACACAGATCTAATAGCTAATTTATTTGTCTAAAACATGAGCCCTCAAACTTAACCCAGGAAGATCTAGTCTAGGCTGTAGCTTTCTTTCATGGGCCAGATAGTATGGCTCTTTTTTTGGTCCGGATTGACAAGTTCTCAGCTTACAGTTTGAAGATCTGATTTAAAAAAATGTCAAATGGTAAATCATTATTGAAATTCATGATTAAATGCAATATTTGCAGGGTTCTGTTTCCTATCTAAATGAATGAAATTCCAAGTGCGAAAATTGTCTCCAGCTAGGCAGTGTTCCACTACTTCCTCTATTTAATTCCGCTTGAATAGTATGCTGACTTGCTAAAATACATATATTTATCACACATGTTGCTGTTATTTTTTCCAATACTAATGTTGGTAATCATAGATATGAGTTCAACATCAGCCCTCTTGATCAGAATAATGTCAAATTCTTTATTATTCTTAAGTTATAAATACCACATTAATAATTGATGTTTATGAATCTCCTTCTGTATCCTTCTCTACGCTTTCAGTCTTAGCCTCCTCCTTTTCAATTTCTGGTGTATCTTTTACTTCTTCTGATGGAGTTTCCTCTTGACTAGGAGCTTCTGGTGGTTGGGGGAGCCCTGAACTTATGTCGGATATGGAATAATTATCAGACTCAATCACAGGTTGTGGGTCCTCCTTTTTTTCTTCACAGGCTGGAATATCTGGTTCTTTAGTCTCTTCTTTTACAGGTTCCTCTAATTTAATGGTTTCCTGGTTTGATTCTTCTTGGATTATGTCAGTATTATTTTCAACAGTTTTTGGAGAGTTGCTATTTCCATCTGTATTGTCACTTGACGATGAGCTTTCTTCACTAGATGTTGACACTTCAGAAATATGCTTAGGCTCTTCGTCTTTCATGGTTGAATCGGAGCTGCTCTCGTCTGTAGACACTGGTTGTTCTGTGGTTGGTTCCTCCACTGGCTTCATCTCAGGAGTATCATCAACCTTTTCAGGCACCTCTTCTTTTTGAGGTACCTCTTTTTCTGATTCTGCTGCTTGGTCTATTAGCTTTTGTTCAGTCATTTCAGCATCATCAACTGTTATTTCTGGGATGACTAAGGCTGGACTCTCAGACACATCTGATTTCATTTCGACTTCAATTTTAGCTTCATCTGATGCTGTTGCTGTGTCAGTAGAGTCTGATTTCTCAGTAACTTCAGCCACAGGTATTATTTCAGGTATTGAAGTATCACTAGTTTTATTTTCTGGAACAGGTTCATCAGTGCTGACATTAAGCTCTGGTGGAGTAACAGATTCATACTCAGTAGGTGTCTTATCCTGAGTTTCCATTGGAGTATTTTGTTTAGCTTGAAGGCGCGCTTCTATGTCATCTACTGAAATGTGTGTGTCGGAAGAGCTTGGCTGTGGTTCGGAGCTTTGTTGTTCCGCATTCTCCTTCCAAGACATATCCTCCATCTCAACATCAACGTTATATTCAGAGTTGCTGTCGGAGCCGTTCACAACTGGCTCAACCACTTCTCCATTCTCAGGCTCAGGATCAGGATGGCGCTGAACTCCGGGCTCACGTGTGCTAACAACTAGTATGTTCTTCTCTATAGCCCTCATAAATTTGTCTATTCTATTGTACTGCTTACGAGGGAACGTTAGGAGTTCACAGATTCTTTGAACGGTGAATGGTGCCGATGTAAAAGCGTCTAGGCGTTCCAGCAAGCTGTTCTTCATAATGTCATAGTTAAACGGGTCCACGTTGGGGTACGGCGGGATGTCGATACCCGGGGTAGTCTCATAGAAGTCAGTTATAACGTTCAAGAGCTTCTCCTTGAATAAACATTTCACTAAAGGCCACTGGTATACAGGATCACCGGTACGCGCTACGTATGCTAAGTATTCGTTGAGTTCCTGGGGAATAGTTTTAGGCTTACGCTTTGAAAAATCTTCTAAGAAATGAAATACTTCTTCGGCGTTTTCCATTATGAGTCGTTTTAACACAGAACTAACTGATATAAACGCTTTTTATTCAGAAGAATTCACAAAAAGACAAGAAAGAATGCAAAGCAAAGCTTCTTTTGCAATGAATGAGTGTCAGTGAATGAATGAATTTTACAATGTCAGTCAACGCTACAGACTTATGTTCAAGTGCATTCCTATGTTAGTATAGGACACCATCATTATTTCTGTATGCTTTTTTTTATACGTAATATTCACCAAACCAAAAAATCAACTCCTTAACAAATTCTATTAAGTAACGTTAAAAATTATAAAAATACTACATACAGTACTGGATTAAAATAATAATGATATTATTTCTATTTTCTATTTCAAATCATGCGTGAGTTGGAAAATTCTGTTCTTTGAATGGTTTGAATCTTAGTTTCATTCATTCGTACATTCAATTTTGAAATGTCACTGTCATTAGTGTCATTGCTAACCTAAAAACTCAATTGTTTTCTTCTGACTAAAATAATTTTCCTTAAAATACTTTTTTACTAAAATCCATAGCAAAATGAACGTCTTATTTAGAAGAAGTGTTATGCCATTATATAATAATGCTCTAAAAATATCATGTCGTTCTTTTGCGGATGCTGGAGTTAAGGAAAAAATTGATAAAATTGTGAAAAACAACAAAGTGGTAGTCTTCATGAAAGGCGTTCCTGATGCGCCGAGATGTGGATTCAGTAACGCTGTTGTGCAGATAATGCGGATGCACGCGGTGCCATACGACAGCCACGATGTCCTCGCGAACGAAGATATTCGACAGGGTTAGAAATTATTCAGTTGTGTACATTGACGTATAATATCTAAGGACGGGCTAATAGGGCACTAAAAATGGTACAAGTTCAACGGTGCTACTCACGAATTCCAGCCAATCGTGCAGTCTAACGCAACTAGTTGTGACCAATAGCGCGCGTAATACGAACTCGTCAACCAATCGCGCGCGTGATGCGAACTCATCTACCAATCGCGTTGTAGCGATTTCACACCGCTGTACTGGCCTCTGTCATGCCTCATTATTATTGCCCGTAAAGCCAGTCCCTAGATATCTGTCAATGGTTGTATAACTCTTAACAGATCTCTAATGTTTATACTTAAATGTTATTCTTTTAGTCTTAAAGATTATCTTTTCACTTTGTTTACATTAAGTTAACCCCAAGTTCCCAAGAGTTCCCAATGCAATTGTTTAATCTTAGAATGTAACCTTCTATTATTCCAAAAACATTTTTTTACTATATTTTGTACATATGCATTTATTTTGTTTACTGTAGTTTCCATATTTTATAATTTTTTCTTGTAAAATTTCAGGCATAAAAGATTACTCCAACTGGCCGACTATTCCACAAGTATTCATCAATGGAGAGTTTGTAGGAGGCTGCGACATCATGTTGCAAATGCACCAATCTGGAGAACTCGTTGAAGAACTGAAGAAGGTTGGAATTAAAAGCGCTCTGCTGACAGCAGAAGAGAACAAAAAAGAAGAAGCAAAGTGATCTGGTAATTCTCCATGTAGCATAATTTATAAGGTCCTTAAAGATGTTATTCCTATTATTGTTTTAATTTATCATTATTGATTATCTCACCTGTTGTGACTGACATATGTAATAGATATTAATGCTATATAGTTGTATTATTTAGCTCCCCTCAGATAAATAATCAACTAAGAGGTCAGGCAAAAATCATGGTGGAAACTAACTCAATGCTGAAGTGCTTATGGACAGACCTCTAATTACATTCATTGCCACAGCCAAACAAGACATCTGCGCTAGGCTACAAAAATTTCGTCATATCTCGACTATTGGGTCGTTCGGCCTGGGAACTAAATCATAAAATTTTCGGCACTGAATGTGTTAAGTAGTGTCCGACCGAAGGTTCGGTTTCGGTTTCGGTTTCGGCCAGTTTCGGCCAAAAAATCATGTTTCGGCTGTAGTTTCGGTTTCGGCCAAAATACGGCCGAACCTTTCGGCCGGGCCGAAACTTACGAAATGGTACTTCGGACAAAGACCAAAAGTTGGGGAATAAGTACGACAACAATATTAATACCTACATATACTGATTCATGTATAGGTACAGAAATTAATTAAAACACAATTCCACTAATGAGGGCGCCACTGGACGGTTGACGCAGTCTTAAGAGGCTGTCAATACCTATAAGTGAATGAGATAGCACTTTCGCATGTTACTGGGCCCTGGGCAAGAGAATAATAAGAAAACTAGCCTCACTTTTTACCTCAATTTACCATTGGTTTGTGTTCCACATGTCCTCTACTTCGGCTTAGCCTTTGGTCTCGCTGCGCCATCCTCGGCCTGCGGTCTCGCTTTTTAATACAATGGACGCTGGTTGTAGTCTGTGCTCAACTACTTATCCTGAAGCACGGCTTTGACTTCGCATGAAAGTTCGCCTCAATGGGGCACTTCAGACTTTTAGGCCCAGGTGAAGATCGGTACCCGGCCTTGCGATATTGTTAACAAAAAAATTCGCGCTCGCTGCGCTCGCGTTTTTGGTTGACCCTGTATCTACATGTTAGCTTGACTGGTGAATGAATAGAGTTAGACCAAGAAAATTCTGCAATGATTTTGATAGCATACGCAGTGCAACTAGTGCAAATGTTATTTATACGTCATCATTTCATAGAAGTTTTGACGTTTAAAATAACACTTGCACTGCGTGTGTTATCAACTTATCAAAATCGTTGCAGAATTATCTTGGTCTAACTCTAGTAATTTTCATAAAAAACTGCTTAAGTAACATCAATTTCAAGGACATTGGGTGTTGACAGCCCCATAATGTGTGTAAAAGCGGTTTTATGACATTTTTTCAACGATTTTAACAAGTCTACAAAAGTTTCGGTTTCGGTTTCGGTTTCGGCCGAAACTAGAGCAAAAGCCGAACATTCGGTTTCGGTTTCGGCAAAAAAACATGTTTCGGTCGGACACTAGTGTTAAGTCCTAAAATAATAGCTTAATTTATCTATTTTTTTACATTGTATATTATTTTCAACAAAATGCAAGTGCACAGTTCTTTTAGCACCGTCTTGCAAAGGATTGTAAACAGGTATAATCATTAATCAGCTGCAGAGATAGCTGACCTCCGGCATATAAATTTGCTTGTAAGGGTTCAACTATCTCTGCACCTGACTGTACTTATCTAGGCGAGGTGATAGTCTCAATTGGAGAATAAAAAGAAACAATGTGTTTAAGAGCTTTTTTATTAAATTAGCTGTACATTCGAGTTAGTATACTTTTTGGGCACATAATTAATTCTTATTTACTGTGCCAATCTTTCTCATACGATATTGGTTGGATTATCAACACAGTCATTATTAAAAGACAAATATGGCAGATCATTTATTTAGAGTACTCAAACAAAAATACTCTCAAAAACGATAATCATATAAAAATGATAAATAAATAGATGCAGGCAAGCTATGGCAATCTATGTTATAAATAATTTGTGTGACACTTCCCTGCATTTACGAATTTAGACAGCTTAAAACTTTACGTACCTACCATCGAAGTACTATAAATTACTAATGGCAGTAATTAAAATGAACTTGTATAAATAATATTTTGCTTATAAATAAAAAAATATAACAAAAACATTCTTACAACGTGAATGAGTCTTATTTTGGTGTCACACATTAGTCAAGCCTAACATTAGCACCATTTCCATCTTACAAATAAATGTTTTGTGACTTCCCTGAGACTTTCATATAAAAGTTAAAAATACCTAACACTAGTGTATAAATAGAGATGTCGAAAACGTATTCTACAGATGATTTCTCTGATTTGAGCCAAAAGTTTTACAGTAGTCATTCATTAGGGAGAAGAGTAACGGTGTGAAAGTTAATGGCATTTTTGGTTTGAACATTGCACATACTTAAGTTTATACAGGACTGTATTAAATATTACGTGTCGGCAGATGATGTTTGCGTTACGTTGGCAGACCGATAGGGCTCGCCGTCAACGTAAGGGAAACATGTCTGCCTCGCGGTCGGCGCGGCATCCTGTGGCTGCTCCCGATGAGATGATCATGACGCAACTCGATCAACCTGCGCCTGAGAACACATTTTAGTATCCAGAAAATAAGAGCACATAATATATAGAAAAATGTATTATTAATAGTCAAAACAATTCTAGGCACTGGACCAAGTTGGAAGGAGGCCAGAATATTTGTTGCAAGTGCCACTAAAACTTTTCATAGATTAACGCCAGTGGAAAAGTCTAGGTCATTCAAACTTAGAGTCTATAAATAAAACAGAGGAGTGAAGCAGTAAGAAAGTTTTTTTTTAGAAAAGTGTTATTTATGGACCCTGAGAATTATTCGTCATTTTATTTTAGGTAGTTAAGAAAATCTTAACTAAAACCGGGCACCATTTACATAATACGTATTTACAACAGATTTAAAAAAGCATATGATCTATATCGGGAAAAGTGTTCTGTAGGTACTCTCAGTTACTTTTAGGTATACCAGCTCCAGTTTATGATTGACAGATGGGTTTGATAGAGAATATTAGGTAATAACTAACAGCAGGGGCCCATTTCTCGAACGGTATTAGACTAATATTATTAGTCCACCAACTGTCAAATCGTATGGGTTACTATGGCAACACACTAATAATATTAGACTAATACCGTTTGAGAAATAGGCCCCAGTTCTGTGCTGATGGCCTGATTAGTTCATGATAAAAAGTACAGTCACGGACATTAATTTTTCACCCATCTAGATTTTACATTGGACGTTTTATAGCATACTTGTGTATTGGACAATCAAAGCTTGAATACGAAATAGCTTAACAATTAAAGTCCACGATCATTGACCGGTGTGGGGTAGCCAGGGGCGCGTGGCATTTTGCTCGCTTTGCCGCCCCGAAGCTATGCTACTATTCGTAACCGTGGGTTTATAGGTGATGTGACAGGGTTATTCCCACTTGTTACCACCAAGTTGTTACCAGTGGTAACTACTGGGAATTTTTTTCCCACCTTTTACCACTGGTAACTACTGGGAAAAATTATTCCCAGTAGTTACCACCAACTCGGTTTAGTGGTAACTACTGGGAATTTTTATTCCCAGTAGTTTCCACCAAAACTTTGTTAGAGTTAAATACTAATAAAAACAGTATAAATAGTATAGTATAAATATTGTGTGATTTTGAATTACCTAATAAAATCACTTGAGAAATAATCTGAATGGATTATTACATTTATCCTTACATATATTATAGTTTTTGTACTAGTACCGGTTAAACCGTTTCAATATTGTTGGTCACTTTTAAGGCAGTTTACTAAAACACTAATCGACTTATAATTATATTCATTAAATCACTATATTTATACTATACTATTTATACTGTTTTTTTAGTATTTAACTCTACCAAAGTTTTGATGGTAACTACTGGGAATAAAAATTCCCAGTAGTTACCACTAAACCGAGTTGGTGGTAACTACTGGGAATAATTTTTCCCAGTAGTTACCAGTGGTAAAATGTGGGAAAAAAATTTCCCAGTAGTTACCACTGGTAACAAGTTGGTGGTAACTAGTGGGAATAACCCATGTGACACGTACCTAGAGGTCGGTCTCGCCGTAGAGCGCGGTGGAGAAGGCCATGTAGTCGAGCGCGCCGGGCGGGCCGCCGCCGCGGTAGGGCGGCATGCGCGCCACGCAGTACTATGCTACTGTGACAGAGTACTGTCGTACGGTCACGGACAGTAGTACTGTCCGGTACCGTGGGTTTATAGGTGATGTGACACGTACCTAGAGGTCGGTCTCGCCGTAGAGCGCGGTGGAGAAGGCCATGTAGTCGAGCGCGCCGGGCGGGCCGCCGCCGCGGTAGGGCGGCATGCGCGCCACGCAGTACTATGCTACTGTGACAGAGTACTGTCGTACGGTCACAGACAGTAGTACTGTCCGGTACCGTGGGTTTTTAGGTGATGTGACACGTACCTAGAGGTCGGTCTCGCCGTAGAGCGCGGTGGAGAAGGCCATGTAGTCGAGCGCGCCGGGCGGGCCGCCGCCGCGGTAGGGCGGCATGCGCGCCACGCAGTACTATGCTACTGTGACAGAGTACTGTCGTACGGTCACGGACAGTAGTACTGTCCGTGACCGTGGGTTTATAGGTGATGTGACACGTACCTAGAGGTCGGTCTCGCCGTAGAGCGCGGTGGAGAAGGCCATGTAGTCGAGCGCGCCGGGCGGGCCGCCGCCGCGGTAGGGCGGCATGCGCGCCACGCAGTACTATGCTACTGTGACAGAGTACTGTCGTACGGTCACGGACAGTAGTACTGTCCGGTACCGTGGGTTTATAGGTGATGTGACACGTACCTAGAGGTCGGTCTCGCCGTAGAGCGCGGTGGAGAAGGCCATGTAGTCGAGCGCGCCGGGCGGGCCGCCGCCGCGGTAGGGCGGCATGCGCGCCACGCAGTACTATGCTACTGTGACAGAGTACTGTCGTACGGTCACGGACAGTAGTACTGTCCGTGACCGTGGGTTTATAGGTGATGTGACACGTACCTAGAGGTCGGTCTCGCCGTAGAGCGCGGTGGAGAAGGCCATGTAGTCGAGCGCGCCGGGCGGGCCGCCGCCGCGGTAGGGCGGCATGCGCGCCACGCAGTACTATGCTACTGTGACAGAGTACTGTCGTACGGTCACGGACAGTAGTACTGTCCGTGACCGTGGGTTTATAGGTGATGTGACACGTACCTAGAGGTCGGTCTCGCCGTAGAGCGCGGTGGAGAAGGCCATGTAGTCGAGCGCGCCGGGCGGGCCGCCGCCGCGGTAGGGCGGCATGCGCGCCACGCAGTACTATGCTACTGTGACAGAGTACTGTCGTACGGTCACGGACAGTAGTACTGTCCGTGACCGTGGGTTTATAGGTGATGTGACACGTACCTAGAGGTCGGTCTCGCCGTAGAGCGCGGTGGAGAAGGCCATGTAGTCGAGCGCGCCGGGCGGGCCGCCGCCGCGGTAGGGCGGCATGCGCGCCACGCAGTACTATGCTACTGTGACAGAGTACTGTCGTACGGTCACGGACAGTAGTACTGTCCGTGACCGTGGGTTTATAGGTGATGTGACACGTACCTAGAGGTCGGTCTCGCCGTAGAGCGCGGTGGAGAAGGCCATGTAGTCGAGCGCGCCGGGCGGGCCGCCGCCGCGGTAGGGCGGCATGCGCGCCACGCAGTACTATGCTACTGTGACAGAGTACTGTCGTACGGTCACGGACAGTAGTACTGTCCGGTACCGTGGGTTTATAGGTGATGTGACACGTACCTAGAGGTCAGTCTCGCCGTAGAGCGCGGTGGAGAAGGCCATGTAGTCGAGCGCGCCGGGCGGGCCGCCGCCGCGGTAGGGCGGCATGCGCGCCACGCAGTACTATGCTACTGTGACAGAGTACTGTCGTACGGTCACGGACAGTAGTACTGTCCGGTACCGTGGGTTTATAGGTGATGTGACACGTACCTAGAGGTCGGTCTCGCCGTAGAGCGCGGTGGAGAAGGCCATGTAGTCGAGCGCGCCGGGCGGGCCGCCGCCGCGGTAGGGCGGCATGCGCGCCACGCAGTACTATGCTACTGTGACAGAGTACTGTCGTACGGTCACGGACAGTAGTACTGTCCGGTACCGTGGGTTTATAGGTGATGTGACACGTACCTAGAGGTCGGTCTCGCCGTAGAGCGCGGTGGAGAAGGCCATGTAGTCGAGCGCGCCGGGCGGGCCGCCGCCGCGGTAGGGCGGCATGCGCGCCACGCAGTACTATGCTACTGTGACAGAGTACTGTCGTACGGTCACGGACAGTAGTACTGTCCGTGACCGTGGGTTTATAGGTGATGTGACACGTACCTAGAGGTCGGTCTCGCCGTAGAGCGCGGTGGAGAAGGCCATGTAGTCGAGCGCGCCGGGCGGGCCGCCGCCGCGGTAGGGCGGCATGCGCGCCACGCAGTACTATGCTACTGTGACAGAGTACTGTCGTACGGTCACGGACAGTAGTACTGTCCGGTACCGTGGGTTTATAGGTGATGTGACACGTACCTAGAGGTCGGTCTCGCCGTAGAGCGCGGTGGAGAAGGCCATGTAGTCGAGCGCGCCGGGCGGGCCGCCGCCGCGGTAGGGCGGCATGCGCGCCACGCAGTACTATGCTACTGTGACAGAGTACTGTCGTACGGTCACGGACAGTAGTACTGTCCGTGACCGTGGGTTTATAGGTGATGTGACACGTACCTAGAGGTCGGTCTCGCCGTAGAGCGCGGTGGAGAAGGCCATGTAGTCGAGCGCGCCGGGCGGGCCGCCGCCGCGGTAGGGCGGCATGCGCGCCACGCAGTACTATGCTACTGTGACAGAGTACTGTCGTACGGTCACGGACAGTAGTACTGTCCGTGACCGTGGGTTTATAGGTGATGTGACACGTACCTAGAGGTCGGTCTCGCCGTAGAGCGCGGTGGAGAAGGCCATGTAGTCGAGCGCGCCGGGCGGGCCGCCGCCGCGGTAGGGCGGCATGCGCGCCACGCAGTACTATGCTACTGTGACAGAGTACTGTCGTACGGTCACGGACAGTAGTACTGTCCGGTACCGTGGGTTTATAGGTGATGTGACACGTACCTAGAGGTCGGTCTCGCCGTAGAGCGCGGTGGAGAAGGCCATGTAGTCGAGCGCGCCGGGCGGGCCGCCGCCGCGGTAGGGCGGCATGCGCGCCACGCAGTACTATGCTACTGTGACAGAGTACTGTCGTACGGTCACGGACAGTAGTACTGTCCGGTACCGTGGGTTTATAGGTGATGTGACACGTACCTAGAGGTCGGTCTCGCCGTAGAGCGCGGTGGAGAAGGCCATGTAGTCGAGCGCGCCGGGCGGGCCGCCGCCGCGGTAGGGCGGCATGCGCGCCACGCAGTACTATGCTACTGTGACAGAGTACTGTCGTACGGTCACGGACAGTAGTACTGTCCGTGACCGTGGGTTTATAGGTGATGTGACACGTACCTAGAGGTCGGTCTCGCCGTAGAGCGCGGTGGAGAAGGCCATGTAGTCGAGCGCGCCGGGCGGGCCGCCGCCGCGGTAGGGCGGCATGCGCGCCACGCAGTACTATGCTACTGTGACAGAGTACTGTCGTACGGTCACGGACAGTAGTACTGTCCGGTACCGTGGGTTTATAGGTGATGTGACACGTACCTAGAGGTCGGTCTCGCCGTAGAGCGCGGTGGAGAAGGCCATGTAGTCGAGCGCGCCGGGCGGGCCGCCGCCGCGGTAGGGCGGCATGCGCGCCACGCAGTACTATGCTACTGTGACAGAGTACTGTCGTACGGTCACGGACAGTAGTACTGTCCGTGACCGTGGGTTTATAGGTGATGTGACACGTACCTAGAGGTCGGTCTCGCCGTAGAGCGCGGTGGAGAAGGCCATGTAGTCGAGCGCGCCGGGCGGGCCGCCGCCGCGGTAGGGCGGCATGCGCGCCACGCAGTACTATGCTACTGTGACAGAGTACTGTCGTACGGTCACGGACAGTAGTACTGTCCGTGACCGTGGGTTTATAGGTGATGTGACACGTACCTAGAGGTCGGTCTCGCCGTAGAGCGCGGTGGAGAAGGCCATGTAGTCGAGCGCGCCGGGCGGGCCGCCGCCGCGGTAGGGCGGCATGCGCGCCACGCAGTACTATGCTACTGTGACAGAGTACTGTCGTACGGTCACGGACAGTAGTACTGTCCGGTACCGTGGGTTTATAGGTGATGTGACACGTACCTAGAGGTCGGTCTCGCCGTAGAGCGCGGTGGAGAAGGCCATGTAGTCGAGCGCGCCGGGCGGGCCGCCGCCGCGGTAGGGCGGCATGCGCGCCACGCAGTACTATGCTACTGTGACAGAGTACTGTCGTACGGTCACGGACAGTAGTACTGTCCGGTACCGTGGGTTTATAGGTGATGTGACACGTACCTAGAGGTCGGTCTCGCCGTAGAGCGCGGTGGAGAAGGCCATGTAGTCGAGCGCGCCGGGCGGGCCGCCGCCGCGGTAGGGCGGCATGCGCGCCACGCAGTACTATGCTACTGTGACAGAGTACTGTCGTACGGTCACGGACAGTAGTACTGTCCGGTACCGTGGGTTTATAGGTGATGTGACACGTACCTAGAGGTCGGTCTCGCCGTAGAGCGCGGTGGAGAAGGCCATGTAGTCGAGCGCGCCGGGCGGGCCGCCGCCGCGGTAGGGCGGCATGCGCGCCACGCAGTACTATGCTACTGTGACAGAGTACTGTCGTACGGTCACGGACAGTAGTACTGTCCGGTACCGTGGGTTTATAGGTGATGTGACACGTACCTAGAGGTCGGTCTCGCCGTAGAGCGCGGTGGAGAAGGCCATGTAGTCGAGCGCGCCGGGCGGGCCGCCGCCGCGGTAGGGCGGCATGCGCGCCACGCAGTACTATGCTACTGTGACAGAGTACTGTCGTACGGTCACGGACAGTAGTACTGTCCGGTACCGTGGGTTTATAGGTGATGTGACACGTACCTAGAGGTCGGTCTCGCCGTAGAGCGCGGTGGAGAAGGCCATGTAGTCGAGCGCGCCGGGCGGGCCGCCGCCGCGGTAGGGCGGCATGCGCGCCACGCAGTACTATGCTACTGTGACAGAGTACTGTCGTACGGTCACGGACAGTAGTACTGTCCGGTACCGTGGGTTTATAGGTGATGTGACACGTACCTAGAGGTCGGTCTCGCCGTAGAGCGCGGTGGAGAAGGCCATGTAGTCGAGCGCGCCGGGCGGGCCGCCGCCGCGGTAGGGCGGCATGCGCGCCACGCAGTACTATGCTACTGTGACAGAGTACTGTCGTACGGTCACGGACAGTAGTACTGTCCGGTACCGTGGGTTTATAGGTGATGTGACACGTACCTAGAGGTCGGTCTCGCCGTAGAGCGCGGTGGAGAAGGCCATGTAGTCGAGCGCGCCGGGCGGGCCGCCGCCGCGGTAGGGCGGCATGCGCGCCACGCAGTACTATGCTACTGTGACAGAGTACTGTCGTACGGTCACGGACAGTAGTACTGTCCGGTACCGTGGGTTTATAGGTGATGTGACACGTACCTAGAGGTCGGTCTCGCCGTAGAGCGCGGTGGAGAAGGCCATGTAGTCGAGCGCGCCGGGCGGGCCGCCGCCGCGGTAGGGCGGCATGCGCGCCACGCAGTACTATGCTACTGTGACAGAGTACTGTCGTACGGTCACGGACAGTAGTACTGTCCGGTACCGTGGGTTTATAGGTGATGTGACACGTACCTAGAGGTCGGTCTCGCCGTAGAGCGCGGTGGAGAAGGCCATGTAGTCGAGCGCGCCGGGCGGGCCGCCGCCGCGGTAGGGCGGCATGCGCGCCACGCAGTACTATGCTACTGTGACAGAGTACTGTCGTACGGTCACGGACAGTAGTACTGTCCGGTACCGTGGGTTTATAGGTGATGTGACACGTACCTAGAGGTCGGTCTCGCCGTAGAGCGCGGTGGAGAAGGCCATGTAGTCGAGCGCGCCGGGCGGGCCGCCGCCGCGGTAGGGCGGCATGCGCGCCACGCAGTACTATGCTACTGTGACAGAGTACTGTCGTACGGTCACGGACAGTAGTACTGTCCGGTACCGTGGGTTTATAGGTGATGTGACACGTACCTAGAGGTCGGTCTCGCCGTAGAGCGCGGTGGAGAAGGCCATGTAGTCGAGCGCGCCGGGCGGGCCGCCGCCGCGGTAGGGCGGCATGCGCGCCACGCAGTACTATGCTACTGTGACAGAGTACTGTCGTACGGTCACGGACAGTAGTACTGTCCGGTACCGTGGGTTTATAGGTGATGTGACACGTACCTAGAGGTCGGTCTCGCCGTAGAGCGCGGTGGAGAAGGCCATGTAGTCGAGCGCGCCGGGCGGGCCGCCGCCGCGGTAGGGCGGCATGCGCGCCACGCAGTACTATGCTACTGTGACAGAGTACTGTCGTACGGTCACGGACAGTAGTACTGTCCGGTACCGTGGGTTTATAGGTGATGTGACACGTACCTAGAGGTCGGTCTCGCCGTAGAGCGCGGTGGAGAAGGCCATGTAGTCGAGCGCGCCGGGCGGGCCGCCGCCGCGGTAGGGCGGCATGCGCGCCACGCAGTACTATGCTACTGTGACAGAGTACTGTCGTACGGTCACGGACAGTAGTACTGTCCGGTACCGTGGGTTTATAGGTGATGTGACACGTACCTAGAGGTCGGTCTCGCCGTAGAGCGCGGTGGAGAAGGCCATGTAGTCGAGCGCGCCGGGCGGGCCGCCGCCGCGGTAGGGCGGCATGCGCGCCACGCAGTACTATGCTACTGTGACAGAGTACTGTCGTACGGTCACGGACAGTAGTACTGTCCGGTACCGTGGGTTTATAGGTGATGTGGCACGTACCTAGAGGTCGGTCTCGCCGTAGAGCGCGGTGGAGAAGGCCATGTAGTCGAGCGCGCCGGGCGGGCCGCCGCCGCGGTAGGGCGGCATGCGCGCCACGCAGTACTATGCTACTGTGACAGAGTACTGTCGTACGGTCACGGACAGTAGTACTGTCCGGTACCGTGGGTTTATAGGTGATGTGACACGTACCTAGAGGTCGGTCTCGCCGTAGAGCGCGGTGGAGAAGGCCATGTAGTCGAGCGCGCCGGGCGGGCCGCCGCCGCGGTAGGGCGGCATGCGCGCCACGCAGTACTATGCTACTGTGACAGAGTACTGTCGTACGGTCACGGACAGTAGTACTGTCCGGTACCGTGGGTTTATAGGTGATGTGACACGTACCTAGAGGTCGGTCTCGCCGTAGAGCGCGGTGGAGAAGGCCATGTAGTCGAGCGCGCCGGGCGGGCCGCCGCCGCGGTAGGGCGGCATGCGCGCCACGCAGTACTATGCTACTGTGACAGAGTACTGTCGTACGGTCACGGACAGTAGTACTGTCCGGTACCGTGGGTTTATAGGTGATGTGACACGTACCTAGAGGTCGGTCTCGCCGTAGAGCGCGGTGGAGAAGGCCATGTAGTCGAGCGCGCCGGGCGGGCCGCCGCCGCGGTAGGGCGGCATGCGCGCCACGCAGTACTATGCTACTGTGACAGAGTACTGTCGTACGGTCACGGACAGTAGTACTGTCCGGTACCGTGGGTTTATAGGTGATGTGACACGTACCTAGAGGTCGGTCTCGCCGTAGAGCGCGGTGGAGAAGGCCATGTAGTCGAGCGCGCCGGGCGGGCCGCCGCCGCGGTAGGGCGGCATGCGCGCCACGCAGTACTCCGCCTGGTCGGGCGGCAGCTCGCGGCGCAGCTCCTCCGCCGTGATGTACGGCTGCAAATGTTCATTCATTCTAAATACCGCCATGGTACAATCGAAATACACGGCAGGGTGTTCGGCCAAGCCTGAAGATAAAGCTGAGCGACACTGCAGTGTATATATATTATACACCCTCTTAACACGTGTTTAAGAACAGCGCGCCCGCTTAGCTAGCACCGAGCCTCTTTTTCAAACTTCTTAGTAGACTTAGTACCTATACAGCGGCAGATAAGAGCACCCAGAGACAGCAGCAGTCACGTGCAACAGTGCCATAATTGCTAAAGTGTTATTCTATGGAACTTGCTAACTATGTAAACAAAAGTCACTAGTAAATTGACATTAAGACAATTTTAATGTGGCGGTTTGTTTACATCATGTTTACATAGTTAGCAAAATCCATAGAATGACACTTTACCTAAAAGTATGGCCAAAAATCTTTCTTCTTAAATATTTGCTAGGTGACGTCTATTCAACAAGCCAGTGACGTAAGTTTGTGTAAAAACCTTGTCGTCTAGTCAAGCTTGGCGTAAAGTTGAGCTCAGCGTGGACCCTGCATTTGCACGTTTCATGGAACCGATCACCACCCGATATATCCAAATTACAAGTTTTTCCCGTCTAGATCGCGTAACGTAAATCCAACGAGTAGGTGTCTTTATACACGCGAGTCGTATTATTTTTAGGTACCTGTAGTGATAGTGACGTAATCGATTACTTGAACTTCACTCACTTTAGCGCTCATTAATCACATTTTTGTAGTCAATTTTGTGACGAGGAAAGCGGCGGAGGTGGCGGCGGCGGCGGCGGCGGTGGCGGCGAGGAAACACGAAATGCACACGAAACACACGCGTTTTTAAACTCCGTACGAGACATGCGGATTTGGCGCGAGATTCCTCGGTTAGAGTTTAGAGTCGAGCGTGCGTAAGCGCTCAAACTGATTGATATTTGATTGTCATCGCCAACGGGCGCGGTCGATGCATTATGTATTTCAATGATATACTGACGTCAAAGAGCAAACGCAAATCGCTTTGGCGCGGCAACTTGGTCGGCTGTAAATCGTTGCAAACATTTCTTACAAGTTATTGCATATTGATTTTGCGTAAGATCTGTTTCGGTAAGACATTTTTGAGATATTCATCGGGAACAAATCTGAATAAGTGATGATTTGTTTTCGAATCGAAAAATAAACCAAATAATATCGCGTAGGAATATCGCCACCGCCATGAAACACACGAACAGGAATACAGTAGGGAGGTCTTTCATAGATCTTGATTGATTTTAATTTCGGTCTATTATTTTTGAGTAATCTTAGAGATAGGAAAAATGAAATATGTTGCGCGTATAAACCACTTCACAATTATCACTATTATTTGGTATAGGTAAACGTCCCAGTACTTGATACCTATGCTAACGCCTGCTGTCACCCCTCTTGCTAATGACGTAAGTTTGAACATGTCATGTACTGGAACAGTGTCGAACACTGGGATGTCTACCTTAGATTTGGTACTGTAATGATGATCTAATAGACTTACCTTGTCACCAGCTAAGATCCTAAAGCTGTCGATGACCTGTTCAGCGGTGTCTGTGTCTGTGGATTCCCTCGTCATGAAGTCCAGGAACGCATCGAACGATACGTAACCTAAACAAAAACACAAATTAGTTTAATTCACACAATTTTCATAGAAAAAAATGTAATCATAGTGTAGTATTGTCTATCGATGTAAAAGTTATGTGACAAGAAAAGTGTTTATTTTGGATGAAAGGCAGGGGTAGACCAGGGAAAAATCCTGTGTGAGGCGTAAATATTTAAGTTCGAAGGATATATAACGTGCGACAGAAAGGTATGTAAGTGACATTCTGCGCTGAATGCAAGTAACTGATGTAAGTGACGAATAATAAGTTCATATAATCGCAGCTAATATTACAAATAATCATTTATGTACACTGGCGTTCAAGTGTATGGACATGTTTCAACCGTAATATTAAGGCATTACGGTCGACATCTATCCATGCACTTTTGAATGCCACTGTACATATGTTGTTTTGTAGAAAAGAGATAGTAATACACCCTGCAATGAGGTGTGAAAAGTGACCTTAACGCACCTTGCAATAAAGTTCTTTCTTCCGACCTTAGCGTAAGTTGCATAACTTCATTTTCCGATACGACATAACTGACATAAGTATTTGGCAAGACCCATCATTTTATTGTTATACTGTATCATATAAAAACGTAATAAGTAGTTACAGTACAGTGATGTTGCCAAACTATTTATTTGCAGATTTAGTTGTGACGGATTTATCCCGCTCAATAAAAATTGAACACTGTAGAATGTGTGTAGTAGTTCTTCACATTATATCTTACATATAATCGAGTTAACAAAGTAGATCTAACGCTCGTAAAGTAATAGGTACGAGTAAAAACGGTATGGTAATGACGTGACGTGAAGATATTACCAAAGAGAATAGATAGTATAGAGGGGTCCTGTCATAGTAAATTTTGTAGTCACAGTAAATTTACTGCCATCTATCGACACACGACTAAAACTCAAAATGAATGCGTATAAAACTATCAAAAAAATTATATATATGTCGGAGCGAGACACCAGAAGGACATATTGCAGCGTTACAGTTCATAGTTAGACGCCTGTATAAAGTCGATTAGCAATGTTTGGCAACGTATTATTTGCTTGTAACGAAATAATAAAGTTGCGTAGAGAGTATAACGCCATCTATTGGCGTATTGTTCAACTAAAATGATAGGTAGAAGGCTTTGGAACGTCGAGAGGTGTATCTTGAGTGAACGTAGGCACGCGGGGGCATTTTTGTCGTTATGTTGGTAGACTGGTCAGGCAGGTTTGCCAACTTGATTTGGAGGCGGGAGCGGTTGGCTCCGCCGCTGGGATTTGGCTTCCTTCTTGATCGGACCGCGCTAGAGATCGGACGTTAGCCAAGCTCGTGCCTAATTCGCTACGTTCCTGAAGGCTTATACCTGAAGGATTATTCTGAAAGCTTATAGATTCTCACGTTCTTTAACCGTTTAGCTAAGTGTTTGATTCCAAGTGTTATTTTGATTTCTTACGTGCCATTAGAAGCTTACTTTTGTAAAATAAAGATTTGAACGATTTCAAGTGATCTTTTTATTTTAAATCAAATCATTTTGTAATAGTGATTGGTCGTTTTGATTATTTAGTACTGAAATATAGTAGGCACTAGTATGGTTAACGTCTGAATGTTTATTTCATGCGTTGGTAGCATACCTACTATTTTGGCTGTGAAGTAATACATCGAGGTACCATGCCCACCACCCGCTATCAATAGCCCCACACAATTAGCCCCTCTCCCTCTTCGACATATATATGGATAAATGATTTTATAATTTTTATATCATTTTTACCCATGTTTTTTCACTGATACTTGTGTTAAAATTGTTAAATATCAAACGGTATCGTCAACGCCATCTAGCCGAGAATAGGCAAAAGGTGTGCGCGCCAACTATCCGAGAATGACTATTTCTTGATTTCCGATGCACGTTTTTTCCTTAGACTTTATTCATCTTATACGGAGTTACATAAATCTTTGATATTACTAAACGCTTCAATAATGAACCTTAACAGGATAGTTTTAAAGTCTTATTTACCTGTGTTGTTGGGGTCGACGACGGCCAGGATGCGCTGGAAGTCGAGCTCTCCTTGCCTGTCCTTGCCGATGCTGTAGCCGACAGACACTAGGCACGACTTGAGTTCCTCGGGGGCGAGGCGGCCTGGAACAAATCAATGTAGACTTTATTTATTTGTGTATACGGTTTAGATTTGAAATTTCACTTCTATCGCCACCGTATCGAGTCACGTTCGCAGGTGGAATTTCAGAAAACATGTCGGGCGATTCTCGACCTAAATGTTACGTGAGTAGTGGCCAGTTTTATAAAGTCTACTTTCGCTCACACTATAGGGTATTTGACTACTAGTCAAATCAGTTTCTTTTTCGAACTGTCAAAACGATTTTGCTACTATGGAATGTATTTTAAACACTAGCATGTGACTTCACAATCAAATTACCTACTCTTTATAGTTTAATATATATCTTTATAGTTTTAAAGTAAAAATTGTGTCTAAAAATAACTGCTGTCTGCGTTTCTCTATTAATCTTCTGGTGGTGATGCAATTATACAAAATGATTAGGTAATTTTAAATTCTGTCAAATACCCTATTGTGAGGCTACTTTTGAAGACAATTCTGAGTCCATACACAACAAGAGAAAATCTATTTTTCACCTCAGCAGATCGAACAAGGGTACTATACTACTTAAAAACAATGAGCAAAATCGCGTTTTGCTCACTGAGTGAGACAAAATGAGCAAAATGCGATTTTTCTCACTGTTTTTAAGTACCAAAGTACCCTTGTTCGAGCTGCTTGAAAATTTAATTGTTGGTATATCTTAAGAAAACATGAGTGAATAGAGGTAAGTGATGAAGAAGGAATACATTTTTCGGGTTCTCTAATATGTTCTCAGTTCTCACTGCTGAGGTGAAAAGTTTTGTGAACTACACGAGATCAAAGTTATTTACATCTCGTGAGCTTTTGAGTCCCTTACTAAGCTCAAGATTCTAAATTAGTATAGAATCTTTCGCTTGCACGGGACTCAAATAAGAACTCGAAGAAATATCAAACTTTGATCTCTTGTTGTACAAATAACTATTCTCACCAGTGCGGTTCTTGTCGAAGTGGTTGAAGGAGGCGCGGAACTCGGTGAGCTGTTTTTGCGTGATGCCCTTGTAGTCGCGGTTGAGGATTTGGTTCTCGACCCGGTTGGTGCGGTCGATCACATGATATTGAGTCCTATCCTAAAGACATAAAGTCTATTTTCTCACCAGTGCGGTTCTTGTCGAAGTGGTTGAAGGAGGCGCGGAACTCGGTGAGCTGTTCTTGCGTGATGCCCTTGGAGTCGCGCGTGAGGATCTGGTTCTCGACCTGGTGGGTTCGGTTGATCAAACGATATTGAGTCCTATCCTAAATACATAAAGTCTATTTTCTCACCAGTGCGGTTCTTGTCGAAGTGGTTGAAGGAGGCGCGGAACTCGGTGAGCTGTTCTTGCGTGATGCCCTTGGAGTCGCGCGTGAGGATCTGGTTCTCGACCTGGTTGGTGCGGTTAATCAAACGATATTGAGTCCTATCCTAAAGACATAAAGTCTATTTTCTCACCAGTGCGGTTCTTGTCGAAGTGGTTGAAGGAGGCGCGGAACTCGGTGAGCTGTTTTTGCGTGATGCCCTTGTAGTCGCGGTTGAGGATTTGGTTCTCGACCCGGTTGGTGCGGTCGATCACATGATATTGAGTCCTATCCTAAAGACATAAAGTCTATTTTCTCACCAGTGCGGTTCTTGTCGAAGTGGTTGAAGGAGGCGCGGAACTCGGTGAGCTGTTCTTGCGTGATGCCCCTGGAGTCGCGCGTGAGGATCTGGTTCTCGACCTGGTTGGTGCGGTTAATCAAACGATATTGAGTCCTATCCTAAAGACATAAAGTCTATTTTCTCACCAGTGCGGTTCTTGTCGAAGTGGTTGAAGGAGGCGCGGAACTCGGTGAGCTGTTTTTGCGTGATGCCCTTGTAGTCGCGGTTGAGGATTTGGTTCTCGACCCGGTTGGTGCGGTCGATCACATGATATTGAGTCCTATCCTAAAGACATAAAGTCTATTTTCTCACCAGTGCGGTTCTTGTCGAAGTGGTTGAAGGAGGCGCGGAACTCGGTGAGCTGTTCTTGCGTGATGCCCTTGGAGTCGCGCGTGAGGATCTGGTTCTCGACCTGGTGGGTTCGGTTGATCAAACGATATTGAGTCCTATCCTAAATACATAAAGTCTATTTTCTCACCAGTGCGGTTCTTGTCGAAGTGGTTGAAGGAGGCGCGGAACTCGGTGAGCTGTTCTTGCGTGATGCCCTTGGAGTCGCGCGTGAGGATCTGGTTCTCGACCTGGTTGGTGCGGTTAATCAAACGATATTGAGTCCTATCCTAAAGACATAAAGTCTATTTTCTCACCAGTGCGGTTCTTGTCGAAGTGGTTGAAGGAGGCGCGGAACTCGGTGAGCTGTTTTTGCGTGATGCCCTTGTAGTCGCGGTTGAGGATTTGGTTCTCGACCCGGTTGGTGCGGTCGATCACATGATATTGAGTCCTATCCTAAAGACATAAAGTCTATTTTCTCACCAGTGCGGTTCTTGTCGAAGTGGTTGAAGGAGGCGCGGAACTCGGTGAGCTGTTCTTGCGTGATGCCCCTGGAGTTGCGCGTGAGGATCTGGTTCTCGACCTGGTTGGTGCGGTTAATCAAACGATATTGAGTCCTATCCTAAAGACATAAAGTCTATTTTCTCACCAGTGCGGTTCTTGTCGAAGTGGTTGAAGGAGGCGCGGAACTCGGTGAGCTGTTTTTGCGTGATGCCCTTGTAGTCGCGGTTGAGGATTTGGTTCTCGACCCGGTTGGTGCGGTCGATCACATGATATTGAGTCCTATCCTAAAGACATAAAGTCTATTTTCTCACCAGTGCGGTTCTTGTCGAAGTGGTTGAAGGAGGCGCGGAACTCGGTGAGCTGTTCTTGCGTGATGCCCTTGGAGTCGCGCGTGAGGATCTGGTTCTCGACCTGGTGGGTTCGGTTGATCAAACGATATTGAGTCCTATCCTAAATACATAAAGTCTATTTTCTCACCAGTGCGGTTCTTGTCGAAGTGGTTGAAGGAGGCGCGGAACTCGGTGAGCTGTTCTTGCGTGATGCCCTTGGAGTCGCGCGTGAGGATCTGGTTCTCGACCTGGTTGGTGCGGTTAATCAAACGATATTGAGTCCTATCCTAAATACATAAAGTCTCTTTTCTCACCAGTGCGGTTCTTGTCGAAGTGGTTGAAGGAGGCGCGGAACTCGGTGAGCTGTTCTTGCGTGATGCCCTTGGAGTCGCGCGTGAGGATCTGGTTCTCGACCTCGTTGATGGTGCGGTTGATGGATGTGAGCAGCTGCTCCCAGCCCACGCGGAGGGTCTCCATCGTGTATTGTGAATACCTGACACATGGTGATATTATAAACTTTAAATAAATGTCATATACTAAGAAAAAGTGACCAAGGCCTCCAGTAAGAAGAATGTAAGAAGTGCATATACTTGGAAAAATTCGACCTATGCCGCTGTGGCCCAGTGGCCGAATGGCACAGGCACCTGCCGCGATAGCAGAGGACGCTGGATCGATTCTAGCCTGGGGCACTGGAGGCCTTGGTCATTTTTTCTTAGTATATGACATTTATTTAAAGTTTATAATTTATATAGTAGTGTGTCTACTTGAAATAAAAACAAATTAAAATATTTTCTGAAAATAATTTAATTTGTTCTAATACATGGTGATATTGGTTATAAAAGTGAAGAGACGATACTCCTCTAGGTCGAATTTAAACTGTTGTGAGACATACTAACATTGAATAATTTTACGTTTTAGACTCACTTGTTTTAAGTCACTCACTTGTGTTAGTGCTTGAGAAAGGAGACCTAGGCTCTTCGAAAAATGTCGCGCGAGTGACTTAAAACAAGTGAGTCTAAACCGTAAAATTATTCAAACTCATCTAGGTATCTTACACCTAGTAGATAGGCTTAAATGATAAGTTTAAGGATGTAATAAGATTACAATTTAACATTTTTATTTGTATTAGGTATAAGTTAGGTTAGGTAATAATGCTATGCCCTTGCAGGGCTCATGTTTGATACAACTCATTATTATATTAGCGACCCATAAACCTTCCTCTTGAATCACTCTATCTATTAAAAAAACCGGATCAAATTCCGTTGCGTAGTTTTAAAGATCTAAGCATACATACAGACAGACAGACAGCGGGATGCGACATTGTTTTATATGTACTATGTAGTGATGATTATATACAACATGTAAATAAAGAACTTGAACTTGTTTGCTCTTGAGGGGGCGATTGAACAACAATGATTTATAACTCATGATAGGTTATAGGCGTTCCAAAATTGAAGCGCTTACCTTGTGACAAATTGGACAAGTTGCCTTTAGTCGCGGCTGGACAAGCGAGAAATGTGCACGTGCTAACGAGCTCCCGCACACCGAAAGAGAACGAGACGACCTTATGTTTAACAACGAGTGTGACAAAGATGGATGGAATGAGATAATTAATCAAAAATAACAGATTTCTTCGTAGGCACAGAAATAAATATGGAAGTATTTTTTGTGCTCCTCAAGTATGAGTATAACCTATCTATGGTTATATAATATCATTGTTGAACAAAAGATCCCAATGCCTCGAGGAATATTGCAAGGGCCCTCGAAATAATAAGTAGAGATGCAACGGATAGTTGTTTGGCCGTATACCGGATACCGGATATCCGGCCTGAACACTGGCCGAATATCCGGTATCCGGCCGCCGGATATTCGGCCGGCGGAACTATACCTATATTTTGAGTTTTGCAGGTGCGCGTCGTGCAGGTTTCGACCTGTTTCGTAGTGAACGTTCGCACGGACACATTTCTAGGATCGTAACGAGTTTTATCATGTCATTACGTAGTAAGTTCGTTTATAGTTACAATTACAAGTGCGCGCGCGTATTTTTGTGTAAACAAATAAGTGTATTGTGTGACATTGGTTACGTATTAATTTCTACCTACTGTGTCGTTAGCATTATGACCGTGACTGTTTTTTATTAGATTCCATTTTTTACCCCAACATGTGTTAATTTTACTATCCGGTATCCGGCCGGATAGTAGGTCACTATCCGGTATCCGGCCGGATAGTAGGTCACTATCCGGTATCCGGCCGGATACTAATATAACGACCGGATAGGCCGGATACCGGATAGTAACCGGATATCCGGTGCATCTCTAAGGGTACCTGTTCTCGAAGATCATGCCCTCTTGCACGGCCTGGTGGATGCGCTCGAGCTCCTCGATGTGAGGCTTGTACGCGTACACGCCGGCTTCGTACTCCTTCAGTCGCCGGAGCTGGTCTTCTAGCGAGCCCTGACAAATAAATAACAAATATTAAACTACAACAGAGCACCTAAAGGTGACTGGGAATTTTCTAACTGTAAAGTAATTAATGAGATAGGACACGTTATCTTTAGCTGTAACTTGGATTCCTATAAAAAGTGTAAGGTAGAAAAACGATCAAGTTGCCTTTAGAGACGAATTACGCAGCGTGGAATTTGGCTTTGAAATCAGACATCATACAAATATATAATGGCAGAAGAAATAGCTTCAAAATTACTGAACAAAACTGTGAAATTGGTCATTCATGTCCGATTTTAAGGAAAAAATCCACGCTATTGCAGATCCGAAAGGCATTCGTAAAAACTCATACTAACCATTGGGTGTTACAAAAGTAATTTAAAAAAATAATGTGTCACCACTGCTATATAACCCTATTATTCATATATTATTTCTATTATTCAGGCGTTCTCGGCTCACAATTTCTTCGACCAGTAATTAAGGCATACTCTGGCAGGCCAGCGACAAAAATAATGTGAGCGCGGAATCGTGATTTTCAGCTGCTGCAGTCTCGCTACATTCTATAGGCTCCGTGTTACCTGCAGGCCCATGCCGATGGCGGTGACGGCGTCCATCTGCCGCTCGATCCAGGGCCCGACGGCGTTGGCCTTCTCCGCGAACTGCCGGCGGAGGGTCTCGTTGTTCTGTAGGCTCCGTGTTACCTGCAGGCCCATGCCGATGGCGGTGACGGCGTCCATCTGCCGCTCGATCCAGGGGCCGACGGCGTTGGCCTTCTCCGCGAACTGCCGGCGGAGGGTCTCGTTGTTCTGCTGCTTGCGCAGCTCGGCCGCCAGCGTGCCGTCCCGCTGCGGGACCAGCTGCCGCACGTCCGACCACTTGCAGTTCAGCTCCTGGATACATTACACAACGTTACAAATGATTAGTCCTAGTATATAAATAAAAATAAAAAATATTGGGGGACAGCTTACACAGATCAACCTAGCCCCAAACTAAGCAAAGCTTGTACTATGGGTGCTAGGCGACGATATACATACTTATATACATAGAAAACATCCATGACTCCGGAACAAATATTAGTGTTTATCACACAAATAAATGCCCTTACCGGGATTCGAACCCAGGACCATCGGCTTAGCAGGCAGGGTCACTACCCACTAGGCCAGACCGGTCGACAAGTATATAAGCGACTTGGTTTCTTTGGACTGTTATGCTTATATATTTTGTAAATAAACAAATAAATGATAAATGATAAACGTTCAAACCCGCCCTAAAGAACGTACTCGTATCATATGTCATGGACGATTAAGCGGGTTCCGAGCCTTGGCTGGCACGTCATTCTAACTCACATTAATTATTCTCTAGATTATTTGTTTTACTTGCAAATTTATTAAAAAAAAAGGACAAATTATTGTATGTTACTTTAAAATCTGTAAACACAGTTCAAGAAGTGTATGTAACACTTGTTTAATTATACCCCTTTTATGGGTTTATAAAAATCAAAAGAGGACAAATTATTGTATTGTACGTTAAAGTAAACATCTGTAAACACAGTTCAAGAAGTGTATGTAACACTTGTTTAATTATACCCCTTTTATGGGACTGCATAACTGTACTATCTGGCAAACGAAAGGAATTCTTTCCTCGTTAAACGAGCAATTCTTTCCTCGTTAAACGAGTAATTCTTGTATATTTATTTATATAATATATATTTCGGGGATCTCGCAATCGGGTCTAACGATTTCGATAAAATTTGCTATATGGGGATTTTCAGAGCCGAAAATTCGATCTATTTAGGTCTTATCTCTGGGAAAACGTGGTATTTTTGAGTTTTCACAGATATTATTGTATTAACTGCGCTATATAAATAATGCTTCGAACCGGAGCCATAGCCCCAGAACTGTAAGGTGAAATAAAATGTTCAGTTACGTGTGCAGTGAGGGTAGTGTAGGGGTTCTCGAGGCCGCCGGGGATCTGGTGCTGCTTCACGATGGACTCCACTTGGTGCACCAGGTTCACTATCGCCTGGAATACGGATATTCATTCAAAACACCATTACAACTGCATAAATCAAGGTGATACGGGTGCTTCTGCGACTCAAGATAAACACAAGAATTGAATTACTATAAGTAGTCTTAGAGGATATAACCAAACGGAGTAGCCATTAACAGGCGTTCCCCTCTGTCAAATAGGCGGCCAATGGTCATTGGTAGTGTCCGACCGAAGGTTCGGTTTCGGTTTCGGCCAGTTTCGGCCAAAAAAATCATGTTTCGGCCGTAGCTTTGGTTTTGGCCAAAAAACGGTCGAACCTTTCGGCCGGGCCGAAACATACGCAACGGTACTTCGTTCTATGAAACTAAACTATGTGACAAAGACCAAAAGTTGTGGAACAAGTACGACAACAATATTAATACATATACTGATTTGTGTATACAGAAATTAATCGGTTTATTATTAAACACAATTCCACTAATGATGGGGCCACTGAACGGTCGACGCGGTCTTAAGAGGCTGTCAATACCTAAAACACGCACACTGCCTAATTGTATCGTAGTAAATGAGATAGCACTGTCGCATGTTACTGGGCCTGGGCAAGGGAATAATAAGAAAACTCATCATCTTCCTCGCGTTATCCCAGCATTTTGGCCACGGCTCATGGGAGCATGGGGTCCACTTGACATGACACTTGAATTGGCGTCGGCACTAGTTTGTACGAAAGCGACTGCCATCAGACTGACCTTCCAATCCAGAGGGTAGCCACGGTCTTAAAATATAATAAATATTAACACAACCTATACCTATAAATATATTTTTTGCTTTATTAAATCAAATAGTTTTTCTTAAAAGGGGTTACCTGCGGTTTTCATCGATTTTTTATAAGTTTTGAATTGTATCTCCTACTTTTGCACTACAGATAGATTTTTATGAGACAAACTGCTATCGGTTCTTCAATCTTTATCTCCATTATTGTCTACCGGATTTTGAAAGAAATTGATACTATTTTATGATTTTAAATTTATTATTAATATTTTTAAACATTGTCTAAAAGAACACTTTTTTCGTATCTAGATCGCTGTGAAGGATATTACTTATACGAAATCTACATATTTGGGTTTGTCTTTGACGTGTCGTAAAACGTGTGTAGGGTTTTAATTTTAAACGAATTAACACAAAAGTTATGGCCTGAAAACCAGTTTTTTGGCCTTAAATTGTTCAACTTTGATGCCAAATATCTCGAAGACAATGAACTTTGAAGTAAACATGGAATACTATTCATTTTTGCCTATTTTCTTGAATAACTGCTAAACTAACATCAATTTCAAGGACATGTTAACAGCCCCTTAATATATTATGAGTTTAAAGCGGTTTTATGACATTTTTTCAACGATTTTAACACATCTTCAAAAGTTTCGGTTTCGGTCGAAACTAGAGCCAAAGCCGAACATTCGGTTTCGGTTTCGGCAAAAAAACATGTTTCGGTCGGACACTAGTCATTGGTCATACACAATGTATGGACTGACGTTTATCTGACCTGGCTGTTTTTACGTCACGATTTGACGTGCCTCTCCCCCGCAAAAATCGGCACACTGTTTTGTAAAGAAAATTACAGACAAGGCGTCTCCGTTTGGTTGTATCCTCCAAGACTACAGTTATACAGTAAGGGCCACTTGCACCATTCACTAACCCGGGGTTAACCGGTTAAACCGGTAATCTAGTGTCAAATTGTACTGGTAACCATGGTAACTCCAGGTTTAACCCGTTAACCCCGGGTTAGTGAAATGGTGCAAGTGGCGCTAAGAGTGATAAGCTTGGTGTATACCTGGTATTCCTTGTCGGCCTCGCCCAGCGTGGCCTTGAAGCGCGCGTGCGCGTCCATGAGGCCGGAGATCTCCTCGATGGTGTGCACGATGAACATGTCCACCAGGTCCTCGCGCGTGCCGTCCAGCCTGGGAACATGTCCAACTCGTTATAACTTGAAAAAAAAAAAAAAAAAAAACAACGGGTTGCACTCCGGGAGTGCTGGCAGAAGTGAAAACTCAATCACTATTGCAAAATGTCTGCAGCACTATATATAATTGATGTCACTGTTAGTACTCGAGTTATATTAATACCAGCTAGAGCCAAACGCACTAGATGGCATGTAAATCAATAAAGAAAAACTCAATGACATTGAAGTAACAGTTTTTCGATCAGGTCACGTGTCCGTCTTACGTCTTACGGTCACGTGACACCTCTCGCGAGTTTAACATTTTTTCCCGATCACAAAAAGTGCACAGTGCCGCTAAAGAAGTTTTCACTTCAAAAACTAAGCTTTTAAAGGTCAGGAGGTCAGTGCGCGCGCATTTTTTTGGTTCATCCACGCACTAGATCTTTCGAGTGCTTAAAATGGTGCTTGTATAGTTAGACAGCGATATCAAATTTAGCGACGATGCATATTACAGAACACAAAATAACACCCAATGAATTAGAATTGGGTATATTCTAGCGTCTCAATCGCTATCAGCATTGAAGCTAACTTCGACGTAGGTAGATAACGAAAATGAAAGAAATTCGAATTAGTTATTGTTTTTCAACTTTGCGCGCAGCAGGGCTAGCACATGATTGGCGCGACAGTATCTCGCGGCGAGATAGACTACCCGTCCCTATTTTATTAACACAGTTAGTAAAAGACGGATAGTCTATCTCGCCGCGAGATACTGTCGCGCCAATCATGTGCTAGGGGTGCTGTGCTGTGTAATATATCGACCTGGATAATCGTTAATTTCAATCATACACCCTCCGGCACTTCCTCCCTATGGTTCATCTGAGAAGGTGTAAGAAGTAAGGGCTTAAGACGGCGCGCGAACTCGCATGCGATTTTAGTTACATTGCGGACCATTGAGGTTTCAACAATTCAGCCGATCGATCAAATAACGCAATGTAATGAAACTCGCATACAAGTCCTCGCACCGTCTTAAATGAGGCCTAAAGTTCTGGTTTCCTCCGAAAGCGGTGCCTTCATATAGTGGCCGCAATACAGCGGTGAATGACATCACTAGAACGTTGTCTATGTAAACAAGATGGCGCGGTTTCCTAGACGACGGTGATTGACCGTAACGTCAAAAAGCGGTGCGGCCATTTGCATGACGGCCGTCATCACGGTGTCGATAGTTTCGTGAACGTTTTATTTGACAGCGGTAAAGCCATTTATCCTAAAATTTCAAATGCACCTTCTGTATCACCGAGATCTGAATAAATGATCTTCCGCACTACGATTATTTTCCTCTTCTGATGATATTTCATCCTCCAAGTCAATTATTAAAGCTAAATCATGGTCCTCCATTTTCTCTTCTGTATACGTCTCGTTTGACCTTGGGGACTGACGGTGTGTTATGACGCCGTGGAACTTTCCACATGTCGTCACCGTAAAGACGGCCGTCATTTTGCGTCCGCTATATGACGGCACCGCTTTCCGAGGAATCCAAAGCTTAAGGAAGATAAGGTGTGGGCACAAAATAGATACAGTACAGAAGTCAATCACATGTATGTACTTCACTTTCCATACCTACGCTCGGCGGTCGCTCTAGGGTTGTCAAATATGATTTATGCACAAAAAACTATCGTGGTAGTGGCACTCGTATCTAGTAGTGGCCGGGGCGGGGTGCTTACCTACCTACCTAACTGGTCTGTTTGACCATGTTTGACGTTAAAACGAACCATCGAAATACAAGCAGATACCTACTTACCTCTTTGAAACCACTGGTAGCTTAAAAAACGACAATTCACCGTTTAATGTTGAATTTAAACAACCGTCCACTGAACAGTTATAATAACTTTTTTTTTGTTTCTCCATTATTGCACAAAAAAGTTCACAGACGCGTGTCTCAAGCGGTTGACACTCGCGCTCGCACTGGTCCCAACCGGTCCGAGATATCGTGTCTGTGAGCAGTGTCTATGTGTGCGTCGCTCGAGCGAACTTTGTATGTAGATTGATTTCTGTACTGTATCTGTTTTGTGGTGTGGGTCTCACCAGTTGTTGAAGGGCGCGGCCCGCTTGGCGAACTCGAGGTGCAGCAGGTCGATCTGCTCCAGAACTTAAGAGGAACATAAGGAAGATAAGGTGTGTGTCTCACCAGTTGTTGAAGGGCGCGGCCCGCTTGGCGAACTCGAGGTGCAGCAGGTCGATCTGCTCCAGCACGCGCTCGGCGTCGTCGAGCGCCTGGCGGCGGCGCTGCGTGAGCGCGCCGAGCCGGTCCCACTGCGCGCAGATGCGCTGGCAGCGCGCGTTCACCGCGCCCACCTCGTGGTACTCCAGGGTGCTGTGGGGCGAGTCACCAATATTATTAGACAGTGCAAAAAGGAAAAGGTTTTACGCGAAAGGGAGGGATGGTAAGCTAGTTTTTCGAGTTAACTATTTTTTTTTTGCTATAAATTAAGGATCCCTACAACGTTTTGCTTGGAGAAATCTTTCAAAATCACTGGTAACAACGGTGAAAAAGTCTATTGTTAAAGTTGACACATGACATGGATTTGATCCCTTAGGGCTCATTTAGACGATGCGAGAACTCGCATGCGAGTTTCGTTACATTGCGGGTTTTGATCGGTCGGTTGAATTGGACGTAACCAACAGTCCGCAATGTAACTAAAATCGCATGCAAGTTCGCGCGTCGTCTAAATCAGCCCTAACACAATAATCATAGTTATTATTTTACTCCTCGACAGTCGAGTTCCTGCGAAATGGTGACATGGCTTACGTACGCGAAGTAGCTAAAGGTGACACTCGAATTGAAACCCTAATACAACAAACATAAGGTTGTTATTTACTTGAGTTCCTGCGCAATGGCGGCGATCTGCTCGACGCGGTCTTGGTGCGCGGCGAGGTCGGACTCGAAGGCCTCGTGTTCCTTCTTAAGAGCCTTGATGACCTGCAGCTTGAGGTTGACACGCGATTATAAACCCTAATACGACAAGCACAAGGTTGTTATTTACTTGAGTTCCTGCGCAATGGCGGCGATCTGCTCGACGCGGTCTTGGTGCGCGGCGAGGACGGACTCGAAGGCCTCGTGCTTTTTCTTGAGAGCCTTGATATCCTGAAGCTTGAGGTTGACACGCGATTATAAACCCTAATACGACAAGCACAAGGTTGTTATTTACTTGAGTTCCTGCGCAATGGCGGCGATCTGCTCGACGCGGTCTTGGTGCGCGGCGAGGTCGGACTCGAAGGCCTCGTGCTTTTTCTTGAGAGCCTTGATATCCTGAAGCTTGCACTGCCTGAAATCCTGGGACTGCAGCATCTCCTCCTTGCCTGAAATCAAGATGGTACAGTACAGTCAGCTGTAGAGAAATGGTACCACCCCTGCATACAAACTTTTATGCAGGGGTGGTACATTTTCTCTGCAGCTAACTGTACTTTGAAGGTATATCTTTAAAAATATGACACATAAATGGATCCCTAATGGGTCTTATCTTATCTTAATAGATAGATAATGAAAAAAAAAATGATAATCAGGAAAATAAATCGTTGCAGTTTTGATTTCTACAAAACCAATAGAATATTTGTATCAAAATTTCCATTCTTCGTCTATAAATCTACTACTACCTACCTTCCCCACTGCCGACGTAATTACATCCTTTACCTATATAAGATTTATTTTCTTACGATATTTTTTTGTTAGTGAAGGTAAGTACCTGACACATCATACTGTAATCGTAAAATAATGTTTACATTTTTGTTAACTTGTAGGTATTCGGTGTATTTTTTCCGTGAATTATTTTATCCTGATAGTTTTAACCAAAGGTAGTTATTATTATTATTATTGGGGTTTTGTGGGCCTTTGAGTGTCGCTTCGACCAAGCTATGATCTATTGTGACAGCCCTTTAAAGTTCACTACTGATGCCCGTTGAATCCAGGAAGCTCCAGATTCTTTGGGCCGTAATGCTCTGTACCTCATAGGGTTCCAGTATGTGTCGCCCTATGTAGGTACTTCTTTTGGACATTAGTGGTCCGCAGGAACAGAGAATGTGCATAGCAGTCTCCTCTGACTCCTGACAGAACCTGCATGTCGCATCTTGTTTTTTCCCTATTCGGAACATGTGTTTGTTCAACTTGTAGTGTCCAGTCAAAATTCTAGGTAAAAGGTAGTTAACTACATACACTCTTTCCTATATTTAAAAGAAATTTTGTTTAGAAATTCGATTAATTACGCATATTTTATGATCCAATTACTCAATTTTCATTACAATTTAAAAGCATCATAAGTATAAGAAAATGTTTACAGGCGACTGTTTCATGATCTATTTACTAATTGAACGGTTGACCTAGTTGGCAACGCCGCAGAAATGGTTAAACTAGAATGCGGACAATAATACGGCTGGTTGGTTGGTTGGTTGCAACATCAACAGAGACAATGGAAACAATTGTCATGTCTAGCGATTTTGACAGCTTGTTCTGATTTCAGTTGATATTTGTGAAAACGAGTTTAAGGGATTGTGTATAAGGAAAAAGATATGGATCAGCCTAGATTCTATTATTGTTCCAAGAGATTTTATAGACATATTTGAGGTGATTGTGAAATAGGAGCTCAGTACGAGTATAGAATAGTTTTTTTTTACATTATGGGATGTAAAATTTTGATGTCTTTTTTATTGTGATTGGCTTTGTGAAACCTATCGTTCGCCCTCTAGAGGTTTCACGACTTCCCAGGGATCGCGACCGACAAACTGAAAAACACTGGCAGAATTTTAATTTGATTGGACCAACGGACTGGCGGCTAGGGATATGGTATCTCTAATGGTTTTCTTCGACTTTGAAATATATACTGCTACATGCAACATTAAAAGCTAACCGTTGGTATGTGTGTGGGTTACTGAAATCGCTGGTACAACCAACCAGCCTTGGTTGTGACCTGAGCAAAAAATGCAGTCACTGAAAAATATGTGTAAAGCTTTGGATTCCTCCGAAAACGGTGCCGTCATATTACGGCCGCTATATAGCGTTGACTGACGTCACCAGAACGTTGTCTATGTAAACAAGATGGCGCGGTTTCCTAGACGGCGTTACGTTACGTTGATTGTCAACGTAACGTAAGATGACGGCCGTCATGACCTTGTCGATAGTTTCGTGAACGTTTTATTAGATAGCGGTGACGCCATTTTGAATAAATGACACGAGATTTGAATAAATGATTCCGTACTACGATTATTTTCCTCTTCTGATGATATTTCATGCTCCAAGTAAATTATAGATGATCAAGCAAATCTTGTCAGTAGGAAAAGGCGCGAAATTCAAATTTTCTATGGGACGTTATCCTATCGCGCCTACATTTTTCAAATTTGCCGCTTTGACCTTGGTGGATGACGGTGTGTTATGACGCCGTGGTACTTTCCACATGTCGCCACCGTAAAGACGGCCGTCTTTTGCTGCCGCTATATGACGGCCGTCATATGACGGCACCGTTTTCGGAGGAATCCAAAGCTTAACCCCTAAAGCAGCGGTCGGCAACCTTTTTTTTTGCCGCCCGTGAACCTGTCACTTGCGGCCCACGAGCCTCCCTGGCTATTTTGTATGTAATATTGACAAACGACAATGTCTGATAAAGTCATAAATATTAACAACTAGCGACCCGCCCCGGCTTCGCACAGGCTAACAAATTATACATAAACCTTCCTGTTGAATCACTCTATTTAAAAAAAAACCGCATCTATATCCGTTGCGTAGTTTTAAAGATCTAAACATACATACAGACAGACAGACAGCGGAAAGCGACTTTGTTTTATACTATGTAGTGAAGTGCGGCCCGCGTCAACTTCGTTAACTACTATATGGCCCTTGGCTGCTAAAAGGTTAAAGATAAAGATAAAAGATAGTTTATTCAAGTAGGCATAATTACAATGCGCTTATGAACGTCAAATAAAGCTAGGTAGACCGGCTCCAACCCTACACCTCTGCCCCGAGAAGATTTAAATCCCCCCTCAATTGGAGGAGGGTATCCCATTATGGGACCGGCAATAAACTCGGCGGGACACATCTTTTCAAAAATAATTACATCTTGCCGACCGCTGCCCTAAAGAAAAGTAAAAATATATGTTTAGTGGTGTTACCTCTGGTCCAGTCCTCATGGATGTCGGCTTTGTGCTTGAACTTCTGGGCCAAGTACTCGAGACGCTCGAGCCGCATCATCTCGCTCAGCAGCCACTCTTCGAACGCCTTCTCGGCGATCTCCAGCCCCTTCCAGGCTCCGGCGATGTCCTGTTAGTTACATTTATAAAGTGCGTCAAGCAAATCTTGTCAGTAGCAATGTACTGCAAATTAAATTAGGGTAACACCATGTAACACTCAAAGAGCGGAATTGCGCTAAGAAAAGCAGCAATGTACATCGAACCAAAATGTCTTTATTTTTCCTCCCTTCATACGTCAGTTCGAGTGAATTATCATAACCTCAAATTTTAGTAATGTTTACCGTCAACGAGCATGATTGTACATTGTAGGCACCTTAGCTTTGCTTGAGGTCGTGCATAATCTTGGTATTTAATGGTGACAGCAGAAATTTCTCTTGGAATAGAAACAATTCAGAATGTAAACAATAAGATGATGGCTGTCATTCACGATCCACATTCCACAGATAACACACAGATGACACGCGATTTTGGAATTATTCGAACACAGTGTTGCTAACCCGCGATTTTTCAAATTTGCCGCCTTTTACTACTGACAAGATTTGGTTGATCCAGTATATTAGGTTTTTTTATTGAAGGGCGTCCTCATCTCCCCTTCCTTTAATTTTCAATTGAATAAAATACCTACGGCTCTGAACTCGGTTAGTTTGAGGCCGCCCAAGGTAACAGGCTACATGACTAATTTTCATTTATGGTATCAATAGATCGGGTTTGATTTTAGGATCAAATGTCTATATGGGACCCATTGCATTGAAGTGATTAAAGCAACACAAAAGTCAGAAATTATAGTCAAAGTCCGACAGTCGTACTTCACTCGCGAAACGCACCTAACAAAACAATAAGTGACTGTGACGTCACGGTCTCTGAGAGTCCATCTTGTTTATGGTGGCACTTCCAAGCTCTGTCGAGTAGTGCAGAGTTAGCCTAGACGGACTTTATAAGTGTTCTAACCGGGCGTATAGGAACAATTCTTGGCACAGTCTTGGCACAGTCTTGGCTCAGTTATGGTTTGCTATTGTGGGGCCATAGCAGCGACGCCCACGACCTATTTATAATGCAAAAAAAATGCATCCGTATATTGGTAAATATTCCACAGACCGACAGTTGCAAACCCCATTTTCAGGAACTTCAATTATTGACTCTCCCCTCTCTGTATATCCTGGAAATAACTTCATTTGTCAAAAATAATTTACACCTATTTGAATTTAACAAGAGTGCGCGTCGCAAAGATAATCTCATCCTCCCAGAACCAATCTTAGATATTTATAAAAAAGGACCGTACTACCGAGCAATAAATATATATAATAAACTACCTACTGAAATAAAAAACATACAAATAAATCATTTATTTACACAAAAACTCAAGTCCGTTCTATTGCAAAAATCATACTATACCATCGAAGAATTTATGCAGGATGATCTATTATGATAATATTTGTAAACAAAGTTCCTAAACATAGAAAATAATAATATGTAGCAAGTAGCAAGCAAAGTATGTTTAAGTGTACTAAATATTATATTTAGTTAATGTAGTCTTAAGGATAATTGCCATACCCTACCAGGGTGCCATGTGATCTGTTTCTTATTGTAACATCTATTATATTGTACCATGGTTTGCAATAAACGATATACTATACTATACAATTGACCAATTATTTGATCGGGTATCAACCAAATAGGCTCGAATATTTCGATTTAATAATAATGTTATGGCAGGTGTCCGGACTTCTTTACAATAGCCCAGTATCATTGTCTACCCAAACTTCAATCCATAGACTGATATACTGTTCACTTTTTCTACAATAGTCCCAATGCCTGCTGCGACCGGTTCATGGGTGTCTATTGTTGCGCCTGTGAACGGGTTCCAGCAGGCGTTCTACACATTAAAACTCTCCAAAAGGTCTCTATGTGTTGGATCAATATCCCCACGCAAGCCTATCAAAATACCGGGATTTATAGGCTTGTGAAGTCCAAAGTGGAGAAACAACAATAAATAAGAGTAAAATACTAACGGAAACCATTTTGCCCTCAGTAGGCATGTAGGCGGGGCGGTTGCTGAGGCGCAGCTTGGTCTGCAGCGTGTTGAAGTTGGTCTCGAGCTTGGCCTTCTGCTCGACGCGGGGCGGCTTGTGCTTACGCCTGGAAACGGACAAATAGTACGTTTGAAACTAGACTGTATTTGTACAACCGTAGAGACTAATTTAGTAGTTCAGAAAAGAATTGCGTGCGAATTTAGAGTTAAAGTGTAAAGTGTAGTGTGTGAATAAACTTATGACTTTTGGGACTGGAAAAATAACACTTATAACGTAATGTTAAAGAAATAAGCCGGATGGCATGTATACGGCAGTAGACACTGATAATGCAGAGCCAAAATCACCTAAAGGCATGCGCAATTAGTTTGAAAAAATAGTACAAGTTTGGCTCCACGATAAGTGAATAGGAAATTTAATCCTTTGAAAGCCAATCGTGCGCGGCGCGTCATCGTGAACCTTGGTGGAATACACGAAGGTTGAAATTGGGCTGTAGCCGCGCGCGTCAGTTGACGTCTTTGGCGGTCAAAGGGTTAATAATGGTATCTTTATTTCTACTGCCTCAAATAAAAATAGAAATGAACAGAATATAAGCGGCATAATCGCAGCTTACCTGTAAGTACGGTAGTCCTCCAGTTTCTTCTGGCAGCCGGCGAGAGAGTTGTCCGTCTGGCGGCTGTTCAGCCACGGCATGGTGCGGCGGATCCAGTCCAGAAGCTAAGGATTTTTAATATAATATGTAGTGATCGTTATCAACGTGCAGTTTTCGTAGCAAAGGGTATGGTTGGCAGAAAAAACAAATATATTTGAATATTTACTTTTGTTCTTAACTATAAAATAAATACTTATCTTAGGATTACACCTCTAGATATAACTCTTTACGGTACAAAACCTTTTCCGCCCTAATATATTTTTAAAACAATGTACGACAAATGACATTAAATGTCATAAAAATACAACTATGCGTGCAATATTTTAGAGACTTAAATTAACCTTCCTGTGACTTCCGTTAACGTAGAAAGGTCATTTAGCTATTTAAAATAGATTTTTTCCAATCGACATGAACAACTGACAGCTAAATATGTTGAGCAAATTTTAGTCGTTTATTTAGTATACTTTGGATAAGTGATTATAAATATGTATATAAATCTCATAATTTGTGAAATATACAGAGTGCTTCCTGTAACAGGAGCAATAAATTAAACTGTAGGCTGTACTTCTCAAACTGACCAACATTTGTTCAGCAACTTTTGAAAATAACTCACGTTTTGATTTTTATTACACTTTAAAGTTTATTCTAAGACGCAATGTATTGCAAATTTTGTTACGTTTAAAGCGTGACAAGCAACGTCAAACACACTGATGTCAGCGTACATTGAAGGCAATATTTATTTTGTATGAAAAAGAGGAAGTCTAAAGGATTCATAATTTTTAAAAGTTGCTGAACAAATGTTGGTCAGTTTGAGGAGTACAGCCTACAGTTTAATTTATTGCTCCTGTTACAGGAAGCATCCTGTATAATGTTTAAAATACTTGCGTATTTGTTTTTTTGTCAACCATACTTTGCTACCAATACAGCACGTTGATAACGATCACTTAATATGATATGATGTGAAAACTCACAATAAATATTAACATTAGGTAATCATTGGCCTTAGCGTCTATTGCAGACGATTTATGGTGTAAAACCGGAGAGACATTCCATTACACCGCCTGGGACGGAATTAAGGAAACGCAGGGATGCCCAGCACTTGCATTGCCCTCTTGGCTTCACTGTCTTATCCCATAGGAAAGGCGAGCCAATAAGTGTTAACATTAACATACATTAATAAATTAGCGCAATGAACTGGTATAAATCAGGGTGGATACAAGTATTACTAATTTTAATAACAAAACTTCCGTGAGACACAGACATATTAAATATATTAAAAACCCTGCGCCTGCGCCGAGTCATCAGGCGCGGAGAGCTGCGGCCCGCAGTCTGCGCCGGTCCGTCACCGTAAACGCAAGCTCCTGATGACAATCCTCGGTACGGAGTGAAACATGTCGAGCGTTTTTCGACTTAAAATACGTGAGTGACCCGTTTTTAATATATTTAAGAAGCATTACTGGTTAATTCGATACGTTTGCTTCTTCTTTGGTCATCCATCACTGATAAAAGCTAGGATTTCTAAACGATATGTTCTTTAATCTTTGTATCATTCGTTTTTTTTAGGGTTCCGTACCCAAAGGGTAAAAACGGGACCCTAAGACTTCGCTGTCCGTCCGTCCGTCCGTCCGTCTGTCACCAGGATGTATCTCATGAACCGCGATAGCTAGACAGTTTTGAAATTTTCACAAATGATGTATCTCTGTTGCCGCTATAACAACAAATACTAAAAATAAAATAAAATAAATATTTAAGGTGGGCTCCCATACAACAAACACGATTTTTTTTGCTCTATTTTTTGTTGTGCGGAACCCTCCGTGCGCGAGTCCGACTCGCACTTGGCCGGTTTTTTCTATAAGTTCCTCCGGAATAACTTTCTTTGTTTAACCTTTTCGACGCCGTGTCAAACACAAAAGCTGTCACGCTGACGCCACGTCACCGAAGTGTCAAAACTGAAATTGAACTTTATGCATATGCACGTAGGACTATGTTGCTCTGTGTTCTCGATTAATCGGTCTTTGGCGTTGAACCTACGGTGCGGATATATCGGTCATTGGCGTCCAAAAGGTTAAGGTACGATTCTAATTATTTTCCTAGCATAATTATTTTTGGTATTAGGGGCTGTCTGTAAATTACGTCTCCTATTTATGCCGACTTTTGACCCCCCCCCCCCCTAAAATCATCCAAAAATCATGCTTCGAATGACCCCGTTTCCTCCTACGTCTTGCTACCATCATCCGATGTGCAGACCCCCCCCCACCCTAATTTGAAATTACGTAATTTATGAATAGCCCCTTAGACCCGAACGAGTCGATATTTTAATTAGTCAAAAATATGGTTAAGGGATACTTACATCACTGGCGAGACGCTCGTACTCTTCCATCAGGCGTTCGTTCTCCTGGTTGACTTTGAGAACCTTGCAGATGCGGTTCGCGGCCGTTTCAGCCTGGATTGAGAAAAATACATTAATATTAATCCTATTAGTGTGAAGTATCTTTTAATAATAAAGCTGACAACAAACAACTGCTGAAAACAACGAAAGTATTGATGAGGGTTATAAAAAAAACAAATTTAATAAATTCGTGATCTGCAAGTAAGTATCAATTAGATCGTCACTAAATAAAACAGACGATATAGGTATGGAAACAGTTTATAGGTACAAATAACAAAACATCTAAAATCGATCCAGCAAATGGTCACAAGGACGCTTTTTTACTTTTCGGATAATTGGATCATGATTTTCATTTTTTCGGTCTCAGATAATGCCTAGCCAAGATGCCAATCGTTCGCTCCGTAGCTAAAACGATACGCTAATGTCTCTCTGTAGCACTAATATGTAAATGTAAAGAGAGATTACCATTTCGTTCGCTACGGAGTGAACGATTGGCATCTTGGCTAGGCACCCAGGTATTTTTTAAGTTTAAGATCACACATAGGAAGTATACATGGTTCACTTGCAGATACGACCACGAATTTACAGTTTTAGGCTCATGTAGACGGTGCGAGAACTCGCATGCGAGTTTCATTACGTTGCGTCATTTGATCGGTCTGCTGAATTGATGTAACCTCAATGGTCCGCAATGTAACTAAATTCGTATACGAGTTCGCGCGCCGTCTAAATGAGCCCTAAATCAGCCCTTATAAGGAATCAATAAAAACAAATGATTGCGACAAACCTTCTGCGCGCCAGAGAAGCAATGGTAGTAGGACGATACGTAGGTCATGACCGCGCGCTCGTCCGGCATGGCGGTGTTCTGCAGATCTGGCGAGCGGCACGAGCGCGACAAGGGTTAGTTTCATGCGATGCGAATGACATTAGCACTTTAACTGCTTGGGAATAATGGCTGAAATGCCTTGGCTGGAAGTGCAATTGTGGACTTTGAAGCGCAAACATTTTCTTACGAAGCGTTTAGCGGACTTTTTTGTACATTTCAGCGGAATTTTTCGGCTATAGATTTCAGAAATTACGAATTTGCTGATTTAGTGAAACTTTCGTTACTACTGTATTTGATACTAGTGCTTACAAATATTTATGGGGCTAAGCATATTGTATGTCAACGATATTATGTTTTGTATGATATCAACCATGAAATAGAAAATAAAAACGGCTGGTTCTCCTTTCAACCTCTAATGAGCCTGCTCTCGATTTCTATATCTCGATATCTATACCAAAAATAGGTACATGATTCAAAAATACAATTTTTATAAGTAGCAAAAATGTTCACAAAGTCAACAAGTATATATGTAATCATATAAATCTGAACAGGCATAGGCATATTTAAAGCAGTTAAAGTGTGCCAATGCCCACGTTTCAACAAGCCGCGTCTATTCAGCCGTGAGTCGAAACAAAAGCATTAGCAAAGTTATTAACAAAGCTCAGTCATTATTACACATAACACTATATTCAACATCAATCGCTAGTTCATTGTTGGAACAGGGTAAACAAAGGATTGTATTTTTTATTTGCTTTAGATAAGGAAAGTCGTGTCAACTACGAGTAGTAAACTCTTCCTGTTAAGTCCAGATAATGACCTTATTGACACTGACCTTCCATTGTGTTTATATTAACGACCCATACTTCAAAATATAGGAATTGGAATAATAAAATATAGTTATGTATTATGCACTATAGACTTCTTATTCTATATTCGATAACGATTTAAGTATATCAAATTATTTTTGTAGTTCATTTAAAAAGGGATCATAGAGGGACCGAAACAGATAATTAGGTAGTTAATTATCCTCCAATACATAATATGCGCAGCCCGTCGCTATAGAGTCCCTTGACAAGTCGTAAGAACGACATATGATCTTTTATTACACATTGTTATCTTATTAAGCAGCCTTTGGACATCTCTAAACCGCAAACGGTCCCTAAAAGACCGTAATGAGTCACAGTTTAGAGAAACCTCGTTCACTTTCCTAAATCGGCTGCTAACTGTTCCAAACGAAGAGCGGATGATTCATGCTATAAGTGACACACAAAGGCGTTAAGGGCTCAAACTGTACCCTTACCACGGAGTTTACCGCGGTCGTATTCACAAACTCAATACCTGTACATCTCGTTCACACTGATATTGTGGTGCGAGCGAGACGCACTGAGTGTGAGTTAATAAAATACGACTGTGGTTATGTCATGGTAAGGTTGCTGGGGTAGGCTCGGCCATGTATACCTGCTGCGCGCCTTGGAAGGCGTGGTAGTAACATGACACATAGGTCATTATGGCGCGCTCGTCCGGCTTTGGTGTGTTAATAAGGTCTGTAATACCCAATTTAAGTTAATTCTCTGTCGAAGTGATTGTGCCTGCAATGGCCTTTTGGCCTAAAGGATCGTATTATGTAAGCTAAAAGACAGCTTAGCTTTTTTCTTGAGTTCAAAAAAAGAACTATCATGGTTTGTGTAGTTCAAAATCGGGAGTCGTGACCGACTTATCGGACTACAGTTAAGAATATTTGCGAGTAGAACAGACTCCCTAAAAATTATCTGATAAAATTATGAATTGTGACAATTGCTCACAATTAGTCTCTTTATTTTTAATCAAAAATAAAGACTACTTATGGTAAAAAATATGCCAATATAGTGCAGAAATTTAAATGTTTCCTTAGAAGGAAAACAAAATTAACACGTCAACTTTAAAAGGCCATAAGTTAAAATAGAAGAAACTGCGTCGAGCCAGACCTAGACAGAGATTACGTTGATATATTTATGCCTTTAGATTGGACTGGCCATTTGACAGCCTTTGCTCATCAGTGGGACAATGTTAAACTTAAATGTAACTCACCATCAGGGTCCAACATGCGCGGGATGTCGAGATACTTCTCAGCGACATCGAACGCCGTGTTGAGGTTCTCGAGCGGGTTATCCTTGGACAGCTTGCTGTAGTCGATCAGGTCGGGCCTGTGCCTGTGGATGAGCGCGCAGAACGCCAGACCGTCCTTGAAGGACAGGTGGAAGTTCTGCACGTTCACGTTCTTGTACGGGGCTGTCTTGCGTTGGCACCAGAGGAGGAGACCTTCCTGTAAACGGGAAATGTTTTTGCTGTTGATGAGTTATATAATCAAAAGGATATTAAAGAGGGATATATTCTAATCTGACATTATGTAGGCTGTTACCGTAATGGCAAAGACTAAGAATATTAAAGTCTAGAAACCTAGTTAAATGAAGCCGAATTATTTAAATGTAAAGCAAAAATACGACTATCTCAGCCCCGTCTGTTTTATTAATACTTACTGGAGTGAAAAATGGATACTGAGTCAGAACAGAACGCCACAGAAAAAAAGGCTACGGCCAGCACACACCTTTTAGGCTTTGTTATTATATGTAATTTATTTACATTTCTTAACTTAGCGCGTAAGTACAGTGATTCCATCACTATAGTATGTCATCTGCCGGTTTATCAGAAGTAACGTTGCAAAACACATGTAATACCTACAAGCGGATATATCTTTCTTATTAGAAAATACAAAGATTCGGCTACTTTAAATTATAGATGGGGTCAATATGAAATAGTAATGGTAATTAATGACGTACCTTGGCGGTCATTTCTTCGACTGAGATGTCCTGGATGGCGAATCGCAGGATAATGGTCCAGATCATACCCAGCGTCATCTTCAAGTTGCCATCGACGATCTCTTCAGCGCCGATAGACACCAACTTTACACCTGAAATGTTTGAATGGATATTTCAACTAAGTTTACAACATAGGTAATATAGGTACCTCACTCACACAAGTCACACACTCAATATGAGTCTTGTCTTGATCCTTAGCATGAATCATTTTAAGTTCGTAATAAAAAAAAACGTTTTCAATAAATAATCCTTAAATTATAATTATAGCATGATCTTTACGTTTAATCACCTAGGGACAAAATGGACGTCTTATGGTTTAAGACCACCTGCAGTTATCTCGAAATAATTGCATTATATACAAGGTGAAACTTCTCATTTAGAGGGACGGAAATATTATTTTTAATTAAAATTGGAATTATAAGTTAAGTATTTACAGGAGCAAATTGTAATTATCTTTATTTTAGTTAATTTTGTTTATTTTCCTGTTAACCCATTATTAAGTTGAAGTCCAACAGGTAGGTACGAAGCCTCAATTGAAGCATTTTTCTTGGAATATACGTAAAATTTTATTAGTCACAATTACAATAAACGTCATTAATTAAGACGTGCAAAATTATGTACTCGAGGTCAGACAGGTTTATATGTGATGGTATTTTAACGTAAGTAGAAATATTTCCGGAGATATGTTTATAGCACGGGACACGATGTACTTATCTAATTATCCCTAGATGGTTGATGTGCTTGCAGTCCAGCAAGAATTAGCTTTAAATTTACTCTGCCTACTAGCAGCTGCCATAGCCTCCTTTTTTGCAGGACTACGAACCAGATAGGTAGCACCAGGGGCAGGAAACTTAAACCTTATGTATGGAAATCAGCGCTGTATCCGCAGTAGCATCATATCACTGCAATATTTCCTCACCTGATGTTTCCAAATGAATCAAACAGATGGCGCCACCGCGGAAAAACATGTGTTTAAAAAACTCGCATCCAACCCATAATTATTAAAAAGAAAAAAAAATTGTCTTTGCATTTTTGACACAAATTCCGTTTCAAGTATAAAACGTTTAAAATTTTCTGTAATTTAAGTACCTCACATTTTTTATATCGTTTATATTCGTTTTAATATCATTTTATTTATATGAACATAATATAATCGTTTTTATTAACAACAACTAACTAAATAGATTCGCCAAGTGCCCTACGTGAAAGGAAACGTTAAAACAAAAAAACATAGTAACCGTCAAACTATAAAAGTCAAACAGAAAACTTACATTTTCTGAAATTATATATTAATAATTTAATTTAATCACTATAAATTGATGAAAATGTGTGCGCCTGGGAGAAAAAAACGATATTGCCTTATCGGCTGTGCGAATCAAAACAAAATTACTCCAAAACGCGTCAATTCTTCGTGGCATGTGCTATAGCTAGTCAAATTTACGTCCAAGTGTGGTCTACGTTTTAATAGTGGATTTGTTATATTTCGAACTAATTTACTATAAGTGGTACCCGTAGAAAATATATTTTTTTATGGTTTGCTATGCATGTAAGTAATGAAAAATAAATGCCATTTTTATACATCCGTGTTTTTACTTTTGCGACTAAAGTATTCTTTGGTGTGAACATTTATAAAATAATAAATAGGTTGTAGTAAATCGTCACTGCATGAATAGGTAATTAGGTATTACATAATATATTAGCGCCCTTTTCCTTAACCGTGTACAGTGTACTACAATGAGGTGTATTCATTTTTCACGTGATTGCTTTGCAATAAGGTGAATGAATGGAAACCTCAAATTTGTAGTTCACTGTAAACGGTCAAGGAAAAAGGCGCCATAGTTTTATTAGTATGCAATGCATGTGTGCACTGTGCACGCACACATACGTAAAGGTTAGTTTGGTCAAATTCCGCTTGGAGCGTTTGTGTAGACGTTTTTTGACATTTATCGCGAGTTGGCTCTCTTTTACTATATATAGTTATTATACTCTTTGGGTAGCACCATCGTCCACATTGTTAACAGACCATTCGTAAACTTTAACGCAAAGGCATAAGGTCCACCGCTGGTGAGTTAAGAGTGTTGCCGCTAAGGTGCGTGCTTAGAGCTCGCACATAGCGCGGTGGATTTGGGCAATGTCCACACATTTAGTAGGTATATAGCTGAGGAAATTCCAATTACCTTTGGATGCGATGAAGTCCAACGCCTTATTGACATTGGCGATCTTGTGGAACCTCATCTTGCCGCGGTCGGGCTTGGGCAGGGTCTCGCCCGAGATCACCTCGAGCAGCAGCATGAGCTTCAAGCCGTTGCGGAAGTCGTCCTCGATGTTCTCGATGCCGGTGCCGGCTTTGCGGAGGTGGCTGTTGCACCATGCTGTGAAGGTCTGGAAGGAGAAACAAGGTTTTGTTAATCTCCTGTCCGTTTTTGGCTTTTTTAGTACGATTTTTTCTGCTTTACAGATATTGTACAACCGAGGATTGAACCTACGATTATTGATCACCACACACATATTGTGAAAGGTTAAATGCTTGGAAAATATATCCGGCCAGACTTTTCATCAATATGAACTTTTGTGGGTAACTGACATATTCGTGCTCATAGGTAAATAGGTAAATCTTACTGTATACCTAAAACAATTCGCAAAACAAATAATTTTGGTATGACAATTTTTTTTTAATTTATATCGGACGGAGATTTTCATTTGAGTTATCGACTTCAAAAATAGAAAGTTGACTTCCGATCATATGATTCATCTGGGAGAGGCCCGGTGCTTTAGGGGATTACCCTGCAAATACAGCTGACAACAATAACAAACACAAATAAATATGTATGCCCATAATGAGCCAAACAATGAATGGAAGCACATTTGTTTGTTTACACCGCTGTTATCGCGAGGTGCCCCGAGGAATGCAATCTCGGTAGCTCATCACGCTCTTATCAGACTCAGCGTTATCTCGGCCAACGTGAGCTCTAATCGGTTCTAATCACCCGTAATGTCATATTTCCGCGTGCATGTATCTTTTATGTTCCGTCGGATGAAGAATAAGGAAGATACAATACGTTTTTGTACAATACTTTTTATTTAGATCTTTTTAGATACACACTTTAACCACCGACTGCGTGTACCTACTATAGGTAGTAGTACCTTTCTTTTATTCTTTCATTAAAACGATTCGAACGAGGCCAAACTGACTGATCCGTTGGTCATTACAGAGTTTCGTATAGCCGCATTCCGTGTTTATCATCGGGCCAGCTTGCTAACACCAAAACTTAGCATTCTTGTAACAGTTGTAACTTCCTTTACATAATAGGCATGCTCTATCACTTCATTCGGAAGTTGGAAGAATCTTAAATCTTGTTTGCTTAGATTAGAGAATTGCCCTAAACAAAGTAATTGATGGTTCCTAAATTATTATTGTTGTACGGTTGGCAGGCAGTAAAAAGAACTAAATTGGTCGTCAAAGGCTGTAATTGTACATTAATTATTACGTCAATTAATTGTAAGATACGTAGTTGATCTCATCTTGCTCCTTGTTCTTCCATATTTCAGAGAATTTTAATAGGTAATGATATTAGGGGTCATTATAATTTGTATTGTCATTCAGGGGGCCGATTTTTGAATTTTGATCGCTCGATTTCGTCACTCGAAAATCGGTGGAAAACGGCGAATTGCTGATTTTTACGAGCGATATAATTGGGAATCTAGTGGTATTGACCACTGGTTTTCAATTCTATTAGTAGAATTTACATGCTAGTAGTGGAGATATTATACTGAACGAAATACACGAAATCGAGCGGTCGAGTTTCAAAAATCGGCCCCCAGGCCAATTCGAACGTACAATGATATCAGAATAATAAATAAATAAATCTTTATTGTTCAAAACATACATGCTACATAAATGAAGTTGGAGCCCTGGAGACTGCGTTAGTTTACACTGTGTTGCAGCCCCAGAATGATATCTGAATCATGTTATTTAGTTATCGTGCGTCTCGCTCGCGCCAATACATGTACTTACATATACGGACAGGTACGAGCGAAATGCTAACTGGACGACATCAGTTAGATGTCATTCTTATATCAGTGTACGTTTAAATTTGCCTGACTGTTGCTAAGTGGAAAGTCTGTCTCTATAATTAGAATTACATAAAGGTTTACATCGAAAATTCTTACATGTGTGACCATCAACAACGAACGTTGTGGAGATATGTATGTAATGATACAGAAATAAATTGTTTCAAGTCTTAGGAAGGTCACAACTATTATGACATGATATAAAAGACCTGTCCGCCCTTGGAATACCCAACTGGCGCGAAGTGGCACAGAATAGGGTAGAGTGGCGCTCTCTTGTGTCAGAGGCCAAGATCCTCTTTGGGTCTCTGAGCCAGTGATGTATGTATGTATGTATATGTGTAAAAGAATAAGTAAATACAGGGATTAACAGAATGGAACTCGAGGATAAGTTAAGTATTTTTAATAATATCGTACGAAATATCCTGTTATATTTATAATTACCCACGATATTAAGGAAAATCTTTTTTTGCGCATCGCTTAAATCATACCGTAAATATGTAGCTGTACACTAATATTGTTAAGTAAGTTACCGATATTTAAATTATAAACACAATCCATATAATACAATTTAACAAATGATTACCTACGTTTTATTATAGTTTTTAAGTCGCTGTTTACTTAATTATTCTAGAAAATATATTTATGAGTAGGTACCTACATATATTCCTTATTTTAATATTCAATAGTGTCGAATTAACGATGCCAATGGAACTTGTTTATATCGACGCATAGTGTGAATACACACACATACAATATAACAACGCCTAATTAAAGCTTGTAAAATACAAACTTAGCGTAAGTCTTGTAACAAATTGTGAAACTTTTTAAAAGCATAAATATTTATGGAAACATTGAAAACACTATAGCAATAAAGTCCGTCTTAGCTAACTTAAACCGATTTCAACAAAATAAAGTGAGGAAGCGTCATTATGACATAAACGTCATATTATATAGAAAATCGACTTTGTCATTGCAAATGCCATGCAGAGTTAGCGTGGTCCAACTCTAACTATATTTTACGTTCATATTTTTATCGGAAATCGGAATTCGTAAGCCGGAACCAATTATTTACACTCGGAATTATTCCTAAAAGTTATGGACTATAGAAAACAAATGAAGGACATCCAAGGGGCGTTAATCAATACTGCAGGGTTGAAATTCTTAACGCTTATCCAGCATAAAACCACTTTAAAAGAGATCTCTGAATACGCATATTTGTTGTATCTTACTGTTACCCTTACGCTGGTTCGGATGAACTAACTAAGGGTTATTAATGTTAATAACAGCACAGATGCATCAGGTAGGGGCGAGGGTCCGACCCTCTCGGCTTTCCTAATTTCGCGTGCCATTCAAAAAGACCCGAGCACACCGCATCGTTGAGGACATACGACTGTTCCTACATGCGAAATTTGATTGCGATTATTAGCGCACGAGTACTTCGTTGTGTCTCTACATCGGGCAGACTAATACGTATTACGTATTAGTAGGTACCAAATTATTAAGTGTGTAGAATAGAAAGTATAAAATAAACCTTTAAGTAAAATAAATTACGGTATCAAATTATGCCATCTATAGAATTTACGTAAAATTGTCGATAGACGAGTTTAGTTATATACCTACTTACTAAAGATTATTCCCGTTACAATTAAATAAAATTCAAAATTTGTGTTTTATAGAAGTCTTTACACAAGTTTATATGACTAATTTAAGTTTAACAATCGTTAGGCAACAATTGTAAGTTCTTGTAACATCAGTTTTTTTATATCAAGTTCGAAGAAGATCATCGCGTGTTCATAAAATACTTGCATTGAATTGATTTTGAAAGGATTCCATCGATGATTATTGCAGTAATCAGTCATCATCTGACATCAGTCAGCATTTAAGTACATAAAAAGAAGTTATGCTAATAATATCATTAGGTAGAGGTACCTACCTACAGTAATACAATGCATGCAATCAAGTTAGTCTTAAATATCGTGTTGTTATTCAGATAACCATATTAGGTCGTCTACTACTAAATCAAAAAGAAGTATCCTATTAGGAAATTCCTAACTAGGCAGTTAAGACCTTTTATGTACCTTTCAGTAATTGCAAAATGGCCGGCTACTGTACGTACGTAAACGCGATTTGTTCCGGAGATGGTCCCAAGGTCGGATCTGATCAATTGAATTCAGAGCATTCGACGGGTGTGCGTGATCGGGTCGCGTTGTGTTGACGACACCAAGGTGCTAACAATGACTGGTCAAGTGTGAAACTTACTCGTGAAACGAGGGTTCTGTAGGAAAGGGTGGCTTATTACATAAGTAACTTTAAGGAATTAAGGAGTTGATAAAAAAAATATTTCTAGGGATAAAAGAGCCTACAGAAATACATGGATAGATTTGACGGGCTGACGGCGCAGGTATAAAGACCCAAAATTGACCAATTAGTTAATTTTCCAAAAGTGTGTGAATTTATATGATTTTCCTTTACAGAGTGTACCTACTGACTGTTAATAGATGCCGATTCCTAAAACGCCGTCATCTACGTTAAGAGTACATAATTGTTTCCCGGTATACCTTTAAAGTGCATTAGAACTGTAACGGCAATATAAATCAGGCTGTTCTCGATAATTAGTCGCCCACGGAACTGAATTGAGTCATTTTACATGTTGAACAAAGACAAATAACCAACACCTGGTTTGGAATACACATAGATTTCGCGGCTAATTGAAACATTCAATACAAATTTTTTATAAGATACCTTCTGGGTTACTATAATGGAATGTTGAATCGTTCGCAAAAAAATCTACCTGGAACATTAATTTACACTGCGATGATGTTCGTTAGAATTTCAATTCTAATACCGTCGAATAGGCTTGGTTTTCTGTTAAAAGAGGTTATTTATAATGCAACAAGTTGATAGATGACGGTGCGATTGCTGAGGATAGTAAAAATGCATGCACTGCGGAACATCGGAGACTACATTCCTCGTATGATTGGTGCTAATCGAGCAATAACCGACCTTCAGTCCTTAGCAGAAGGGTTATGACGACCACTAATCGTGGCTTTGCACCTTATGATTCACCATGCACGGCCACTTGGCAAGAGATATTAAATAAAAATACCTTTATTACATGACATAGTCGTACGCATACGTTGCACATGCATCATACGATTAACGGGTCGCCGGACCAGTCACGATATTTGAGAAAACTGACGGAATTTTAGGTTAAAGCAATACGTTGCGGTCTGAGCGAGAAAGCTGTGAATACAAAAAGGTCGCGATGAATACGGTATATTTATTTATGACGTGAATCCGAAATGCTGATTTACAACATTATAAAACGCCATCGTAAACAAAAGAACACAGTAAAGCGAGTGCAGCGTAGCATTTTATTGTTGTTGGTTGACAGTTGACAAATATAAAGTAGCGTTGGACTAGTTCTGAAATACCGGGATGTAGTAGAAATATTCAGCGGCCTCGCGAATGGGAGATGTCCCTGAGACAAAACACGGCGTGACCTAGAATGTGAAAATAATCCAGCATCACCTTGCAACGCGCACCACGGCCAGCGCTAATCTAAAATAAGGCACGCAGGTGTAGACAGGCGAATGCGGCTTAGAATAAGAAACATACGTCTCTACTGGACTGTGGACATGTTGTCAACAGCTAACAATGATATGCTAAATAACAGAGCAAAATATGACAGGGCGAGCCGTGTGATTCTAGATCGGGCTTTGATTGTTTAAATAGACAAATGGCATTGCTTTCTTTTCAAGTACCTAGTCGGGAACAATCGAAGACTATTAATCAGCGAGTGAAACTCGTATTAAACGCGTCGTAAATGTGACGTCGATCATCAAATGGGCATACTTACGTCACAATTGATTATTATTGAGCTAAATGAGATCGGATAACCGGGCCGTACTTAAAGATTAACACACGTCCCGATTCGTGAAATGTCCGTCGTATGACACTTCGTTTTATTACCAAAAATAAAGAGTACAGTAGTATTTACGGACGTAATTGAAACGATTTTGTTACGGTTGATGTGATGTCGATAAAACACGGTTTTCAAGGTTATGATAAGAGTAAGAGTCTGATTCAATAAACAGTATACCTATAGAAATTCATAGTGGAGAATAAGTAGGAACCGTTTAACAGCTGAGACAAAATATGTATCAAGAATAGCTCGCCAGGCTCGTGACATTGGCAATCCGTCCCGCGCGGAACAAATTAGTTGGTGTTAGTTGTAGTTGTAACATACATGCCATGCATTCAAACGTTTTTTACACACAGCCATCCCACAAGAGCTTGTACATATTGATCTTATCTCAGGAACATAATCTATAGTCGATAGTGCATTTTTAGTCGATCGATAACGATCTCCCTTACGCAATGTTACTTTATCTTCACCAAATATGTTCCAACGATGTCATAACAACAAAAGTCATTAAATTTAACTATCGCGTCGTTAAACTAGTCTAACCTTAGCCACAACACGCAGTTTGTTAAAACACTGGTTCACTATAATGGCCTTTATTTGTCTCGACTGAGTAACAGCCTGTCATAAGCGTTATGATTTATGCAGCATTTATTTATGCGAGGTGCCAAGTGCAATAGTGCCAGGTAAAGTTGTTTGGCAACATTTGGCTGCACCCATAATCGGAGAAGAATTATACATGGGTGATACATTCGTTCATTAAATTTTAATTGCTGCATATCTCATAAAATTAATGAAACGAAAGCGCATGCAGAGAATTCCATTCGTTAGCGGTTTCCGATCACCTATTAGAAAGCCAAGTGTGAAATGTGTAATTTGAGTTTTAATATCAATTGCCAAAACTTTAATGGTCATTTTGAATGATCCTTATGGTTAAGTCTTATGAATTATTTAGGAGAGAAACATGCTGTGCGATATGTCGCGACATTCCACATCTTCAAACGTTAATGTAATGCCGTTAGGACCGGTTAGCTGAGTTTCCTAAATCGTTTGATGTCCTGTTTGAATGGAATAATCTCGATAATCGAGTAAAAGTGAAAACGATTACGCAACAGCAAAACCGTGAGTAAATAAATGAGTCTAATTAAGTAGACAGTTTAATTTGATCTGTCAAATAAATCACCGCGAAAGCAATCGATTTTTCGACTAACGGGTTACCGTAACGTTTGTCACTATTAATCATGTCCGAAAAAAAAACAATACAACTTAATAAGTTAATTTAGTCGCTGGGTTTAAAGTGTAATACGAAAATATGATATATTATTTAATACGTATATTTATACTTATAATGTATCTTACTTGTGTGAATGTTACATTTGTTGTGTAATTGAGAGCCAAATTTATATTTCAATTAGGCAATAAATGTACAATATCTAATACCTTTAAACGACCAATTCTTGCATATTTATATATTTATTTATTTATTTATATGTATATATATTTCGGGGATCTCGGGAACGGCTCTAACGATTTCGATGAAATTTGCTATATGGGGGTTTTTGGGGGGCGAAAAATCGATTTAGCTAGGTTTTATCTCTGGGGAAACGCGCATTTTCGAGTTTTTATATGTTTTCCGAGCTCTCCCAGATATTAATAATTTAATTGTAGCTGAGTAACCGACAATAAGGGTCGGTGGCACCAAACTGTTTGTATCGCTAAATGTTATTTGTATGGAAAGTTTCATAGTAAACCGCCGCGGCGCGCCGGGTGACGTTGACTTGACCAGTCTGTCAAGTGCGGATGGTGCAACTGGCACTAGGACTTCCATGAGTAATTGAGTAGGCACAGCTCTGTGGACGATGTCGCAGGTTACATTTGCTTGCTGAATTATATCAGTTTTTAATGTTTTAATGTATTAAACCGTATACTAAACGGTGCTTTATTTAACAACCAAATTAAATGAACAATGTATGAATGCATATTTCCATGTAATTGCGCGGGCGTGTAATTTAAACATCACACGATTCAATTGACACAGTTCGGCAGCAGCGAGAGAAAGACCAAAGACAATCGATGATTATTTTGATGGATGATGACGGCTTCCGTGGGCGACGAACGGTGCGTGTGTCATTAGCACACATTAGGCATTGCTGCTCATGATTAACGAACGCGTCATTGGGTACTAAATACTGATTAGCGGTATTTATGTTGATTCATGGATTACATCTGGCTTCGATTTATAATTAGAGTATAAAAATAAATAAATATTTGGGCAGAACTTCTGCACCCCTAGCACACGATTGGCGCGACAGTATCTCGCGGCGAGATAGACTACCCGTCTTTTTCTAACCGTGTTAATAAAAGAGGGACGGGTAGTCTATCTCGCCGCGAGACACTGTCGCGCCAATCATGTGCTAGCCCGGCTGCGGGCGCTGCATGGTTCCATTTTTATCGCCTGTCACTGTGCCCGTCACTTACATACTTGTTAGAACGTGAGCAACATGATGACAAGCGATAAAAATGCAACCGTGCTACCGCCGCTGGAAGATGTCCGAAATTACGCTACAAGTAGAGATGGCGCGTTAAGTAGGTATACCTACTTGAATGGCAAGTCGGGGTAATATGGCTTGCTTTTTCGGTAATGCCAGCAGATAGGTGCTTTGTTCCCGTAAAGTTGGTAATTGCAGTGCAACCTATTTACAAGCACGTATTGCATAATCCCAATTACCGAATATTAACGACCAACGACAATCGTATCTATTAAATAGACATTGATATCAGCACGGTATGACATACCAATTAGTAGCAATTTTGGCAAGATATATTGATAACAAATCAATCAATGCAAATTAAAAATGGATCTAACAGGACATTAAAAAAAAGGTTGAATTTGATGCAATCGTTTTAATGTTATACGAGGTATTTGAGTGGGTGCGGAATTATTACACCTGCGAAGGTAGATATCGGTCATCGCCTACAGATGCATATAGAATAGTATAGACCCGTTATTCGACTTACATTTCATGACATAATTTATGTATAAACCACAGTATAAACATTGATACGCCTCTATTAGTAAATACCATAAATAAATTACGAATTCTTGAGGTATTATTTAAATCCATTGTTTTAAAAGCATCCATACTTTATTAAGTTAATGTTTTTAAAGGTGTGGGATTGTAATATTGCTATGGGAAAAGTGTATTCTAGAAACTATCTACATGGTTAACCGACAATGACAACCAACAACCAATATTATGCACTCACTGTTAATCCAGCTTCGAACCATGATCAAACTGTGCCAATACCTGTAAATAAACAGAAATATAAATAAGTGCGACCTGTGCGACATACAGATAAGGTTGTTTAAATTCGAAGGTATACAAAAGCTAAATAAAAAGCGTAGGTTTTATGCAAATTATGCACACTGCACAGCATCAATCATGTTTCTATGAATAATATTGCTATAAGAAGTGCACTAAAATCGCTATAAAACATGTTTTATTCATTTTTATGTTATTTTCCCCAACCAGCAGGCAATAAACCTCAGAGTACAAACTGAGTGTGCTGACTTTCGTGAGACACATATGTACACGTTAAATACATTAAAACGGGTCACTCGCGTCGCGTATTTTAAGTCGAAAATCGCTCGACTCGAGGTGAGTGACTCGTTTTAATATATTTAATACTAGCGACCCGCGCCGGCTTCGCACCAGTTAACAAATTATACATAAACCTTCCTCTTGAATCACTCTAACTATTAAAAAGAAACCGCATCAAAATCCGTTGCGTAGTATTAAAGATCTAAGCATACATAGGGACAGACAGACAACGGGAAGCGACTTTGTTTTATACTATGTAGTGATAATTTACAAAGCATTTGCATTTTTAAAGCCTACTTTAACTAACTACATACATAGGACTGTTGAACAAATATTTAAAAAAATTATCATAGGTAGAGAAAAGGTACCACCACTGCATAGAATTTTGTATGCAGGGGTGGTAACTTTTCTCTGCAGCTGACTGTACATTTAAAAAGCAAGTCAATTCATCGCGGCAATTAATATCAAAATAGAAATTAGCGGTATGTTAACGGCGATAAAATAATGACGCCCCTCTTGAAATATCGATGATCGTCATGGGAAGAAATATTCGAATAATACGTAAGTTTGTACACGGATCGCGTGGGCGAGGACGATAATCCGTAGTCTGGGATATTTTTATCGTACTATTCTTAAAAAAACATACATTTAATCTAACCATAACAAACAAAAAATATACTGGCTATCATCAATTGAAATTTAGTGATTATTTAACATAATAAGTACATAGTTAGTAATTATATAAAGCAATCCATTGTCAAAATTATGACTGTAGGTATAGTTACCATGTAATTTAGTCACTCATAACTGATTATCAGAATATTAACTATATTCTATACTCTATTGCTAAGTTAGCCCACGCAATAATACGTTTGAAAGTAAAAAAAACCGGCCAAGTGCGAGTCGGACTCGCGCACGGAGTGTTCCGCACCATCAACAAAAAATTGAGCAAAAAAATATAGAAAAAACAAGCAAAAAACCAGTCACCCATCCAAGTACTGACCCCGCCCGACGTTGCTTAACTTCGGTCAAAAATCACGTTTGTTGTATGGGAGCCCCACTTAAATCTTTATTTTATTCTGTTTTTAGTATTTGTTGTTATAGCGGCAACAGAAATACATCATCTGTGAAAATTTCAACTGTCTAGCTATCACGGTTCGTGAGATACAGCCTGGTGACAGACTGACGGACGGACGGACAGCGGAGTCTTAGTAATAGGGTCCCGTTTTTACCCTTTGGGTACGGAACCCTAAAAATGAGCTAGTCAAGTGAACTGTTAGTTGGAAATACATACCTACTCACAATGTTTGACTTCATTAGAGTTAAGTAAATAAATATCTGTCGCGAGGCTAGTTATATTAATACCTAAGTCTTATATATCAAAGATTTATTGGTCACAGTTCTATTTGTGGCCACATTAGTTGCAACGTCGATCGCGACATTTAGACGCGATACAAAGCAGTTATGTACTTATAAAAATAACAATAGTACGAGTATGCTGCAATCTGTATCGATGGCTAAACGTGTTGTTTCCTTTTGTACTAAACCTAAAATACGATCGTCCCTAAATTTAAAATAGCCGCAGTAAACCCAGTTATCCACGGATCATGATACTATAAATATAAGAGTACGAGCAAGACTTTCGCAAGTAGGAACCGGGCATCATTCCTTATGTAAATAATGATGTAAGATTGGCTGTGTTGGCTAAATAAAACAAACATTCGGTCGCTAATATAGAAACATTGACGAATCATACACCTGCTAAGAATTAGTACCGAAACAGAGGACGACTCGGACCAGTAAGTTCAGTAAACTCTATTCTTATATTGTAATGCCTTGTAACTACTTAATTTGACGATCATTACGAGATACCTAGGTATAAGTAGCCATATTGACATCTTTTCCGTAATAATACTATCATTTGACATTGTATATTTTATTTCCCAATATTTATTTGACTTTGTGATGAATTTATTTTGCTATTGATGATGATTTTTATCTGTATTGACATTTGTATATAATAAATAGTTGACGATCATAATATAAATTCGTATAGATTCGCTAAGGCCGTTTCTACACTTGTAAGTTTTACTTACGTAAGTAGGGACAAAGCTATTTGTTAGAATGAGATATAACGATATTCATCTCTCATTCTCTAGTATAGCTGTCTAATAAATAATCTATAATGGAATTTCATATTATAAAATAAATAACTCTAAATCTAATATTTTAAAAGGCATAATCTCAGAGTGTAACACGGTGTAACCAAGAAACGCTATATAAATGTGCTTATGAAATAACCGTGTGTTATAAGTTGGTATATAACTACGGGTACCTATTTGCTCCATAACCTGTTTTATTATTAGTGTAAAGTAATTCTACTAATAGAGTTACTATTTAATAGTCTTGGAATTGTCCAAGCGTGTCAAATGTAAACAAAATCGCTCAAGAGGAAATAACACTCTTATAGAAAGTTCTTGAGATTTTCAACGAGAACTTATGGCCATTCAGCGCGCTTATATAGCAACAACGGATATGCCTGAAATAGCCATGGACGTCGACCCAGTTCCTAAGCGACTTACAAATATAGACCCACTGACAGACAGCCGTATTCTTCCGGATTTCTCCTTAATTAAGGTTAATAGGGACGTCAGTGGAATTGCATTTCTGAGAAACTGTAATGTATGATTATAACTGGCAGTCATCACTTGCCCGACGGAATGTCACGTAAACTGAGATATAATTGGTACCCCTTATTCATAAAGCTTGGCAAAGCTCTGTCAAATTTCGTCTCTTTCTAACAAACATAAATGTCAAAATAACGCAGAGAGATAAACAATTACCAAAGGCTTGTTAGATTTGACAAACGTTTATGAGTAACGTCATGCAGTAGCTGTCAGTGTGTAGTTTTTTATAAGCTTGACATAGTCATGACATTTATAATGACAAAGTGTGGTTATGTCATCATTAATGACATTTTTTTAGGGAAAATATTACGTTTACAATGACCCCGCCACACTTTTCTCTGTTAAAGTCAGCGCAAAGTTAGCTTGAAAGGACTCTAGATAGTATCTTTAGTCTGATTTCAAATTACCATTTGTATGTGCAGTATAAGGTAGTACTGACAGAATCTTGTAAATTATACAACACACCTATTTACTGTAGATAACTAACGACCCACAATTCGGATCATAAGACACGAGGTTTTTGCCGTAATTAAATCCCGCTATCCCCTATTGTGTTTTCGCTTTTATCGTCTCAAAGCCGTGTGAAGACGCCGTGGAAAGCTACTCGGGTCATATTTCTACCGTTTCACTTATTAACACTGTATATTAGTTAGGTAGTGACTACTAGTGACATGTCAGATTCGATTACTCATTGTGAATGAATAATTAGATATCATCTTAATATACAGAGCAATGTCGGAAATGTAATACTTATCTGAATATTTCAAAGATCTGAAGATCCGCGAACAGATAATGTTACAAACAATTAAGCACGTATAAATAGACACTTGCATTTATATATAGACTAGCTGTTGCCCGCGACTTCGTACGCGTGGATTTGTATATTGGTGGTTATATATTTCTACATTAGCTTAGAACATTGTGCAGCAAGTGATTGCGGTAGGACGGTTAATCATTTGTTAATTATTAATATTATATACAACGCATGAGACTTTGTCTTTCACAACCTACGAAGTTTCAAGCCCCTAACTGAATAAAATTGTCCTCGATATAATCCCTCTAAACCCCCTTAGAAGATTTTCATGTCCTCTATTTAATAAAACCTACCACCTAACTACCTATTTACGAAGTTTGAAGTTCCTAGCTTTAAATAAAATTTGAACCCTATACAAACTTTCAACCCCTTTTTAATCATTTTAGGGGATGATTTTTTAAAAGCTGAAATTATTTTTCTTGTATTCTAATAATATGCCTTTATACAACGATTCAAGTCCCGCACTCAAAAAAATGTTTGGCCTCCAAACAAATTTTCAACCCCTTTTTCACCACCTCGGCGGATGAATTATCAAAATCTCTGAAATTAGTTTTCTTCTCTTTTGATAAAATACATTTTTACAAAGTTTCAAGTTTGTAGCTTTAAATAAAATTTGAACCCTATACAAACTTTCAACCCCCTGTTTTAACCCTGTTAGGGGATTAATTTTACAAAACGCTAAAATAACTTTTTCTGTCTTCTAATAATATCCCCAAATAGAAAGATTCAAGTCGAGCGTTCGAAAAAATGTTTGATATCCATACAAACTTCCAACCCCTTTTTCACCACCTTAGGGGATGAATTTTCAAAAACGCTGAAATTAGTTTTCTTGTATCTTAATTTAATACCTTTTTGCAAAGTTTCAAGTTCCTAGCTTAAAATAAAATTTGCACCCTAAGACGAACTTTCATCCCCTTTTTATCCCCCTTAGGGGTTGAATTTCCAAAAAATAGCAATTACTTTCTTGTAATCGGCTATTATGCCTTTCTAAGAAGTTTCAAAGCATTTGTAATGGATTAAAACTTTCAACCCCTTTTTAATCCTGTTGGGGGATGAATTTTACAAAACGCTGAAATTATTTTTCCTGTATTTTAATAATATCCCGAAATACAAAGATTCAAGTCCCGCGTTCGAAAAAATGTTTGATATCCATACAAACTTTCAACCCCCTTTTTACCACCTTAGGGGATGATAATTCAAAAACGCTAAAATTAGTTTTCTTGTATTTTAATAACATATATTTTTACGAAGTTTCAAGTTCCTAACTTAAAATAAAATTTGAACTCCATACAAATTTTCATCCCCCTTTTAACCCTGTTAGGGGATGAATTTTACAAAACCCTGAAATAACTTTTCCTGTCTTCTAATAATATCCCCAAATACAAAGATTCAAGTCCCGTACTCTCAAAAATATTTGATCTCCGTACAAACTTTCAACCCCGTTTTTACCACCTCGGGGGAAGAAGTTTTAAAAACGCTGAAATTAGTTTTCTTGTTTTTTTAATTAATTACCTTTTTACGAAGTTTTAAGGTCCTAGCTTAAAATAAAATTTGCACCCCAGGACAAAGTTTCATCTCCTTTTTTACCCCCTTAGGGGTTGAATTACCTAAAACGTCGCAATTCCTGTTTTTTGTCATCGGCTATTATGTCTTTCTAAGAAGTTTCAAAGCATTTTTAATGGATTCAAACTTTCAACCCCTTTTTAACCCTGTTAGGGGATGAATTTTCAAAAACGCTGAAATTACTTTTCCCATCTTATAATAATATCCCCATATACAAAGTTTCAAGTCCAACACTCACAAAAATATTTGATCTCCATACAAACTTTCAACCCCTTTTTCACCACCTTGGGGGATGAATTTTCAAAAACGCTGAAATTACTTTTCCCGTCTTATAATAATATCCCCATATACAAAGTTTCAAGTCCAACACTCACAAAAATATTTGATCTCCATACAAACTTTCAACCCCTTTTTCACCACCTTGGGGGATGAATTTTCGAAAACGCAGAAATTAGTTTTCTTGTTTTTTAATTTAATACCATTTAACGAAGTTTCAAGGTCCTAGCTTAAAATAAAATTTGCACCCCAGGACAAAGTTTCATCCCCTTTTTTACCCCCTTAGGGGTTTTATTACCTAAAACGTCGCAATTCCTTTTTTTTTGTCATCGGCTATTATGTCTTTCTAAGAAGTTTCAAAGCATTTGTAATGGGTTCAAACTTTCAACCCCTTTTTAACCCTGTTAGGGGATGAATTTTCAAAAACGCTGAAATTACTTTTCCCGTCTTATAATAATATCCCCATATACAAAGTTTCAAGTCCAACACTCACAAAAATATTTGATCTCCATACAAACTTTCAACCCCTTTTTCACCACCTTGGGGGATGAATTTTCGAAAACGCAGAAATTAGTTTTCTTGTTTTTTAATATAGTACATTTTTACAAAGTTTCAAATGCCTAGCTTAAAATAAAACTTGCACCCCATACAACCTTTCATCCCCTTTTTAACCCCCTTAGGGGTTGAATTTCTCAAAATCGCTTCTTAGCTCTTATACATTTTATAAATGCAACCTAGTGTCCAAATTTCAACTTTCTAGCGTTTGTAGTTTCGGCTCTGCGTTGATGAGTCAGTCAGTCAGTCAGTCAGTCAGTCAGTCAGTCAATCAGTCAGGACACGTGCATTTATATATATAGATAAACGTGTTCTTTGACTTGAATACTTCGAAGTTTCATTAAACGTTTCATGGTAATCCTTGATCCGCATCATCGCCTTTCGAATTGTTTACTAAAGTCCATATTTTAATAAGTTCCGTTGTACAGGTTGTCTATTGGAACGTTGTTAGCGCGATTCCCTTGCATCTAAAGACGTGATGTCATAGTCAGCCATATTGAAGGAGTAAGACGATCGAAGGAGCTTAGGAAGATGGGTGCAACAAAGTAAAGGATGACAAAGCGCCGTTTCGCTCGGAAGACTCCTAATAATAATCCATTTTATTAGTGCATTGATCCGATTCGTAAGATTTGTCCTTATCCCATGTCTGTCTGAGATATATTTAGAACAGAATTTGATTACGATTGACTATAGCCGGTTTTTATGGCGAAGACTGCGCGTGCCGTTTGTGACTGCTATTATCATGGAATAAAATAATAATCGCCTAAATTAATGAGAGCGACGCTGACTGCATTGAAATTTTGCCGGAATAACAGTTGATTGACGAAATTTGTCAATCGAAAGACGAAAAATGATAAGAAAACTTTCATCTCGATCGCCATTTAAAATTACCGAGCTCTCCAATATGTCACATAAAAAGCAGAAAAGGCCAAGTAAAAATGACCCGTGTTTACTTTCTTTATATGAGAGGTTAGTCCCATAAAGGAATGTTATGTTAATGTAACAATTTAGCAAATAACAAAAAAAAAAACGCATAACAAATTTAAACAAAGAAGTTTACGACAAACGGTACTATAAAACCCATAGACACGTACCGAACAAATCGACGGTACACAAAGCCGAAAAGGCGGCAAATTGGCCTGTCACGGTGAATTTATGGGTTCACTTCGCAACGCGACTGACAATCTGACAACCGCCGCACAGTGCCAAGAAACAATACCTTAACGTTATCAAAACTAAATTGACAATTATTGACATACATTGGCGAGCGATTAATGACGTATTTCTACTAGCAGGAAGGCTGGGAATTCTTACTACATAGGTATTACGAGTAATATGAGTCTCACAGGAACATTTTTCACTATTTCCACGGGCTACAGTGATTAACATTGGGAGAAAATATTTCTAGTTACAAATATCACCACAATTTACCAATTCTAGAGAAAGAACAAAGCAAAAACCCGGCATAAAATAAAAACAAGAAGTATACCATCTACCTAGGTAACACTAACCTAACCTAACATCACTTAGGTACTTTTTAACCAACGAATACACCTGCCCCATTTAACTTGTTTGCACAATAAATTGGAATTAAAACTCCAGTTTAAAAACTTTAAAATAAGCTACATGGCGGACTTCACATTTCGTACTCTATTAGCGTTTCGTAAAATAGAAACGAAGCGCTGCGAAAAGCTCTTTAGTTACTCCAATATTTACTGAACTACTGAATTGATGTATATTATGTATTAGGCTAAAATACGCATATCCTTTAGTGATTTTCTATTATATCCTCGTCTAAAATCTTGTCCACAAAAGTTACATTACTCAAGAATGAATTCGGGGTACAGCAAGCTTTTAGGTAGTCCCACAATGTAAACAAAGTGGAACAATAGCCAATAACCCCGTTTATTGCAGCTCAGAGTTCACAGCCAGCGCATTAGGTGTTTTTATTGCACATTGTGTCATAACTGGACAAGAACGAAAGCGAGATTAACATAGGTGGACTAATTTTAGTTACATTGCCGTAAGTAAGTACCTCTTTTTGTAAACATGTATAACATTTAAAAAACATTAACACGCCAAGATTTTATTTGAGATAATAGATAAAGTTTTTTTTTGAAAGTGAAGTCACCTGTGCCAAGAAAACTAAATGACCGAGTCTTCATTCATCATTCATCAAATTCGGGCTCATAGTAAGTAGTGTCGAAACTACGGTATGCAACGCAATCTTTGCTAAAACCGGCCCTTCCCTGCGTCTTCCTTCTATGTATTTATTTGACGCGCTCGGGTATTAAAAAAACCTTGTAATTATTTTCTTTTAGAAGGTTGTCCAATTCCAACGGATTCGACGGATACCTACGGAGTGATTATGTGCAAACATGTATTTTGACGACGACGGACTGCATTTGTGTATGTACTAAATTATGGTCATTTGCCTTGTGGTTGTATCAGCTGAAGATACGTGGACTGCACAGTCGTGTAAGTCCAGTCCATATAAGTTACAATTGACTCTGTATCGGTTCTCAGTCGTGAGACAGCGAAACAACACGGTCTTTTCTGCTCGAAATATCGTCCGACCAAGATGTTTTGGCATTCCTCTTAAAAGTCACGACATCAATAGCTTTATCAGTTCGAATTGCAACTATTTCGTAAGAAATGCATTGTTATTTGGTGGAAATGAGCGTGGTTGTAGTAAACACGGTGTCATTAGCCAAACGACTCCACCCACCCACTCGGCAGCTTGGAAGGTGGCCACATTCAGACTATTGTTATGTACAAGTCGACCATGGAACTACCAACGAGTTCCGGACAGTTCCCGTCACTCACTGTGATATGCTACTTACTTTGATATTTTAGTTATTTGAAATTTGTATGCAGAACTGATATCTAAATTGTGTGGGCAGTTATATCTGGGCCATTAGTTGCAAAATTTAATTCTGGATTTAAATTGGTCGCTATGGAGAAAGAAATATTTTATCGACTCGTCTCATTTTCCAATAAAATAATGTCGTATAATGTTGTCATTTTTAAATGTTATGCAAGTGAATAAAACGTGTCTACAGCTGCAACATATAAATTGTTACACGCCTATTAAAATGTTTGATACTTTACCGACTTTAAATACACCTTAATAATTATCATAGAAACTAGGAAATAGTATTTTATGCAACCGTTGTTTAAGAGAGGTCAAAAAAGGCGAGTGGCGTGAGGAACAATTTGAGGCGAAGACTTGTCTTGACAACTACATATAAGGTAAGCTTTTAAAGATGTGTACACGACCCTTTAAATGACAAATAAAAGTACGGGAGTAGAAAAAAAATTAGGAACTAAAACTGAACTTCATACTGTGATAGTTTCGTAATTCGTAGAAACGTTAATGGAATAGATAGGGAAAACACCCGTTCTATTGTGCAACAGCCGAAACAATGGCAACAAAGGCAGGTAACAGACACGTCAACGGATAAAAAGTATAAAGTATCGGAGACAAGGCATAAAAGCAGCTTCGTGACTGCGCCGGAACATAGGAGCCGGTTTGACGCGGCCGGAACAGTGACATTGTACTCCCTACATGTACCTAATCGGGTCTTCTCTTTACGATACGTTTTCTGTGCTACACTAACTAGTACTAGATTGTGATTGTCACATCACAGGGGAGCAGAGTAATACACCTTTGTGGTAATAAAGAGTAAATGTTATGGAGATAGAAAATATTTACTGATTTGTGAAGCCTATAAAAATACCATCAAGTACAATTGAAAGTAAAATTTCTGCCGAAAAATTGCCGCCGCTTACTTCCAGGAAGCTTACGTTATTTTTTACAATATTGTTTAATAGGTAAACTGATTTTGTATAAATAGGTTTTTCTTATCTAAACGAAATTAGATTTGGCACCTACTGGTTTTAAGTACATGTAGGTATATCACATAAGAACAACAAACATTATCAACTAAGCAGCTGATCGGAACTACTTACATTAAGCAAGATAAGGACCATGATATTTGTTCCAATAATATTACCACAGATGCCCGATTAGATAAGCTTATAAAAGATAATGAACCTTGAAGTCGAATTCACTTTCGAATGTACAACGATGCAGAACAAATGGCGGAGTAAGGAGGAGTAATGAATAAAGTTATAGCGGATGGTGATCCAGACATCCTGCGAACAATAACAATACGAGAACGTAGACGGCTTATCTCCACGCTCCGACTGTTTAGGAAACAGAACATGATCTATCAACAACATGACGAAACTCGAAACCGGTAGCGAGGCGTCAATAGAACTCGTTTTCTGATGGATCCATGTTTTAAGAGTATTCAGTGCACTAGAAAAATAAGCTAAATCAACTAGGACTTCGTTTTGGACATGTTTGACAACACGCCTTCTTTACGTGACAACAATACAAGGGTAAGAGGTGTCCAGTATAAACACCGCTCAAAACAGAGCAAATTCGGGTTTTTTCCCAGAATACAGTCATTTAAACGGCAGACTTCAATGCTTCTTTTGTTTTGTTATTGAAGTAACTTTACATGATGTCTGGCGTCACGATTTAATCAATAGACAAGGCGACAGTTTATTTACAGTTAATCTGTCTAAGATTATTTATAAGTTTTATAACACGGTGTGGCTCACAGGTTTTCGTTGTGCAGCGGAAGCGTGTAGGTCGATATCAGATAGTTGACATACGCAATCGGACACTGGCTAGGAATCTGTGTTGACGTCTATACCACCATTTTAGACAACATACATCAGCCAGCCTATTATGGATAGCTTTATCCATCTTTATCCACGTGATAAAATAACTGTCACTGTTTAACACCGTGGGAAAGAAAGTGACGGACACCGTTTTATCACGCTGTCACGTAGACAAGAACGACCATCATATCCGTACAGTCTACTCGTAATCTATCGCACTAAAAACATTTCATGTAGTGCTGCCGAAATTCACTAGTTCATACAAGTATTACCGTAAATTAGTTAAATCTTCTACAATGTCTAATAAAAAATGCCAGTCAAACGGTGTGGCAATGCCTGGGCCGTATTTATTTGTACTAGAATGAAATACCTAAGGATTAACTTATGTACACTCGTTCTAATCGATATGTAACGGTGAAGCAAGCATTCACATCGGCAAGGTCGCTTCTAAACGAATTCGCGCTGACAATGGTCTACCCACATGCAATGCACAATTGATATGGCCGTTTGCGTACAGCTGTGGGGTCTAAATGAATAACTGCCAGTCCCCTCACGCTCGACGACTACTGGATTTATCTAAACAGATAATCGCCAGCACTGGGTGCGATAAAGAAAGCAGCAGATAGGGGCAAAGGGTGTTAATGTGGAATGGAACGTAATTTAGTTGGCCTAAAGCGTCGACTTGATTCATAAAATATTGGATTTTGGACGCCAAGGATAAATTTAGAATGTTTTTCTAATTTTATTAGCAAGTGAGTGTAAGCATTTCGCGTGGGCGTGAAGATAGGGATGGAAATAGACGGTGTTGGCATCGGCTGGCTGACGGAGTTGCAGTATGCGGCCGCCCGGCACCACACCCGATTCTCACACATTACGGTCTCCCCATAATTATATTATTCAATTATCGGGTATCTAAATAATTTTAATTGGTTCCATAAGATCGTCGAAATTATTAAGAAATAATTTTCACATCTGGCAACGATACAATAAGCTCCATAGAACTACTGAGAATTATTATACTCTCTACTATTATACTGAGAAATGCAATAAGATTGCATTTTGTTATGATTAAATTATGACCACAAAATTGATATTTTTTTAAGTTTTAAGTACATGCGTACCTGAGGGTGTGACAGGATTACCTATTCGTGACTACAGGAGACTTGTGAGTTGCTTTATCCGAAAACATTAAATTCGGCTAAGATCGAATCCATCGAATTCGGAATAGTTTACAAGCTGAATAGTAAGTATTACCTACCATAATTCTGTATAACAGAAGTGCCATAAACTACTTGTTTCGACAACTAATTGGTAAGCGAGTGGGAATACATAAAGCACTAAATAAATCGGCCGTGCGGTATACAAATTCTACTAAGGATTGTGAAACGACACAAGGTTGACACAAAGTCCGATGCAACAACACACCTGGGTACTGGGGGCAGCGGGTGGGCGGGCCATTCGTTCCTCGGCTTTACACTCGACAGAGCCAGCACAGATCAAATAAACAATGCTAAGCAAGTTTAATGGACAAATGATTATACTTAATCTATGATACATCTGTAATTTGCGGAGGATCTGTTAAGTTAAATCAACACAGACAGATTTGTAATGAGCTTTCATCGTTAAATTGACAGGTCATTAGATTCAGCTGTACCTATATTAAAATGTAGAAGAAATATCTGCCAACAACAGGTGTTACTTTAATACACTTTTATTAGTTAACGCCAGTTAACGCCTAATGGTTATTGATTTCAATGCAAGTGAAATAAGGTTAAGGGTCTATAATATGTTGTATCTACGTGCTTAGGACTGTCCGCGCAAGAACCGGTCCACTTAAAATGATATTATTGACGTGGGCAGGAGTCGAGTGTGTGTCTAATACACTGTCTACGTCACGAATCCTTGTCATTTCGTAGTTTTTATTAACCTCTATGCTAAGTAAATCTGACCACGGACGCTAATATTTTACGTACTTTTTCCAGCGTTAAATAAGTCTGACTTTAAAAACTCCGATTTCCTAAATCATAAACTATGAAACATCAAATTCTTCAATGCTTTCACTTTAATATTTTAAGTCGTTTGCTATAGAAATGACGTTGTACATCTTGTTTTCAGATTAGGCATGTCTAATCACACTAAGCATTTATGTTTGAAAGTTCGTTGCAAATTGGATAAAAACATCTACAGAACATTCATCGCGCAAAGTCTTAAATCATATCTAAAACGGATTGCAAAATATTGGCCAGTGAATTATGATATCAATAAGATCTCCCAATTGTTTATAAATCAGGATTGAAAGTTGAATGATACGGCGAAGTTGTGTACAGTTTCCTGAGATACATCGTGAGGCTAACATAGTTTTAATGAGAAGATAGATTTCGTAACGCTGGGTCGATCGTGCCTAGTCTGTGAACTGGAAAGCAGGTTCAAAATGTGCCTCACCTGATAACGCCCGCTTAGAAAGTTTCGTTTCTCCGGCCATTAACTCAATGTAAATTAATTCTGTGCATCATTATCGTGTCGTAGTTCAATACTCAAGGCCGTTGTTGTTTATAAGTCTTGTACCAACCGTTTTCGCTAACTCATCTACAATTAAACCGTTACAATGTTTTTAACTAGGTATCTTTTTAGGTAGGTACTTAATATGGCTTGTTAATTTCTTAGAAAGCGTATTGATGTTGATCTGATGATTCATCCTCGACTAATTAGGAACAACATGCCCTTTACCGTTTGCGGTGACCATAATCATAATGTTCTAGTCACGTTACCCACAGGCTCCCTTAAATCATTGGATTAACTTTCGTAACCTCAATAACATCATTAGGATTATTTTAAAATAAAACATAGCGTAGATTATTTTATGTTACGCGTGATTATAATCACCGTGAGCCAATTCCAGTGATTTTTTACAAATTGTGACAAGAGCTAAGTGTTATTCCCAACAATATTCGAAATCCTCTAGCAAACAACCAAGACGCTTGGTTTTATTCACCAGTTCTTGAGCCAGTGCCAAAAGCGAGCTAACATCGACAAGAAAAAATAGCCATGTCAAGATCTTACGTAACCGGTATGCCGACAACAACGCATCACCCCTCAACAGTTATTAAATATTTGTGAATTTGTGATAAACTTCAATTAAATACCTTCTAAACTAAATTCAATATTTAATATTTGGTTAAACTTAATATAAATCGCGTTGAACTACACTCATGGACAAATTTAGAGAAACGCAAAAAGTTTAATTACTTTTTTTGAAATTACCTTAGGTGCTGTAATCCAGTAATCAAACGTTTTTTTTTTTGCGTTCCCCTAAATTTGTCCATGAGTATATTTAAAACTGCATGTCGATGTTATGTATTACGTATTTTTGTTAGGTATTCAACATGAAAATCATTTGAAACGTTTCTTTCCTTGTTTTATTTATTCAGACTGTAGTGTATTTGTATTTCCAAAGCTTTACTGCATCAAAGAGAAATTGGAGAGGATTGAGAGGATAGTGGGTGGCCGCTTCTAAATAGAAAAGAAGTCCCCATTTTCTCCTCGGGATAGTGACATTATGGAAAATATTTTCACCCAATTTTATTGATGTTATTAATCATGGCTATACCCCTTTGTTTGTTTTAATTACGGTGTTTTGATTACTTATAAATTATAAAAGTTAGGAGCGGAAAACAAATTCCATACAAGTTATAAAAGCTCCTCTAACTCAATATAATAATTACGAAACAAGAAACGAAAAGAGCATAGCTGTAGTTAATATTTATGAAACTGTGTAAACAAATGTTCTATAATGTCAATATCTAGAGGAAAATATGGACTCCATACATTTGTATGGAGAAGCGGTATCATACGCTTAATGAAAATTGGAAAAATCTTATGGCTCCTCAAAACACCGTTAACCTTAACTTCTCAAGAGCTTTTTTCTAAAAAAAGCTCTCGTTAAGAAAATGCCAGGGGACTGTACAAAAGCCTTTTCGAGCGACATGTTTTTTACCAAAAAAAATAACCAGAATTTAGACCTTTCTAATATATTTGGTTTATGGTTTTTAATAAAGGCTACAGATCGATCAAAATTAATACAATATTTGGTTTGTAGGAGAATCGGTATTAATTAATATGCATGAGCTAGGAAAACTTTCGCTGGTAATGTTTACCCGAGAAATATTCGATAACATCAAACTTATATGCCCACGTAACATTTGAATATTGGTCATCGCAATAAACGTGCTTGGAACAGTTTACAATACTTTCAAATCCGTAGCCTTGTTTGAGAATGCATTATGGCTTATCGGACCTAAGTCAACGACCGCCAGTTCACAGAAATTACGCGAATGGTATGCCAAGGTGATAACTCTTCGGTTCGAAGGGTCCCACTTGATCTGGATTTAGTTCGGATTTATCTTGTTATACTGATTTCTATGAAATCCAAATGTCACGGCATGAGCGTTTCATAAATCAGTATCGAATGTGTAATAATTACATACTTTTCCTTTATTATTTGATAAATCTACCGCTTCTTCCTCATCGAACGTGTCTGTAGACATTTATTCACGATTGCATGGCGTTGTTGTGGCAGTCGGTTATTAAACGGCAATAAATGCGTCCAAGTTGCACTCCAATGACAGAGAATTATTAGTTTTATGTAAATTATTAATTTTACGACCAGTTTCGTCCTCACTTTCTCGCCAGATTTCTTAACATGATCTTACATCTGATAGCATGTTCTCCGATTAATCATTAAGCTTTCTTGCATTAGTAATTATGTTTATTTATAATGATGACGTCAGCAAGGTTATATTTGTGTCACATTTAGAAAGTGGATTTCGTGGTCCGTGGGTCATTCCGGGTAATCGGGGTAGGTATTCCTTGAGGGGGAAAAGTTGGTTGCGCCAGTGACCCGATTGCGGCGATTGATTCCAGTCGCAGCGATCGATCGGTGGACCAGTCGGATGCGCCTGCGACTGGTCGGCCAATGTCGGCCGCGACATTGACCGGCCACCAACCGGCCAATGCACCGGGTGTCGCAGCCTCTTTGTTTACATCCTGCGAGACATCGCAGCCTCCTCGTTCATTGTCCCTCGCGTAGAATGTAACGTGGCATTTGCATATTGTCGTACGAGCTTATTTTATTCGAGTAGCAAACCACGCTATTTGTAAGAATGAATATAATTATATAATTATTATATTTATTTAAATTTACTTGTGAATTAATTAAGAAAATTAATGGTTGATAATTATATAGTTTTTTTATGTATTCTATTTCGATCGATAATAGATGGGATAAATAGTTTTACCTACGCTAGAAAATTTGACGTCTTCAGCAAGTTTTAATGAATAAAAAAAATCGCAACTTTTTACTTGAAAATTTCCGACGCAAAAATAAAGATTAAAAAAGCACGTTAAAAACCTTTTCAAAGAACATAAACCTTTAAACATTGATAAACTTGGATGTCCCTGCAATGGGAGTGCGTTCGTAACTCGTTAATGACATTCCACCGAGGTGGGTGCGCACACGTCACGGGCCTGCAGGCCAGGCGCAACCTTCAAAATGCATATGACGTAGCAGCCAAGTTTCCTGAAATATGGGTTTCATGGTGACGCAGTCGCACGCCCGCGCCTACATCGGCGCCTGCGCTGGACCCATTTTAGGACATGACTAACGGAAATTCGACTCCTCTCTCTCTGACCCGCTCCCTCCCGTGGGAAGACGCGTGCGCGCGTCTCTTTCGCACTAAAAGCTCCAAGAAATCTTTTAATAGTGTCCCACGGCCGCGATCTACTTTCAATCCGAGGCGGGAAAAATGCAGGAACTAGATTCAGGTTTTGAAAAATCGCGCGTACCATTTTAATAGAAAAAAGTTTTATTGTTTTTATTTGCTTTTATTTTTCTTTTCATTGTTTTTAAATTGTTTATAATATTAGATAATACATATTAATGTATCATAACCGCTAACGTTTTTTGGCTGATTTAAATCTGGTTATTTAATAAGCAAGATGATACGCCTGGCAGCTGGCCCTAAAAATAGATTTATAAACCGGCAAATTTATATCTGTACCAGCATTTACAACTGCTATCAGATGTAGTACTACAATAAATAGTACAAGAATAAATAGTCAATGCCGAGTGGATTTATATTATTGCTGCAGAAAAGCGAGTCCTAAAACATACACAAACATGACTCACGATTTAGATAAGGTTATATCGGTGATATTTACGCGACCGATACTGCGGCTGGTTGTTAATAATTATTGTTATTTTGTTCAATTTACCCCTACCGGTGTCAGCGGTGTTAAAACTGACCTTTTTCTGTTGCTTCTCCCAAGCCGGGTCTAATAGACCCTCGCGTTCCCACTCCTCCTCCTGTTCCATATAGCCGTCGGGATACCCGTCATAGTTGTTCATCATCCCGTTGTCCATCATCATGGTCACTACACTGACCGTCGGTTTCGATGTTCGTTCGAGCCTATGACCGCGAACTCACGTAGATGGTTCGCACCGCGCACTACAGGCAGCCGGCCGCGTGCCTGCTGCGAGGAAACTGGCGCTCGAGCGCTGCGGCGGCAGCTTGCGGAACTTTCTCTGTGCGTTCCGTTTTACCTAACGAACTGTCAAACGCTCAGAGCGCAGCGCAGTGAATTGTCGTATCATTTTTTTTTTGGGTGAGATGAAGTGGCGTTTGCGGATCCTGTACTGTACTACCCATTGAGGTATTATGGTACTACCAGTGTAGGCACAGAATAAATAATAGTACTAAGTACAGAAGACTCACTCTCTAACAAAACGCGTCTGTTACGATCAGCACAGTTATGGACGCTAGGTGGCGACAGCGCCACGCGCGGCTTATGGCTTTCCCCAAAATTGGGGCCTTAACGGATGTACTTTTAGCTACCTGTAGCAAAGCGACGAAATCGCGGAGTAAGACATGCCTGGTGTAGGTATAGCTGGTCAACCAAATCTTGTCAGTAAAAAAAGGCGCGAAATTCAAATTTTCTATGGGACGACATTCCTTCGCGCCTACATTTTTCAAATTTGCCGCCTTTTTCTACTGTCTCTGATCTGGTTGACCAAGTATACATAAGTTTTCACCACACCAACTTGTAAAGGTTCTCTTGATTGTTCAAAAACTGATAAGAAAGTGGCATTTTATCTACATGTGAGGCAAAGTACCTAATCCGATGCAAATTTTGAGTTGTTTCCTTATGATAGCTAGTAGAATTGACTTTTAAATGACGATTTTGAATGATAAATATTTAATTACTTAACGTTAATTTGGATTTGATTTTGTTTGATATTTTATGGTTAGAATTTTCCTCGCATTGGTGTGGTGAAAAATGTTGTGTATCACTCGGTGGCAAAATTTGTTTAAATTCGTGCCTTGAAACCCTCGCAACGTTCAAGACTCCACTGTTCGAACCACTCGCTTCGACATCTCCGCTACGCTCGTGGTTCAATTTTGAAATCTTTCGCTTGCTCGGGTATCAATGTTTACCAACTTTGCCCGCTTTTAAAACAGATATAGCCAATTATGTGTAGGTAGGTATTTTTTTATGCTGTGTAATTTTTTTGAGAATTGTTCTCATCTAATTTGTGTATATTCTTCTTATTATTTGACGGTTTAATTTTGAATTGATTTTTATGTTTGAAAATTGAGATTTGTAATTAAGTGTGTTTGACTAACCTACTTGATTTCAAGTTTAATAAAATAGGACCTATTTTATCCAAATTGCCTAATGTTTTTTTTATGTTCATATTAAAGTTTGGGGGCTTGTTGGAGCTCCTACAATAAACCTCCATCCTGGGGGTTATTTTGATCTAAGGGCCACTTGCACTACCCCACTAACCCGAGGTTAAGCGGTTAAACCGTTAACTCAGTGTCAAATTGTACTGGTAACCATGGTAACTCCAGGGTAAACTCTGCTAACCCAGGCCAGGGTTAGTGGAATGGTTCAAGTGGCACTAATAAAACTAAAGGTGAAATAGATACACAAAAAAAACTTTATTCACCACATAATATTTCATTGAATATTCATCTTGCTTATGCAAAATAACAGTTATATATTTTTTTCATATTCTTTGAAGATCCCACATATTAACATATACATAAATATAGCAACACCCACGATCACAGGAAGGTTAAAATTTTGGAATAGAAAACTTATCAACACGTCCATATTTGGTGTTCTACCAAATTAAACTTATTAAGTACATATAGATGAGTATTAAGTACAATACTTATGAACAGATCCAAGTTTGGAATGCAGAGTCCAAAAGTTACATTCAACGGCATAAAATTCCTTCAAAGCTTTGAGCAAAATCACAATAAACTAAATTCTAAATGTTAAAAATCATCCACGACAATTGAAGATAATAAACTTTGTAAATGCATTTTCCACGAGTATAAAAATTTTATCGACATTTTCATCTTTACTTTTTGATTGTTATTTGCCAGAATTTTAGAAACGTTTAATATTTTAGGCTACGTATTTATACATTAACACCTAATATTAATTTGTTTACTATTTCATTAAGATTTTCAGACCCATTCCACATAAGAAAATTACTTAGTTGCATAATAAAATAATAGAGCTTAAAACAATGTTTTACATGTTTTTATTACCACATATAATTTTAATTATGGAAAAGTATAAGGCCAAATAAGTAATCTTCATTTTATCCGCATTGGTGAAGTTCTTGTACCTACAATTTTCGTTTTTTTGCAAATATGTACAAACATCAATGCGTAAAATGGGTCTATTCACAGCGTAGGTAAGGTATTATAACACTAAGTACTCGTATTCATACAGATAGATATTATAAGAGATAAAAATGTTTAACATTTAAATTGGTTCAGAAGATATTTTTTCAACAGTAATAGTATAGATTTGCGACTTACTCGTCTTCTAGCAATAACAATAATGCTGAACGAGTAGGTATAAGAACCAACAGCACGCCCTGAGTTCCTACCGCCAACATCGAAAAATTTAAAATAGGTATTATGTGCGTCTATTATCTCTGATGTATTATTCGAGTAACAGAGAGGCAGATGAAGTTTTTCAATGTTAGCAGTAGTAGGTACCTCCGTTACATTCTGTTACAAACAAAGTTACCTCTGTTAGCAATGCTAGCTAGGTGTAGGGTTTTGTAGGTAGAATGGAGATACGGGTTAAAATATAGAACGAGGACATTCTATATAAGGGCTCATTTAGACGGCGTGCGAACTCGCATACGATTTTAGTTACATTGCGGACCATTCAGGTTACATCAATACAGCCGACCAATCAAACGACACAGTGTAATCAAACTTGCATGCGAGTTCTCGCCCCGTCTAAATGAGCCCTAATGCAATAAATTAATCTCCATCGGTGAGTGAATGGCGAAGTGGCTCCAAATGGTGATTTGTTGGTGAACATAATGTAACTTATTCGAAATTTAAAAATTACAACTCAATCTTTTGTACATTGTAAGTATGGGCGAAACGGCACACGGGTAGATCAATATGTAACAAATGATTACAAATTATAATGAAATTATTAAGGTTCGAATCGGCTTCCATATACGTTACAGACACCTTAATGGATGGAGCTAATCAAACCAAATGGAAACGTTCTAGTAAATATTCTGCATGAAACTGAAGTTCTGACAGACAGTAAATCAGGGAGTCGGATTAAGGATGACTCACGCTAGAACGGTCCGAGTCTGGGCCGAGCCGAAGTGTTTTCTATAGCAAGCATCACGTGATCACCTATCATAGAAAACGAAATCTCGCACGACTCGGCCCGGACACGGACCGTTCTAGCTAAAAGTAGAAAGTTGGTTATAATCGGATTGGAGTAGTCTTATCATCTTTAAGACAATTCAAAACTAGTTTATGTTCAAAACTAGTTTAAGTCCGACTATTTTTTTTTCCAATTAAAATAATCTCGTCTATTTTTGTAGACTATTTAGGACCAAGCTAATACGGCTAAGCAAGTATTAAATCTGCTTTTGTCGTTCAGAAAAAAGGACGCTTAGCTTACCTATATAATTTACTATATCATAAAAAAAAATAGTGACTTGTCCCATCACTTATGTTTAATAATTAAAAAACATAGGTTTAACTGCAGTTGTTATGATACATCTTTGCTCCAAAAGTTTTATTAATTTTAGATAAATAGGATTTTTTTAATGCGAACATAAAATTCACCTATTACGACTTTACTAAATTTTTTTAACATTAGTAAATTATTTTAAACATTTGGAAGCTGCGGGAGCCAGTTTCGCAGGTCCAAATGATATTTCGCTACTTTCTGCCAATAAAATGTAAATTATTACTATGTATATTCGAAACCATATTAAGCAACTTTGCCACACATGAATGCCATGTAAAGTTAGCTTGGTCCGTCCGCCTCTATTGTTCTATAATGGAATTAATAAGGGAAAATGATAAGGTATTTAGACCTAAATAATAAGGGATTCGTAAGGCAATTACGAAGCGCTTTGCTTCCTCTTTTCTTATGCGCACTGCCAAGGAATGGAATTCCTTGCCGGCGTCTATATTTCCGAGCTCATATAACCCGGCAACCTTCAAATCAAGGGTGAACAGGCACCTTCTGGGCATCGTAGGCCACGTCTTCGCCTCGGCTAGTCTGTGGTCATGACTAAGCCCATTTATAATTAAAAAAAATGTAGCCGAATTAGGTATAATAAAAAACGTAAGCACATTTGAACCAAATTTGAACAGTAACAGCGAATAAACAGGAACGCACGATTAGGTATAGTGTACGTCTATACAACAGTTATATCTCATTTATTGAATCTACACATTTATTTTTAAATATACTTAATACTTCATGTTTGTAAGAAAATATAATTTGTATTTAAATACTATTTATAAATTATGAAGAGCGATAAGCTGTGAAAGGAAAACACGGCGAGTAGGAAGCCTATAGTAGGTAAGTACTAATAGAAATACACGCAGTGTTGTGAATAACGCTTAATTTTAGGCTTAGTGTAAGGCCTGAGTGGACGCTCGAGTTGGGCGTGCAGCGGGGCGGGGCGTGCGGCGTGCATGTTAAACAAATGCAAGCGTATAGGAGCGGCCTTAGTGCACGCTGCTCAAATTACTTGTGAGCCCGACGCCACGCTGCACGCCCCGCCGAACGCTCCGCTTCGAGCGTCCACTCAGGCCTTACACTTAAAGATTCGAGCCCTCAAGACTCGTAAGTCTTGAAGACTCTACTATATTTGAGAGTTGTATTTATTTATTTTACGCGTATGGATGTCAAAAATCGTCTTTGCCGCGTTTGAGGCGTTAAGCCTCGAGAGTCTTAAGGGTTCGAGTCTTTAAGCCTCGAAATGAGCGTTAGTCATAACACTAAATACACGTAATTTAAAAGATTTTCCGTTAGTATTAAACACACAGACACAATTTCCACTAAGAATCAATGTATGTACCTACATCAGATTGCAGGAAGTTTTAGTCTGATAACTAAATAACTAATAAAATGGACGCAATTTTCAGGGAAACAATTTTTAGGGAGGTTACACTTTCATGACAATATGAGTTTAAAGTCCAAGACTAATTATGTAGGCAGGCCTGGCCTGGCCCACATGACCATTTAGGTATTTGAATTCAACCAGACTTGTGTCCCTTCACTGCGCGTTTACCCTTCTAATTTAGTAGGTTAGATACGCATCTATTCCTCTCGGTTAGATTGATGGTACATGGTGGTGGTGTCTTTTGGTTAGGTTTAATTTAAAAATAATCGATACAATATGGTTTTACATGGTTTTGACCGTATGTTAAAAATGTTACCTTTGTAAATAAATTAATGTAGGTACTAAAAAATTCCTAGTCAGGTCTAAAGCGAGTGAATCTTCTGTGCTTTAGTTATAATTCTTATTTTCTGTTTCAACTATCCAAGTCAGCAACCATTATTTAAAAACCTGTTACTTTTTTTTTCCTTAAAAAATGTAGCGGATAAAATAGCTTTCAAATACGTACCTACATTATTTTTTTTACGCTCAAATGCCATGTCCGTAGTAAATAAAATGTATTTAATGTAATCAATAAACTCTTACCAACTTTGTGTACTTTCGCAGAAAAGGTATATGTAGGTATAATATAAAATGTTTGGTATCAATTGTATACATGTTAAAAAAAACATTCTCAGTACCTACAGTAAGAAGTTAAGCGACATTGATTAAGTAAAAAATATACGTGGAAAGGCTTACAAATAAATTAAGTAAGACAAAAGGCAATAACAGGTTTAAAGATTTCTCAATAACGAGATTCGCTATAGACATCATCATAATTATTCTACAAATTAATTATCTAGTGTAACGTTCATTCATTAAATTTCAATTGTTTTATCCATGTTATAATTTTGTACATCCTTTTAGATATTTATTCATTATGTTCATATATAAGTAGTATTTATAATACGACTTAACGTATTGGTGAATCAGTCGCGTTTGCATGAAACAATGATGTGTATGATAAAGTACGATTTGTGGATACATCAGGGGTTTCATGAATGTACCTGTCAATACTAAAATGAATATTTGATAGGTTTAATGACATATAAAAAATTTTTTTTTTTTAGTTCTTGTGAATTTAAAAACCGGCCAAGTGCGTGTTGGACTACGCATACTACATGACGACTCTGTATATATATAAGGGTTCCGTTTTATATGATAAATACGATTAGATTTATATAATTACTTTTGAAACCCCTTAATTACATGAACCATTGTTTTGTACCTTAGGATCATATAAAATAATTAATGAATTTGATCAATTGGTTGAAAATATAATAAATATAGTACAAGACGGCTGGAATGGTGATATGTATAATAAGTATTGGTATGTATGTATATATGTATACGCCACGTGGTCTCAAATCGAACAACATCTGTGTGGACAAAAACTCACAAGACACCACGCCAGCCGATCGGGTGTCTTCATTTTCGAAACAACACACGTATCGCAAAGTTCACGGTACCAAAAATAGAGATAATTATGCTGAACACGTCTAGATGTAAAAAATATATATAGGTATCAATGAACAACAACAAGGAATAGGTATCCGAGAAGTGTACAATAATTTCTCGCACCTCTACTCGAGTACATCTATAACAATAATACTTTAGAAGGCTTCAACATACCACATTATGAGAAGGAGCAGGCCAGTCTCTCTTCAAAATCTATCTAATACACTGATAATCCTCACAGCTCCGTTTAAATGCCGTAGTCGAAGCTCTCGAACTCAGAGAAACGCGAGTCTTGCTTCTGCAGGCGCTGTTGGCACGCCTCGATGTAGCTGTCCTGGATCCGGTACATGCCCGAGTTGGCCTGGTACATGAGCGTCTCCAGGATGCGCTCGTTCTTGATCGCCTTCGACGGGAGCACCACCTTGATCAGCTCCTGCGGCGAGATCCTGTACAGCTTCAGGTCCCGAGCGAGCCTCTCCATAATGCATTTAAATTCATTTTTTGCATCAGTCTTATTGGCGGACTTGGCCTTGATTTTGTTGCGCGCCCAGCTGAGCATGGCCTCGAACTTGCGAACCTCTGGCACCTCGAGGTTGCGGCACATGATCATCTGCACCATCGACTCGGAGAGATTGAGGAACTCGGCCGTTTGGAACAGCGCGTAGGCGCGCTGCTCCGTGAATGCCAGGATCATGTTCACCAGCTCCGACGCCGAAGTGTACCGCCAGTAGTAGTTCTCCAGCGATATCAGCATTGTGCAAACCTGGAATGACACAACAACGCTTACATCATACAAGTGTGAGACATATCTCACCCTTGCAAGAATAAGATAAGACCATAAGATTCGATGGATTTTGTTTCTTTTCAAATTAGTCTCTTTGCGTCTGTTTTAGAGTTTCGATTTGACAAAAAAACTGTTTAAGACAAATTCTCTAATGCAATCTATTTAACCCTTAGGTACATATACATTACCTGCCAACCTACTTAGTTAAGTCAAGACGGTTGTCGGATCACGAAAGCTTTGATAACAAGGACAAATGACGCTCAAATGAGAACAGAGTTCACGGAAGACCAGCGTCAGGTACTACTCCAGTAGGACCCGGCATCATGCTGAGTGTTCACCTTTATCAGTGTAGTGACAGTGTACAAGTTAGTTATAAGTTTTTTCTTTCTTCCTGTGTATGTATTGTATAACTGTGTACCTATGCTGAAATAAATCATATTCTATTCTATAACAACACGAGCCATTGTATTCCCAGATCCCAGTTCCGGGCGTGTATTATTATGCAACTGTAACTCACCACTTCTATCCTGAGGAACTGCTTGGCGTGGTGGAAGCAGGCCTGCAGCAGCTCGGGCAGGTCGTAGTGCTCGGCGGCGCAGATCAGCCCCGGGATGGAGGCGCAGGTCAGCGGGCAGCTGCCCGTGTGCAGGTAGTCCAGCAGGATGCGGAACGTTTCCGGGTCGAACTCGATTATAGAAAACTGAAAGGACACGTCGCACAATTATAAATGGAAATATAGTTTGGGAAGTCGTTTGTCTGGGGAGCATAGTCACAGAGAAAATCACACTCAGCACACGTAGGTACAAAACTTAGTTCATGGAGCACTTATTTTATTATATTTTACCGACAAACTGTATAGATATAATATACGGAAGAAGTGACCAAAGCCTTCAGTGCCTAAGACAGGAATCGACCCTGCGTCTTCAGAATTTGCGGCTGAACCTATACGCGATCCGCCTGTGTTAAGGTGGAACCTGTATGATTTCTTGTGTATGCAATACAAGAACTGAGGTCGAACAGTTAAGGTGGTATAATTATTACAAGTTGTATTGAGCTGATCTACTAGAGTCCGTCTAAGCTAACTTTGCACCGATTTGAATAGAATGAAATGAGGTAGTGTCATTATAATAGTCATATTTTCTTAAAAATTTAACATTAATGATGACATTTTTATTTATTTATTTATTTATTTATTGGTGCACCAACAATAGTTTACACTATATAAAGTTCAACAACAAACGTTTTGAGTAATTATGCTAAGCGTAACAATTACTTATAGGTAAACACCACTTGCATTGACTAAGGTACTAAAATTACATATACTTAACATACCGTTTACAATAATAATGTAGGCATTGAACTAATAAAGGGGGCAGACATTATTACATTGAGTGGATATCACTAACTTATACTATTATTTTTGCTAAGCAGGCCCGAACAGATTTTTTAAATTTGTCATTGCCTATGCCAAGTAGCTTGGTCCGATTCTAAATCAATTCAATTAAAATACATACCTACATGTATAATAAACCATGCCTTTTTGATTTGCGGCAGTGAGGTAAAAACAACTCTGTCTTACCTCAGTCTGTGCAAGTTTGGCACGGTCCACTTTCTGGGCGTCGGCGCACACCGACAGCCTCGGTACTGCTAACGCCGCATTTTTGTCCTTGTCTTTATCTTTGCCTTCTTTATCTGAAAATTATAAATAAATAAATCATGAGATGTAAAAGAGGTGAAAACAAGATTAAACTCCTTTTAAATTGTCTAAAAACATATATTTAATCTACACAGTGTTACATATTTGCTCTTTAAAAATGACAGGGAACATCTGTTGTAAGATTAGTAAGTCAATGTTGAGCAAAAACTGTTCTTTGGGGATTTTAGATATTTTCTGATTTTTTATTTTATATATTTTCCTTTCTGTCATAGCGCGCACTGATTGGGTTTGATGATTGGCTCAAGCTTAGTATGCTGAGTCAGAACAATATTACTTCTGTGTGAATGTATTTTATTAGGAAGACCCAATAAACGATGGATGGATTGTGTGAAGGAAAGGAGTGAGTGCTGAGGTGACGCAAGATAGAAGAGAATGGAAGAGAAAAATATGTTGTGCCGACCCCACATAACGTGGGATAAGGGCAGGAGGAAGAAGAAGTATTTTATTAGTTGTTACTGTATCTGTATTACTGGTTCTGCATACATATTCATTATTCTCTGATCCAGACTCCGGAGGAAAGGAATAGGTACTAACTAGAGCAGTCTTGCGAGCTGGCCCACTTCTTCTTGTCGTCGGCGTTGAGCTGCGAGTGCTGCTTGCGTATGGAGCGGCCCCAGCCGGCCGTGATCGTGCCCAGCCGGGACAAAGCCACAGACTCCGGAGGAAAGGAATAGGTACTAACTAGAGCAGTCTTGCGAGCTGGCCCACTTCTTGTTGTCGTCGGCGTTGAGCTGCGAGTGCTGCTTGCGTATGGAGCGGCCCCAGCCAGCCGTGATCGTTCCCAGCCTAGAGAAAGCTCCGGACTCCGGAGGAAAGGAATAGGTACTAACTAGAGCAGTCTTGCGAGCTGGCCCACTTCTTCTTGTCGTCGGCGTTGAGCTGCGAGTGCTGTTTGCGGATGGAGCGGCCCCAGCCGGCCGTGATCGTGCCCAGCCTGGAGAAAGCTCGCTTCACCATGGGAGAACTGGGTACACTTTTTGGTCTGAAATTAACATGAAACATAGTGGTCAGTTTTATTGTACAGTCGCCATCAGATATATCGGAGCGATCAAGGCGCTCACAAATATCTGGACCACTATTGTCAAGGCGTTAGAGTGCGTGTTCAGATATTTGTGAACACCTCGGCTGCTCCGATGTATCTGATGGCGACTGTACTAAGTCGTATTCATTGAGTAATTCTAGGGCGACTGCTATAGTTACCTATTGGCCACTACATAGTAATTGGCCGCTCTAAACTATAAGGTTTCAATTGGCTTGTTTCTTTCTGATTTGATAGGAAAGGCCAATTACTTTGTAGTGACCAATAACTGTAGCAGTCACCCTACAGTAGGCCTGGTGCCCAGGTAGGCCTGTAGGACTTAGCCCGTGTCTCCGATGCATGCACGTAAAACAGGTCATTGCGCTATAAAAAAGAACACTCAACAACTGGATAGATAGAGCCTTAGCAAGAAGAGTGATAGGTACATCATCGGTGTGAGAGGCCCACCAGAAACAAACCTTGGCGACTCGATGTCGGGCACCTGCGGGAAGTTGCTGCTTTTCTGGCGCGCCGGCGTAGGCGACAGAAACGTAGGAGCCGGTCGCGCCAGAAGCTCCGCCACCGGCACCTGCGGGACCCGAACCTGGGCTGATGGACATCCTACTGACCTTGGCGACTCGATGTCGGGCACCTGTAGGAAGTTGCTGCTCTTCTGGCGCGCCGGCGTAGGCGATAGAAACGTAGGAGCCGGTCGCGCCAGAAGCTCCGCCACCGGTACCTGCGGGACCAGAACCTGGGCTGATGGATATCCTACTGACCTTGGCGACTCGATGTCGGGCACCTGTAGGAAGTTGCTGCTCTTCTGGCGCGCCGGCGTGGGCGACAGCAGCGTGGGCGCTGGCCTCGACAGCAGCTCCGCCACCGGCACCTGCGGCGACCCGAACCCGGTCTGGATGCCGTACAACATCTCTTGGAACACTCTGAAACGTATATAGGTCATATTGCATAATATGTACAAACTTTATAATCTTGGATTTGTACCTTAATGCCATATTTGATCAACCATAAATTACACTACTGCAGCGGTTACCTATATTGTGGCAACATTCAGCTCGTTACTCAGAGAGAAAGAGATCAACTCACCTACTTCTAACCCCTAATATCGCCCTCACTCCAATAAACTTGGTCTTCTGTTTGGACTGTCCCACGAGGAACACGACGTCAAATAGCTGCGCGTTGGAAGCCACGTTCAGCTCATTGTTGAGGAAGACCCTCGTAAAATCCTTAGCGAGCTGGTCGTAGTCCTCAAACTGATCGCGCACAGAGTCGAGGAGAGGGGATGACGGCCTCATATGTCCGATAGGGCGCCATGAACCTGAAAAGGTAATGAGAAATATAATAAATATCTTGCCGTTTAGGAAATTTAATCGTTATTGCTTATCAAGGTTCTTCTTCCTCGCGTTATCCCGGTATTTTGCCACGGCTCATGGGAGCCTGGGGCCCGCTTGACAACTAATCCTAAGAATTGGCGTAGGCTCTAGTTTTTACGAAAGCGACTGCCATCCGACCTTCCAACCCAGAGGGGAAACTAGACTAAATTGGGATTAGTCCGGTTTCCTTACGATGTCAAGGTTATTAGCGTGTATCGTCACTTGAATTATGCTTTACGAACGATGTATCAATTTACGGGTACTGGATACGATACTAGAGCATAGAGGAGGTTCAACAAATAAGAGAGAATGTTCAACACAAGGAGTCTAATTTAAATTATCGCTGAAAATATTTGATATCATGATCCAACAAAGCTAGCTTTTTGATATACGAGCAACACCAAACAACGGTATGAGTAATACATACTTATTTAACTCAAGTTCCTATTTTCGAATTTCATTAATTGTGATTAGGTTTTGGATCATCGTGTATAGGATTGGATTACCACACGTATTTCGATAACAATTAATTGCTCCTAAGTATGTCCAACGTACCAATAAAAAATGAGTACTTAAGTTTGGAACTACATACCTAATACCTATACGAAAGTTAGCAAATTGGTTACGAGTTGATAAGTATAATTAGAATCCATCAAAGGTACTTAGTTCAGAGTGACCTGAAGTGAACTCACAAGTTCTGATCCTGTGGATTAAATCGTCGACCAAATCTTAGATTGAAGCATAGGTTAATGTAGGTACCTACCTAATACGAATATAGTTTTCAAAGTTGTACCTAAATGTTAGTGTGCGCTGCATATTGAATTTATAATAGAACCGATACACGATACGGGAAAAAGGTGATTGTCTCTGCGGTGATGTGCGGTGATCTTAACAAGATAGACCAACGACCTGCAGGCGTATTATGGATATCTAGCTTTATTCGTGTGAAAGAATTGTATCACTTTTTCACATTACGCGATTGAAAAGGCGGACACTGTCATTATCACACTCTTATTATTGAGGCAAGTCCGGATTCATCCTGAAGGTCGTGAAGTTGGAATCTCGACACACTGTGAATTTTAATTCCTTTGTGGTGAGCGTTCCGGCTGAACACCTAGCGACCCTCACCAAGGAGGAGTTTTGCCCGAAGAGTGTCAAGTTCCGGCGGTTCCGCGGCCGGGTCTTTGACACTGCGGGGTTGCGAACTGCATTGCAGCCATAATTGTGTGTTTTTAGTCTTAAGATATATTTTATAATCGAACGAGCGAGCGAAGCGAAGCGAAGTTCTTACATTCGACTTTGAACACACGGCTGGCTAGGGGCACGTCCCGGCATTTCAATGTTTTTAAGCTGAACTTTCAGAGGATAGTTTGATACTCAATAACTTAAGTCTAATTTAAATGAAATTGGGTGAACGTATAGTCGAGGGCATTATATTTTAATCATTAAATTTTGAGCTGGCTTGAACAAGAGGTTATTGAGCTAGAAGAGCTTAAAATGCTAAATGGCCATTTATGAGGGGTCTTGCTATTCTGGTCATTTTAATTGCAAGAAAGTATGGTCGAGTTTGGTATCAAAAAATGAAAGTGCTCGGTTTACACATTTATAATATTGTTCTTTTAAAGATTTTTTTTGAAAATTATGACAATTTTGGAATCCAAGATGGCGGCCATGCACTGTCATTAAATCGTAATGGATATCATTTTATAGGTTTTAGGGGGCGCAGATTTCGAAAATGATGATCATTTTGGAATCCAAGATGGCGGCCATGCACTGTGTCATAAAAGTAGTCATGGATGTCGTTTTATAGATTTTTTTTGAAAATTATGACAATTTTGGAATCCAAGATGGCGGCCATGCACTGTCATTAAATCGTAATGGATATCATTTTATAGGTTTTAGGGGGCGCAGATTTCGAAAATGATGATCATTTTGGATTTCAAAATGGCGGCCATGCACTCCATGCAGTATGTCATAAAAGTCGTCATGGATGTCGTTTTATAGGTTTTAGGGGGCGCAGATTTCGAAAATGATGACCATTTTGAATTCCAAGATGACTGCCATGCAGTATGTCATAACAGACGTCATGGATGTCGTTTTATAGGTTATAGGGGGCTCAGATTTCGAAAATGATGACTATTTTGGAATCCAAGATGGCGGCCATGCACTATGTCATAAAAGTCGTCATGGATGTCGTTTTATAGGTTTTAGGGGGCGCAAATTTCGAAAATGATGACTATTTTGGATTCCAAGATGGCGGCCATGCAGTATGTCATAAAAGTCGTCATGGGTGTCGTTTTATAGGTCATGGTAATCATTTTCGAAATCTGCGCACCTGTTTCAAATAAGATATAGATGCATCCTAGTAAGTCAACAACATCTATATCTACTATCGAAATGTACTTTTGATAGTAGTAGTACGAAATGTAATCTGAAAGGAATCAAGTAATGCATTCCTGTAATGAGGAATCGACATTGATTCCAATTACTAGTAATTGTAATATTCGAGAAATTGATTCCTGATTCCTCAAATGGAATTGTACTTAGTAATTCGGTATTGTTACATTACAAAGTACCTAATCTGGGAATCGATAATCAGATTAAAAAGTAATTTCAAGTAATCGTGGAATCAGGATTCAATTACGAAATGCCCATCTCGGACTAAGTAGCACTGCATTCAATTGATCTTTTTAACGAACCGCAAGTTCTCAGTTCGGGGCGAACTACTAGTAATATGTAGGTATGCTAGTTTTAAGGTATTTATCTATGGGCCAATAGTTGCCTGAAAATAAAGTTTTTTATTCATTCATTATTACGCTGGCACATAGACAAATAAAACCATCATATCCGTGTACTCGTCAAGATGTTCGTAATTAGCGAGAAAATTGGATGAGGGCAACGCACGAACTAACTCGTAGAATTATAAGGGAAATTGTAAAATAAGTGAAGACTAATTGCGATAGGAATCATACTGGTGTAGAAAAAGCCTATGCAATATGATGAGATAATGATGATAATAGTGATAAGTTGATAACGCACCTCTTCTATATGGTTTAGGTATCTGTCCAGTCTCGGCGTGATTCTGCAAGTTAGCTACGATGTCTTCGAGCATTTGACTCCTCGTTCTTTCTTGCATTCTCGCAAATTTTGGGGCGGAATATGACGCTCTCTCTCCGTTTACTATTTTCGTGAGAAGCCATTCTCTGTAAAATATAATCGAATATTTAATAACAATGTCTATCGACTGTCCGAGAGGTACCTAGGTAATTGAAATCGTAGATATAAAGTCAAAAAGCAGCATTCAAAAGAGTTCATGAAATTGTTGAGAGTACTTAAAGCAATTTTAATGTAAAACGGACTTCGGTGGACATCAATATCATATATGAGTTATATGACATATTAAGTTTAAAATTGACTCTCACTAAAGTTCTTAACATTTTCGCTGTTGAATTTCGTAGACATGTTTTCGCCTCTAAAGACTATAAAGCAATATAATGTTAACTAACTCCGTGGAAGTATTACAGTTATCGAAGAGTATCACTATCACTATGTAGCGGCAATTACCTAAACATGGGCCCTTTGTCAAACACACTCTGCTCCCAAAGGTAGGGTTTGTAAGCACCAACCTCGTCCCGAGTGACTACCGACACTTCGTACCTGGTCGGCCGCCGTTTTATCCGTGCTGATACTCGTACTGCAAATAAAGATCCATACTTACTAACATACCTACTTAACTACTTTGATTTATCGTAGAGTAAACCCCTCATTCATTAACGCGATACATACCTCTATTAGCTAATAATCGTTTGTCTTAATCTGACTTTTTGACTTGAAAGGGATAAAACATAATCTCCTCAATTAGGCTTTTAGCTGTAGCACGTTGACAACACGTTGATGATTAAGGGGGTAAGTATTCAAAAAGTTATTTCAAGCACCTTGCTTCTACAGGGCAAGTAGTGTAAATCTGCCTGTAAATACACACTGTGGAGACAAGATATTGGCGCTTATTTTACGGACGCACTTTTTCTGACTGCAGGCGAAAGTATATATGTATACCTACGTATTGCGGTAACGGCAGACAAATCGTTAGCATAATTATATGCCTACTCCAAAGCGGCTGTGTAGTCGTCACGTACACGTCTGAATCTATCGATACAAGGCAATGTATACTTTCAAACCATTAAAATGTTTATTAAGTAAACGATAAAATTGAACTTCAGCGAAAATCTCATGTTTATCTAGCTTAAATCTCAAGTGTTCTTGTTTCGAACCGCGTACAAAGCGTGTAGCGATCTTCGATAATACCTACCCATTAAATCTATCCAAGTTTATAATGCACTTAGCTACGATAAAGTTTTATAGACTACACTCTAGAGCAATAGAAAGAGGTCACTTTCAATTGAAAGTTCTATAAATAGTGAACCGTTTGATATTGCTTTTAAGTGTATTTAATGTAAGTACTAATAACTCAATAGACGTACGTCATACTTTCGTCGCATAGCGATAAACAAGACAACAAAATGCTGAATCTCAATATATCAGAGTAGATCTGAGGAAGGTTAAATTTGACGATACTTATACTATATTTGACTCACATCCAAGCCATAGGGGAACACTTAACACGTGGGATTAAGGCCCGACTGAAATATAATGGATACTTATAATAATTCTACCACTCCGTAATTACGTAAAGGCCTAAAATGGTAATGTATAGAATCACATTATGAAACAATACGTTCACGACACATCGTTCATGAATACTTATATTTACCGGTTAGGATTTAAGACTTACCTAAAATAAACGTGTGCAAGAAATGGCTTTTAATGCAAGCCGGTGAGAAGGCAGTGTTGTCCGCCTCGAGGAATACGACGCACACAATATCATTCCCTATATGCCTCTTCCTTTGCAGCTTCTGAGGGTCGTGGCGTTCGTACGGCAACAACGTCGATACGTGGAACATGATCTCAATACCTCGCCAGTTCGTGTATACTGAGTATAGGCCCGTTAGGTCGTGGACGGTGTCTAAACCGCCCTTGTATTTGTCGAAACCTGGAATGAAATGGATGTAAGTAGGGGTAGGGATTTAACAATATGACATAGAACAATAATCAAAATGAACCTCATGATAGACATCGGGATTATAGTGTGAGTGTCACCCTGTATACATACTTACACATATTTTTTTATACACTCGTTCGACTCATTCATCTAAGCTTTCGGGAGTCAACTCTCTACTATACGACGATATGTTGGAAATTATTTATAATATTAAACAACCGTACCTAAGAAATCTCTAAGACTGAGTTTGAAATATTCTTTCTCATCATGCAAATATCAGCCATTGTCGGAACTCGAACCCGCTACAACAACAAGCTCAAAACAAATCTATCTGGATAGCTTGTCACCTCCCACTACCTACTTACTTACTTAACTAACCATAATATAAACACCCCCTTTAGATTTACCCCTGAAATTTGGCCATGTGATTTAGTCGTGATCGTCTAGTCTAGCGTTAGGACCCCTCGAAGTGAACCGCGGTACCCTAAGTTCTTTAATGAGTATCAGCTAAATTTTGGACTCTGATTTTATTTACAATTACCTGGACTTTAGGATAAATATTTTAAGATATTGGAAGCACATTTATTATGACGCTAACGAGTAACTTACTAGAATAATTTATTAAAATACAGAAATAGTACTGAAAGTTACCAGAATTTATTATTGTAATGTAAATGTTGTTATATTTTACTTCAAATAATGTTATTTAGGTAAATGCAGCATATATGATAATATGAATATAAAAGAAATATGTTTGGTAAAATGAGTTTAAAAATGGGGTTGGTAGAAGCCTGCAACAATATATTAAGCCTCCGGGATAACATATGAGTAGCACTCCTGGGGTAAGCCCATTTACACCCTAGCATTTAATATTATTATCTACCAGCTTCTATTCGAAATATGCTACCCATACGCTCGATGCAGGATTGGGGGCTCCTAGTCCAATCAGCAAGGTCAATTGGAACTCCTACCCTACTCTTTAGCCAGACGGGCTATGACCAACACTTCGGAACCTATGCGTGCCTAGATGACTATGAAGAGAAGTGTCAAAGTATCCATCAGTCATCAAAATTACTATTCTTTTTTATTTCAAAAGCTAGGGATGCGAATCCCATTTCCATTCCCCAGAACTAAAATATAAGCTGTATTTCTAGTTTTTTAGAAGCATAAACGAAGTACTAAGTTTATTTGTTAAAAATATACTATATTTTATGAGACTGAAATATCAAGATGAGCGTTATTTCACTCAAATCATCCTTTGGATTACTCTTGCCTGCCAAAGGTTCCCTAAAACAGCTAGACGTCGATTTTCTATCTCCGAATAGACTGTGTTCCTAATCCCAGCTTGATATTTATGATTTTATTGTGTAAATACCTTAGAAACATGATTTTAATACTCAGTACCTCGTCTTTACACCAGAAAACCAGAATCTCATAAATAAAAATAGAGATAAGATTTTACATTAATTATTTTCCCCAAATAAATTAGAATATTGGAAGATTTAAGCAATTGGAACCCTATACCTATTTACGCAAAATTTTAGTATAGCGAGACTTTAGTTGAAGTCCTTTAAAAGTCCTTTTACAGACCAAGACTAAAATGAACCCTAAATTCCGAATAATTAGTGTGTGAATTTACCCTAAACCTACCCTTTGTCCCTACTCTAGTATAACCAAAGCACAGTTCGTACTTACCATCGACCTGGTACTTTGGAATATACGCAAGTGTGTCCTACTAGAAACTGTAAAAGTTCGGCGAGCGATTCCGAGAATGCAACCTAACAGCTCGTGGGCTTGTCTCCCCCCATGGCGGGTTGCACAGAGGCAGGGTGGCAACATGGGTAAGACAGGTCCCTATTATGTATATAAGTGGTATAAATAAATATATTTAATATACGAAGCCTCCAAATACTGTAGATTTCAAATGGGCCCAGATTACTCCGGATGGTGCGCATGTGACACCCCCACTATTCATCTAACAGCTGGACATTGGAGAGCTAAGGAGGGAGACGTTTTTCACCTTCTATGTTGGTAAAAAGAAGGCGCCAAGATAACCCTCATCTTGGAACAAAAAGACTCCTAGACAGCTCACATTTAACACCGCAAGGGGTGAGCGGTCCAGCCGGACAAACAGTCAGTCCAAACAATGATCTGGTTTTAAAATATATAGCAAAAGACCCCATAGTAAAACACTAAAATAACTAGGTTCTATTTTATGAACCAAACTACTCACAAAATCAACGAACTAAACACAGAAATGAAATTTCCTTAGACACCTTTATCTAAGTTCAGTTTTATGACGATATTGTCCCCATAAAACCAAACACAGACACGCCTTCCAAGCCCCTGTTATGCAACGATATTGTCCCTGCATAACGTGACGGCACTCAGAAAACCACAGTGTAGAAAACTTCACTATAACTACACAAAGCAGCAAAGAATCTCCGCAATAGCCTGAGTTCAGTTTTACGACGATATTGTCCCCGCAAAACCAAACACAAACACGCTTTCCAAGCCCCTGCTATGCAACGATATTGTCCCTGCATAACGTCGCGGCACTTAGAAAAACACTGCGTAGGAAACTTCACTATATTTAAATCCCGTACTCGGTAACAAAGAATCTCCACAAAAGTCTAAGATCAGCTTTACGACGATATTGTCCCCGTAAAACCAAACACAGACACCATTTCCACGTTTAAATTCACCAGGATAATTCCAAGCGAAAACAAACATAGTAACAGTAGTAGAGGAACTTTGCTTACCGAATATTAAACGCCCGAGAACCAGAGTCACTGCTAGCCGATGGTTGAAGAATGAATGCCTCGCCGGCGGTGCGCACCTGTCTTTTATACCCCTTACTGGCGACATAACGGCGACATACTGGCGACATAACGGCGACATACTGGCGACATAACGGCGACATAACGGCGACATACTGGCGACATAACGGCGACATAACGGCGACATAATGGCGACATAACGAGACTAACATTAATCAGAAAGTACCAGGATACCATGACTGAGGAAGAGGTCATTTGCCCCGTACCTATTAGCGATATGCAACCGACGACCACACCAAAAGTACCAGGCTACCATAACCGAGGAAGAGGTCAAAAGTCGTAAAGTTCGATGCTACCAAGATCTATCCCTTTCACGCTTGCGTCTTAGAGAAAGACGGAGATATTCTCAATGACGTCTACGCACACATTCACAGGCAATAATCGGGTAGTCAGTTTGAGTAGACTAAATTATAATAAAAGGGAACGCTTTATGGCCCCTCTACACGCACGAACCTGCAAGCATTATTTTACTTTGGGATACTTTTAGTCTCTTTCCGAAAAACACTCCTGTGTGGAAGTATTTTACGTTTATTAGTAGCAAACATACTCAAAACATAGCGGGAAGTTTAAAATCTTAGGCGTTTTGGACTGTTTGTATTAACTCTGTACTAGGAGTTCAGACTACAATACGACCGAACGTCACGCTGTCAATGTCACTGTCATTCTCAATGCCAAAACTTGAGATGATTACTTTACGCAATTTATTGATTTAAATAGCGAAAATTTTATAGTGTGTTATATATTTAACGAGACCACAAGTGGCAAAATATGAAAAAGTGTGCTTCAAGTTGTAATTGTTACACTATTCATTGGAATCATGTATGAAATATGCGACTGAAAGGGATTTTAGTATTCAAGGTATTTCTTTCTAGTTTGTGTGTTTTGTAATGAACACATTAGGTTAATACTAGGTATGTAATAGGCATACGACCAGTCACAAGCTTCCGCTACTTTAACTAAGCTATCAAATATCAAAACGGGTATGCAAAGAAACTCAAAATGGTTGACCTTATCGGGGTTCGCGGCCCACTAGCAAACTAGCATCTTAGTCAGGGTCACTACCGACTACGTCGTCAAATAGTGTCAATATTTGCCCTTCTTAGCCTTTATAGCCGATACAAAGATTAATGGAATTGTAAAAACCTTTTAGCCGCACTTTTTCCCCGAGCACTTGTAAGAACTCTTCAAACATTGGCGAATTTTCATTATTGTCCAGAATGTCTTCTTCGCTATATTGGTTTTCCTTGACGAATATTACGCCCACTTTGAGCTCCGACTTTATAAATACCTGGAATAAAAAGGCGTTTTGTAAAAATGTGCAATTACGTTTAAAATTAACTAATAAATGATATTAATAGCATCACTACATAGTATAAAACAAAGTCGCTTCCCGCTGTCTGTCTGTATGTATGCTTAGATCTTAAAAACTACGCAATGGATTTTGATGCGGTTTTTTAATAGATAGAGTGATTCAAGAGGAAGGTTTATGTATAGTTTGTTAACCCGTGCAAAGCCGGGGCGGGTCGCTAGTTGAGTTATAAATAAAAAGTTTTCATGTACTTGAAGGTTCTTAGCTTATAATTATATAATTATACGGTTGGATCGTCGATACTAATCTCAAGGGAAACGCCAAAAACTTCGTGCTAAACGAGGTTTCGTGTTATAGAGGGCATCTTATGTTATATAGGGACTTAGGGAGGATCTTTATAGGTTTGTGTTCGTCTTAAATAGGGTTCTAGTCATAGAGGTTTGTTATTGAATAACTTCGAGATATAGAGAGGTAATATATTTTTCGAAGGATGGAAGTTAAACTTTATTTGTTGAGTAATAGAGGTAAAAATTGTACTGGATAGACGTGAAGGGAATCGTTGAATACTTCGTCTTAATGAGGTTAAATATTTCGAGGTATGGACCGTATGGAGGTTTCGGGCTTTGAAGGGAAGGGAAGGGAATGACATTTCATTTCGTGTTTACGAGGATTTCGCCCCATCGAGGTTACTGTATTATTTTTAAATACCTAAGTATAGGTACACCTAATTTAATAATACACTATAATCGATGAAACCGGGTCACTTAATATGGAAATAAATACGAAACAATATTTTTTCTATTAAATTTTTAAAATCAATACACATTCAATTTCGATATCTAATAGCCTTTACATAACCTTTTTTGGGGTTTCGTATCCGAGGGTTTCATGCGAAACCATTTTTAATAGCGTATTCATAGTCTTTCACCCTATTTCACCTTCCAAATATTGGATATTGATCTCGAATCATTATTAAGTTAGCTTATTACGATCGTAAGACAATATACGAGTAAGGTTATGGCATGCAACTTATCAGAGGATTAGGGTATGAGGAAGCAATCTATCTTCGCTCCAGCTATCAAAAATATTACCACCGTATAAGCCTCTTGGGAGATGCCGCTTATTATCTTTCCCATCTCAGTACATAGCAATATTAACTCAACGCCCAAGGAAATAAATTGAATATTTATACATATTTATGCAATGATGGTTATTGATCACCTAACAAATTTTCTCCCTATCATCGCTTACGGGAACTATAATGATAACTGGCAGTACAGGTTAATAATAATAAATGTATGACATGAACTTTTCACAAAGTCTTGATAAATCTTTGAAATTAGTAATTTATTAAGACTAGAATTGTCGATTTAGCAAGACTGATGTGAATACATACATAATATGATTATGAATTATAAACTAAAATTGATATCATACACTATAGAAATAGTGACCAAGTCCATCGGTGGCCGAGGCCGGAATCGAACCCGCGGCCGCGTCTTCAAGTAACGCGGCCCGGCTAACGGCCTGACCACTAGACCAACCAGCCACTGCGGTACCCGTACAAAATTATATATACGCTATCTTATTCTTTCAAAGAGACCTATTTCATAAAATAATTTGATTTGTTCCTTAGTTGAATGATTAATAGATTTCAAAGAAAAACACGAAACAAGTACCTACTGTACAAGTACCTCTCTCTCTCTCTCTCTCTCTTTAGCCTTTTTCTACCCTTCGGGTGTAGGCCTCCTTCATTCTTCTCCATTCGTCACGGTTCTGTGCAACCTGGAGCCATCTCATCCCCGCAGCCCTTTTGATGTCGTCTTCCCAACGCATATTGGGTCTACTTGGAGGACGTTCTTCTCCCCATGGTCGCCACTCGAGTATTCTTTTACTCCACGAGTCGGTCTTTCGTGCCATATGACCAGCCCATTCCCACTTCAAACTGGCTACGCGTTTTACAACATCCGTGACCTTGCTCTGCTGTCTCAGCCACTCATTCGTTTTACGGTCTCTCAATGTGATCCCCACCAGTTTTCTCTCTAGCGCCCGCTGGACAACGCTTAGTTTACGTAATATGCCTTTGGTGAAAACCCAGGTTTCAGCTCCATAAGTGAGAACAGGCAGGATACATTGATCAAATATGCGTGCTTTTTGTTCGGCCTTAAGTTTCATTTTGAAGGCAAACTCGAGATTGGAATAGGCTGCCCAGGCTAGCCGTACGCGTCTGTTGATTTCATTGGTTTGGTTATTCTTTCCAGTCACTATCTCTTGTCCCAAATACACGTATTTATCGACCGTTTCGATGGCAGTATGGTTAACTGTGATATTCGCCTTGACATCTGTATTTGTCATAACTTTTGTCTTGTCTAGATTCATTTCCAGGCCACACCGTATAGAGGCATCGCTGAGTTCTTGAATCATACTTTGAAGTTCAGCGGGGTTACTTGCCAACAAAACAATATCATCAGCGAACCGCAAATTATTTAAGCGACTACCCCATATGTTCAATCCACGATTTTCCCAGTTCAGGCTTTTTAAGATGTCCTCTAGCACCAGAGTAAACAATTTTGGTGAAAGCGTATCACCTTGTCGTACGCCCTTCTACAAGTACCTACTGTACTGTAAGCCGTAATATATTTCAATTTATTAAGTCAATACACACCTTGGTTTCATAACAAAAAGGAATTTAAATAAAAACTTCCTTCCTTAGAATCATCATTCAATGTTTAAACTTGACGAGCTATTCCTACTGTGGAGTGGGTATTAAGTTAGCCGGACTGAGCCCATTGACAGTGTGCAATAATATCTAAATGGCACGACACGGTATTCCACTCTTTCCACCGCCGCCGAAAGGCGACCTGCCTGTTTCAATTAGCACTACCTATACATATTAACATAATGGCCCGAACACTGCAAAATGGATGGACGAACTGGAATATGGGAACTAGCTTGAATTCCCAATTTGGACGGCGGGAAAATAGTTAACATTTATGTCGATAGGTACATTTATAATCAAATGTGACATTCTTAGGTGATGGTACCACATTAAAATTTTAATGAGGATAATTTCTAATAACACATTTGTGTCATAACGCTTTAATTACAACCGACAATGAGATACCTTTTGTCTAAGACAGATGCATAAAGTTAGGACAAAGTAAACCACGATTACGAGAGAGATAAGATCACGTATGTATCGGACGTTACTTAGAAAACAACAGTAGACTGACGTTTCGCCTGATGAGAAGCCAGTTTATGGCCGTGCTGCTGTCTAATAAAGCAGACATAAAAAGTATGCCTGGGCCGCTGCGTCTGTACTAAAATGTAATGGTACTGCAGGTACCCTAGCTGTAGGACGAACAATGATATAAAAAGTTAATCGGTTCTGACAACGAAATCGCGTCGACGTCGACACCGTATTTATAATTTACAAAAAGAGTTCGCAACCTTCGGGAAATTCCAAGTTTCTCACGGTGACTTAGTTGACATACAGAGCGACTTAGACAGTTTTCTTGTTTCGTTGATATTGTAAATTCATAAGAATGCGAAGAAAGGTAAACTCCTGCTGACAAAAGAGAAATGAAGAGCGGCAGGTCGTCACCGGTCTGACGCGTGTACCTACCGAGCGTTCTTAATAATTCGGCTACAATTTGAAGCCACTCGAAAATAAATTACCTTTGCGTGCGCCGCAGTTGACTTTTAATGGAGTAAGATTTAACAACCTGGAGTAGTGATAGTATGTAACGGCATAGATTATCAAGGAGAGGGTTTTGATATGCGACAAGCCTTCCCAAATCTTAACCATCAGTTGAGTTTTAATAGTCTATTTAAGGAATATTAATATTAACGGTTATCATTGGTTACTTTGATTAGTGATTTTACTCTCAAAGAATTCATACATTAATTTAGTATCCTTATACCTCAATCCGTTCAATGTTCATTAGATTTAAAGTATACTTTGTAAATAAATACCGGAACGTACCTTCCTTTTCAGATAGGTGAGGGGTGGCTACTTTGGGTGGCTAGCTTTTATAAAGGACATACACACTAACACTATGTCACAGGAAAGGAAACACGCGTCGGCGAGAGGGAGACCTGTCAATATCGATGTCGAGCGCGGCTGAGGAGGGCTCATGGAAAATTGAACAGACATTTAGCTGTACAGGCGGCCTAGCCAAGGTGACAATCGCTTGCGCTTCGCCATCGAACCGCTTTGTGTCTCTCTATCACTCTTCCATATTAGTGTGACAGTGGCAGTTACGTTTTGTTCGCTACGGACGGAGCGTTTGCGATTGACATGTTGGCTACGGGGCCAGCTTATAAGTATCGACATATTAAATTCTTTGACAACAAAAAATGCTGTAAGTAGGCGGGGCAAGAAATCGAATCATAGACAAGATAGAGAAGTTTCCCCTTCAATTTTAAGGACAAGAATGAAAATCTACCAATGAATCAGCGATTCTTATAACTTGATGTATAGTAACGGCATGGTTCCTAATTAGATAGAATTCTTATAGTTTCGGAATTTCCTTAACTAACATATTTAGATTGCTTAATTTGCTTACAGTACGATATCTTCTATCACATCAAGTTTCGCTTAATATCTTCTTATGAAGTAATGTAGGTATACTTCGAAGAACGATAGGTATGTGCCACATGTCATGTGCCTCGTGTCGTCTTAATGGATTAGACTCATTACTTTACCATTTAACAATATAATACGTCGAAAGGCGACATAAGAGACGCCAATCATCTATGACAGGAATCTTCGGGTGACTCGCAATAATAATAATAATAAAATTTTGAGATCCAAGGAAGGATATAGGATAGTTTTATTAACCTTTTAACCGCTAGCAATTTTTGATCGAGCGTGCTCGTGTCGCCACATACAGTAATTGTATACCACGCAGAGCAAGGTTGGCATAGTTACGGAAGTTATAAATGTGCTGTAAAAACCAAATCAGATCTTTGTCTTATTTATCAGACTGTGGCGAAATGAGCTGGATATGTAATGTCTTAATATATCAGACTCTAGCGGTTAAAGGGTTAATCATCATCATCTTACACAGAAGTCTCGGACAGAAGCTAGTAGTATGAAAGATTTGAAAAAAGAAGAGAATAAAATAAAAATTAAATAAATATAATTAATCTAATATAATTAATATTCATCGATGAAGCAAATTACTTAGGCAGTGATAGTGCAACATCACATCATACTTATCGACATAATTCACGTAATTGTATCGACACATTATTACACAATATTTTTTTGCTATTTTTATAATATGGATTAGACATTATATTTCCGTTATATCACTATATAAATATCTCTCGAACTAAACCTTCAACTGATTAGATAATTAGAGAAGAGGTAAGTAGAGTAGGACGTGAAGTGAAGGACTTAATATCTGCTGTGGCGTGTGATTGTACATTAATTAAGCTCAAAATAATATAGGTAGCAATTTTGCAGGTTGGTAAAAAGAAAATATGTATGTATCTTTTTGATTATCTATAAAATATCTGCATAGACGAGATAACGTTTTATTTTCCAATCTGCAACATAATCCTCTTTGTATTTATATTAATTAAAACAACATTTCCTTGATCGACAATATTTAAGGGTCTTTCGAAATGCCGGCCCGGGTTGGGGCGCACCCACCAAAGTTCCCACTTACCTACGACCAGTGATATCTCTGGCTGGACCTAATGAAAATTGGCAGCGCACTGGATCGAACGAACTCCGTCGTAAACTCACTAAATACACACAAAAGTGAGCTATATTAAATGTATTTAAGAGTGAATTTAGCATTTTCCTGTCTCGTAAGCTTAAAGTACCTATGATTTTCCTATTTAGCTGCTAAAAGTCGTGATTTTGCATTTTCAACATCGCATTTTGCATTATTCGTATTTGCATAGAAAACCACGCATTTCGCATATCATATTTTCTACATATTAAACAGCAGGTGTTTTCGCTGCTATGTAAATCACGTTTTCATTACACATGCTCGTAAAGTTCGTCATTACGGATGTTTTTAGACTGCATGAAAACCCTCAAATTGTATGCTTTAATAAATAAAAGGAAGTGTCTATCGGTGGACCTCATGTCTTTACAGCTTTAGGTATTGTCAGTTTAATATTGTTGATGGTGGTTTACCTAATCTTCTCATAAGATTATATAATATCAAATATCATTTTATCTACCCGATACATCGAACAGCCAAAAACTACCTAACTACTAAACCTAAACACTCTACAGAGTGAGTCAGCGACGTTAGTTTTATGGAGGAAGAAATATTATACTCGCGAAAATAATCTTAAATTTCTGTGTAGTTTTTTGGCAATCAAGTATTCGAATGACTATGAAATGACTCGCCTAGCGGCTCGAACGGCTATATTGCCATGGATAAAATGAGTCGTTCTATTCTCTTATTCTACAATCCACTATGTATTTTGTAACTTAAAGCGTAATTAGGAATTATTTAATACATAACGTGGAACCAAAGTTCCACGACTCAGATATCCTGATAGAATATCAGCGGAGTAATTTTATGAAACAAAGTTTGCGCTCGAGTTAATATTTTAATGCGATCCTCATCTCGCGGAGGATCGGAGTTTACAGACGTGTCTCCAAGCGAAATAGTGTCGCCACTAACTTGTCATTAGCCCATTACCGTGATTAGTCGAGACGTAAGTAGGTAGGAACTGTAGGAAGCGTTGGTTTTAGTGATGAGCGGTATATCCATTAACTTTTTTAGAGTAGCAAAGCACTCAGTTGTTTAAAAGTACGTACAACATTACATAAACATAGTCTACATTCCGTTCGTTAAATTAATAAAACTTATTTGTAGCTATTTTACAGTTATATTTACCTATATGTTAGGAAGGCCTAAGTAAGTAATTGTTAAACTAAGCGTCCGTCTGTTTCTCTGCAGCCGTGAGTTTCATGAATAAGTATAATTTAACAAATTCATTTAACATATTTTATTGAATCAGGCGTTACTTTGGGGAAATCCATATTAATGAATATCTGCGGTATATTTGGATTAGCAAAGCAATATTAACTTTTAAATTAAGTTCACTTTAATTAGACCTTGTAAAACTCATAGTCTGCATAATTCAACTTGTTCTCGTAATTTTATGTGTTTAGTTTTAAATTATTAAAATCGAGGTAAGGCATCGATCCCGGGCAAATGTATTATTAGCAGTGCATGTGGCTCCGCTCCGCTCGTGTGGAATTCGATTTGTATCTTATCCGCGTTCCCTCCAGAGTTTCGCATTTATAATATTAAGAATGGATGGTTGCTCTGTTTAAAGTCCCGTGTGTGCCCGCTCCCGTCACCGCTCGAGTCCCAGGCCAGGCCCGACAGGGCGCGTGACACACTCGCCCGACGGCGCGCGGCGCGGCGTCGCCCTGCCTCGCGACTAACGGAGCTCATTAATGTTTCACGGCTGTAAGCGGCGGCGTCGTTTATTCGTAATTGGAAGCTGAAGAAACAATCGCAACGCCGAGAAAAGGTTTTACTGCTAATTTACTTGCTATTCCAAGTTCGGCGCGGGATTAATGCTGAATGAGAGCCGTGAATTCGTTGTGTATAGCCGATAGATTGCTTCCTTTATAGACTTCGATTTATTGATGGCTAGAGGTATTCGAATCGACGATTAGTTTGTTTCCAAGAGATTTCGTCATCCAATATAGCGCTGGCTCGGTAAACCTTAAATTTACTCTGGGTTGAAATTAAATCCGTTGGTGCAGAAACGATGTTTTCGGTTTAAATATCGAGAGTGCACAATTTCGGTGCGGTATTTAATTAAGTTTGCAAATTGGAGGCGGCCCGCCAAATGAACGTAACGAACACATTGTCTTGTGTATGAGCATAGCATTTGGCGTGTTGCCTACTGGAATAATTCAATAGAGAACGATATTGTTTAAATGTCAGGAGCTACTCACTTCGAGCGAGCGCACAACAATCGACCAGACGGAAACATTAAACATAGTCTACAACTTAATTTAATTTAAGACGAAAATAAGTTATACCAGTTATTTTTATGATGTTTACAATGGAACACATTAAATAGTACCTATTAAATACTAGAATAATATTCTTAATTATTTTGCTGGAAGCTGGCGTGGAGTTTATGAGAGAATTTCGACAGTTTAATCTCGCAAATCTTGCGCTAGCTCTTATGAAATCAGTTAGCTTAGCAGCCATCTACATCAATCAGATACCAGATGCTCATATTGTATTATCCGACCACCGATTTTTCTATGATCCTCTCTACTCTATGTCGCTAACATCGAGTAACTATTGTCATAGCTACAGACGCACGATAACTAAGGGCTCCTCTACACGATGGGCCAACGCCGGCCACTCCAAGGGTCGCATTTATGCGTTAGAGGGAGCAAGTGATATTGCTATATATTCTACCGCATGGCTGCGTCCCTTGGAGTGGCCGGCGTTGGCCCATCGTGTAGAGGAGCCATGAAGTAACATCATTCACATATGACTCTGATATCAGTGTACGTTCAAATTGGCTTGTAGGTCATTCGACATCACAAAGAAAGCTTGTTGTTCCACTTTGGGGCTCGATTCTGTTCACCTCCTTGTTCGGTCGTCGAACATACCAGTGTACATAACATACCTGATCCAGCTTAAGCAGTTCCTCGGGCGTGTCAGGTAGTTGGCCGAGCATGAGCGGCGGGTTGATGTTCACCTCCTTGCCCAGCGAGCGCACGACTTCCTCGCGGTTGTAGCGGTCGGCGAACACGCACGATGCCGGGATCAGTCCGTGCACCGTGTAACTGATCGCTCGGACCAGGATTCTGGGGACAAAGAGTTCAAGTTATGATCAGAGTTCCAAAAAAAAATTAAGACCTTTTACCTGCCTTAGAGCTCTTTACGCAGTCATCTACTAAATACCTAGTCGGGATCATTTTAATATTTTTAATAATCAGTTAAAAAAAGAAAATTATCGTGAAATTTTTCGATATCACCGTCAATGTGATTGTCTTACTGTTTACATTAAATACATGTTAAATTTTGTCTAGACGATGGTAAATCTTTTAAATGCATGTATATTTTTAAGCAGCCCTTTATTTTAAATAATTTGTGGATATCAAACTACATACTAAAATACAATGTAATAAATTACATCTGATAGTTTTATAATGTTGTCACATGTGCCGCGGCGTCATGAAGGAAGACAGATTGCAGTCTATTCTTGAAATGCAATCATCATCATCACAGGCCTTGCGTCTATTGCAGACGATTTATGCATTGCTGTTTAGGCAACGGGTTTGTTTGGTGACTGTGGAGGCCGATGCGTGAGCGGCACGACCCCCCACATTGAAACGCAATACTATTGCTAATTTACCTTTTGAGAGAAAGGGGCAGAAATCTACTTAAGGATGTCGTCATAGAAAATTCGCCACATTTAGTTCTTAGGTACTATTTTTAGAGTTGCCTTTTGTCCCATTCATATTTAGTATCTACTCAATCATAGTTAAGTACCTAATACCTATATACAATGATTACGTTTATAAAACTTATTTACCTATGGTTTTGTCATCAATGAATGGCCTCTTGGCTATTTCCATGAGTCCTAATGAAGGAAAAATGGTGAGATAATGTCACGTTAAAGATTGAACTCCTATAATTATTATGAAAATTCAAGTCAAATTAAGCCGACTGACTTACTTATCACGGCGCCGCCTGAGCAAGCAAAGTAGATCGTGAAAAAACAAAGGTTTTTAATTAAATTCTCTTGTTGTCTGACGTTTCAGTTTTCCTACGACAGAGGATAATGAAAATACCAGTATTCACGGTAAGCTTTCCTGGCATCTACGGCACAATCCCTTTGTTAGAAGGAGACATTTTTGCGGCTTTTCTTGATTCTATAGAACGCTATGTCATGTATAAGTTTCCGCTTAATTAGAATATTACCTCTTCATTTGAGTCATGCCATCGTACCTACTTACAATGGAATGAATTAATTTCATTCACTTATTACACCCCTGGTCTGGAATTACTCGATGCAGACATGTATACAGTGTGTGGCCTATAACGCGGGCGAAAAATTAAAACGTAGATTCTACTCCTCAAACAATAAAACTTTTGTTCAACAACTTTTTGAAATTATGTAGTCTTAAAATTGTTCCTTTTTCAAACAAACTAAATAATATTTTCAATGTACTTTAAATTCCGTCCAATTGACTTGCCCGTCAGTCTTGTCACCATACAGGCATAATCAATTTCGTAATACATTGCGTGTTCGATTAAATTTTAAAGTGTTTTAAAATACAAACCACAAGTTATTTTTAAAAGTAGCTGAACAAACATTGTCTAGTTTGAGGAGTAGAATCTACGTTTTAATTTTTCGCCCGCGTTATAGGCCACACACTGTATAGGAGATTATACTATTTTTGTTTAATAATTGAACCTCCTTAATGTTCTTGACAGAAGGATATGACCTCCTAGAACACTTTTACAAAGCATATTATGCTCTGAAAATGCTTCAACATGCGGGAGGCCATTTCAAACTAAAAAAATCGAATCCTTATTTGTCCGAGCTTGGAATCTTAAGTATAGAGACCTTGATGGTATAGGCACGGATTTAGAGTTAATAAACTGGATCGAGTACATTGACCAAAAAGTGTGTCCACATGAGAAGTCAAACTAGAGCCCTGCATCTCGTTCTAATTAGGGTGACCATAAGACATCTGTATGTGGGATATTAGGATAACATGAAATATATCAGTAGGGTGTGACATTTTCTAAATAAAGTGAAATTTTAAGTAGTCGGGTTTTTTCTTTCATTTGTAGTCGGCCTCTTTAGCACTCACTCATGGTATGTTCATAAAGGTAGGCTTCCCTTTTGTCCACTTCAGCTTTTTTTAAGTGTAAGCGTCATTGAAGATCTGTTTAGCAAATATGACGTTTTTTTTAAAGTTGGTGCCTTTTTTCTATTGACGGAAATGTGTCCTACCTATAAAGAATCGATTGTATATATATATAAACAGTTTGACACACCTTTTCTGTAACAAAATATTATGTATAAATGAGAGTCTGTAATGTTTAAGGAGTTAAGCACTTTGGTTTTTAATTTTGGCAATTGAAGGGATGTTTACAAAAACAACATAACTGACTACACTGGTTGACACCTGAAACGATTAACATGTTCTTAAAAAAAAATGACAACCGCTCTAATCAGTTATGTTGTTTTTGTAAACATCCCTTCAATTAGGTATTCTATAACAAATCTTAAATTAAACATGCCGAAATAAAGACATACCTATTAAGTTAAACTTACTTTTACATTGCCTACGTTAATAATAAGAATTCTGTGAGACCGATTCACAACGTGCCGACATCATAGTCACCCTAATGAGTTTGACAATGTTGTCTTGTATTTTTATAGTAAAATGTAATAATTGTGGCTTTCTTGTGAAACAATATTCCACAATTAGCAATTATTTCACTCCAACAACCTTTAACATAACATTTCCTCACAATTTTTAAGAAATTTCGCATTCACGTGTTTTGAAGAAATGTCATCAAGTTGGGGATACCAATTAATATTTAAAGTTACTACAAATCCTACCATACTAAAATTTAGGTTTTTTTTTGCTGTGTATGCGCTTGGTTTAATCAGTTATTAATATTGGCATCATAATTATTTACAAATTACTTAAAATATATCAGAACTGTAATCTGAATATAGCACTAAAATTGTATAAGAAGGTAATTAAATTCAGTAGTTTAATGATATAATCTCTACCACAATGGTATCTTTTTAACATTGGCAACATGTGCGAGTGAGACACAGGGCTCGGGTTTTTCTATCTCAAGTGGACCGTTTTCTCTAGTCTGGTACGAACAACTTTCTGTCTCGGTGATAAGGTTCAAATTAGTATGGCAAAAAAAGTGACAACTCGCTCCAGTTTAAAAAATATAACTTCATGGGTATAGGAACGTGTGCGGAAAATTGCTCGATTTTTTATTTTATCCACACCTGCTGCAGGCAATTCTCAACTTTTCAGTGTATTCAGAATCGCAATTCTTATTTTATACAATTATCATCGGTGCCCGTAGCATTGTCCACGTGGACTTCGATTTATTTCATTGCAAACATTAAATTAGCTCTACGTTCATCCCTTCTGTGTCTGCTAAATTTAATAAAAATCGGTTCAGTCCTCTATCCGTGTAAATATGGATACCTACCTGTAAAATCTTACTTAATAAACTTGTCCTATCATGTACCACCTAGAAATATCCCTAAATTAAATGACGTACTGAATCGTTGAAAATCGAATAGCCGTGACATAATAGCACCCTATTGTCTTTCTAATAGCGCACGTACGCACGTATGTGATATCTAATAATTTATCCATTTTACGTAATGTGTGGAAAATAAGAGTATATGTTTAAATTACTAGCTTTTCATTTACAAGGCACATTATTTTAGAAAACACGTAAAAGTCTGTCAAAAGGTATTTTTATCATGTAGCAGGTGTAGGTTTATTATATGGCGGACGAAAATAGTAAGTTATGGTGTATGGTGGTTAATAACCACCATAACCACTGGTTATTGTTGTTTAAAAGATACTTAGTATATTTTTAAACTAGTTTCCTCGCGCAATTTTTTCACACTAGATGTAAATAGGAGCCGTTAAAAGCTTAATGGTTCCGTTTGTCACCCTTCGGGTACGGACACCTGAAAAACATCCTATATTGTGATGACTAGCAAAAATCAGTTTACATGTTTTGTTATGATAGGTATTAGAATGACAAAATACTCGTACGTCGATCGACCTTGTGGCACACTCTTATCCTTGTAACTATATAATTACCGACAGTGTAGGTACAGGTGAGACAAGCCCATTCTACGAGTAGGTATTTTTCTCGTAACGAATCGTTTTATCGGTCCCATAACTCCTTGTTATGACTCCGCGAGCACCCCGTTCCTCGCAAAAGCATTCTTATTCTGTATGATAATAAGCAAAACGACTAACTCATAACCAAAATTTCCAATGCTTTTAGTATAAATTTCCTGCTTTCAGATTGGAGGACGGAATGTTCAAGAAATACGACGCGAGTTTCTGGCTACGCGTGCACAAAATACTTTACTTCATTTGCTCTAAATATTTTGCCAATACAAGACTTTTCTTATCTACAAAATATGCAAATATATTTGCTGCGATAGCACTTAATGGAATACAAGAAGAAAATGTCTTCAGTAGTCGTAGGATAACATATTTACTCGTATCTATTTGCATGGAAGAAAGTTGTTTACGAAAGTTTCATGTTACAAAAGAAAAACTACTTTTGTTATTGTAAGATTGATATGGCGGGTTAAATGATATGAGGATTTATAGTACTTATACCAATTTCAATACTTATGGCAAAACGAAATATTAAAAGCTAAAAATGTTCTCTTATTTAATATCTTACCTACATAACGCTATGTATAACGAACACTCAAAAATATACCTTTGGGTAAATCTGACGGAACTGCTCAAACGATTGTATTTAGTGGTTTCGTAACTGGGGGGTAATTTGTAAAACACATTAAGCGCGACGAAACAAATAAAATCTCTAAAGACATTCCCGATAAAGGCACGTTCTGGAACTTGATCGTAATAGGTAGATACGCAGATACGCGCTCAACTCAGGCACTAACTTTAAACTTCCCGAGATATATGGAGTCGTATTTAGCCCGAGGGTATTGTTCCTGCGAGCTTTGTCTATAGGTGGCGGGAGACATATGGGGCTGGGACGGAAAGGGTCAAAGATTCACTAGTGCACAAATATTTATTGGGAATGGAGGTCAATATTGTGTCGATTGGGTTGGGTATACTGAACTGGAAATAAATATAAGGTAGAGAAAGTTTGTAGGCTAAGGTGGGTAGCTAGTTTGATCTAGAAAAGTATATTTTCAGGCTTGTAACGATTTTATAAGATGAATATGACCAACAATTGAGGGATTAATTTAAGACGATGCCTCAAAAACTGCTAAAGGACATGCCTCTCATTAAAGGTTGGTTTAAGTATATTTTTAAATTTTGTTATTTAGGTACATTTCCTAGCAGTATTTTTTACTGATTTTATTTAAGCGTATGGCATATTAATATTGTAGGCAACTAGTATAACTAATTATAAGTCGACATCCAGGCTACGCAGCCAATCGATCGCATCAGGTATCAGAGAGAGAGGTCCTCCGGGCTGCCCTGGAAACGTCTCTTTGGGCACCGTTCTACAATGTGCTGGGTAGTTTGATCTTCAACGCCGCAGTCACATAACGGGCTCTCTTTCCATCCCCATTTGTGTCGCATATGATTGCACCTGCCATGACCTGTGCGGATTCTGTTGAGGCGGCACCAGTATTTTCTCTGCAGTGAGAAGCCCTTCGGCTTCTGAGTAGGGTTTTGGGTACTTATGTGGTGACCAGCCGCCTCCGCCCATTCTTCTTTCCACGCCTGCTCCAACTGAAATCCGCCAGTCCTCAGTTTTCTACCTGCTTCGCTTGTAGGTCGGCGCGATTTAAGTCGCTGCGGCGGTGGGTTAGTGAATTCTTGGTAGACAGGTAGATCGGACCGGGCATATATTTTTTCAGCTTCTCTCAAGAGCGCGTGTTTCCTGCGTAAGTGAGGCGGGGCTATGTGGCTAAGCACTGGTAACCAGTGAGTCGGCGTAGATTTTATCGTACCGGAAACACACCTTTTTACTGAGCACTTAGTCAAGTCAAGGTACGTCTCGATTTGAATAGCGGAATAGTTTGTATTTTTTTTTACGCATTAGGTTATACACTGCGCAGATAATGTTTATCTGGTTTTAATGTAGGTACATATTTTGTTGTTGTTTCTTTCCTTTAAAACAATACTCCCTTACCTAACAACTTTGTACTCTGCTCAAGGAACATCTGGATTTTAAACACGAGATAGTGTTACGTAACATTGTTTTCGCACTAGATTACACCGGGCGCGGCGCGATGGATGCCCAACTAAGTTTGACAAGTGAGCACATAATTACGCGGAAAGCAAACATTTGAGAGAAGTTGCGGCCCGAGCGCAGTTGCCGACGTTTACCAGGCGGGACACGTTTATACTTTACCTGCTACAGGTTTTAAGTTACTCCTTTGTTAAAAACAAAGACAAACCATACCTACATCACATTACTACGCGTTTATTAAGTGTGCAATAATTATATTTCGTAGTTAAGGTCGTAAACCTGTGTGGTGACAACGAGTTGTCTAATTATGCTCTATCTAGTAGTTGAGGTAATCTGTGGTTTAAAGTGTTTCAATATCAGCTCTAATCACAAAAATATAAACAAATATAGTTACGTGATAGTGAACCTCTTGTCTGACAACAACACACGATTTATTTATGTTTACGTACTAGCGTCAAACAAATGTGCTGATTTGCAGAATAAAAGCTCTTTCCATCGTGTTGCACTGAGCGAAAAGTCGATCCGAAAACTGTCTACTCTATAAAAAGATCAAAGCTAAAAACTTTTCCTTCGTCATGCAAAGGGTAGATGTGAGAATATAAACCTCTTACGATGCAGATTTGAGAGATTTTATCCCGGTGCTACATTTTATTTTCAAATCATTTTCATTCAAAGCGCTTACAAAACATGTTCTTTGAACGTCACCCGCATCTTTTGGTCGTTTTTGGTTTTTTCCTCATCATTATAATTTAAAATGTGGAATGTGACAGTCTAGAGATCAAATTGTGTTAGTAAACAAGGTTTGTTATTTTTTAATTAGATTATCTTATATATGTATAATGGAATGGCTAAAATAATACTTGCAGTATCCTATTACAAAATGGAATTCAATATACCTAAATGGCATAAAGCATAAATAATTTAAACAATGTGCCATTGTTATTTATTTACTACCAGTAAATAAAAACAGACAACATTAAAATAATTTGTTAACTAATTAACTAAGTTTATGAAAAGCCGAAGATTTTACTCCCATTTTTCATTTCCATCATTGGATTCCATTTCACAATTCTCAATTTTATTAGTAGGTATCCTTAAAAATGTGACAGAAATTAATAACCCCTATAAAAGCTACAGTTTTGTGCGTGGGCAACGAAGCAGTGTAACAACGTATCCAGTAGGAAACCTTTACTTACCTAAGTACAGCCAGCGACCCACTAGGCGGGTTCTCTGTTAGTAGGCGGTTTTCGCTACAAACGGGAACCGTGTTATTGGCTACGCTCGTAGCAAGTAACTTGCACTGGAAGTGAGTGTGGGCCCGATTCGGATTTTGTAATAGACATCTATTAGATATCTTTTAGACATCGCCAAGATACGACTAGTGGCTCTGTGAGCTGTAGACCTCGCGAGCAGAGCTTAAAACTGAATAAATGTATGGCAAAAATATTTATTAAAATATAGGTATAGTACATGTAATATAAATAAAAAATTTAAAAACTACATAAAGCTACAAACAAAAATTAAACGAATACGCTTAACCCGCGCTTGATAAATAAAAAATACGACATTTTTCATTTTTAAAATAAAAAAATAAAATAAAACACAACTACCTATACAAAATTTAAGTATTAAAAAAAAACACAAAAAGTTTGTAGCAGTATACAATTACTGGGGATTGAACCAGGGACCTCCCGATGCAAACAAAAAAAGCGAACGTTTGCAAAATACGCAATTATAGTTCCTACTAAAGCTGACAAAATTTAGCTACTCATTCTCAACTAAAAACTAAATATCTAAATACCGCCAAAACCAGCGATACAAATTTTCTGAATTTTTGGCCATTTAATCTATAAGCATATCTCAAAAAGAAAAAACTCTTATGATACCGATACGACTATTTGTTTAGACGAGAGCTATCACGACTCCGCCATTTTGAAAAATTTCCAAAAACCGGATCGACAAAACAATTTTATTTAGTCATAGAATTCGGTCACAAAATTTCACGAAAATCGGTTAAGAATTACGACCTGTAGAGGAGAACATCCGGACATACAAAAGCAAAATGCCCGAGTCAAAACGTAGACCTTCGCTACGCTGCGGTCAATAACGATATGTTTAAGATCTAACCTGTCAAATTTGATATTTCCGCGATTCTGGAGATACTCTTGAACGATTTCCAGAAGATATTACTTAGATATCTAATTCACATCTAATAGATATCTAACACGATCTATCGTAAAAGTGACATTGGTTGCCCAAATTGCGTTGCAAAAGAGAACTGTTGAAATTTAAACTATAACGTATCTAGAATGGATCTAGTACGTGTCGTCTCTTGTGAATATCTTGAAGGTCGAATACGGCAGTCAGTTATTCAAAAGATTTCATTTTCTAACATTCACACGCTCAGAAAATTCCCAATATCACAATTGTCAAAATTACATTTCGCGTATGTAAAGGCAACAGCGTTATCCTACTGGGGGCTCAAATGCTCTGTGGCGTTATGCTAATTGAATTCGGTTTACGACAGGGTCGCCAAGGTAAACCAGCTGGGGTCGTCGGTTCATTATGCCTGCAAACATTTTACAAACCCCTCCCCCCCCTCCTTTATGACGCCTTGCAATTATCAACGCGCATTGCAAGCTGCTAGATAAGGATTTTGTTTGCAAGGTTCATTTTTGATCTTTAATTTTTAACAAGCAGAAACGTCTGCAATCGATGCTATTAAGCTTAGAATAAATTTAAAAGTGGAAAAATTACTGTCTTGTGTGAGACTTGAACTCACGGCATCTGGATCGATACTCCAGCGCTCTGCCATCTGAGCCACCAAGACCTCATCCATAGCCAGCAAATCTTTCCACCATATGGGTCAAGGGGACCCGAGCGACATCTACCGTAAGAGCGTTACACTTCTTGAACGGCTACCGGAGTTCCAAGTCATATTGGAAATTCACCAATTACGATGCGCTACCCATACTATTTCATTATTTCATTTTTGATTAACAGTAAGAATAAATTCGATGTTTATTGAATTAAGGACGAAGTCAATTCATTCTCGAGAACGGTATGAGTACCTGAATATAATGTACAAAAAGAATAAAAATTATTTCACTTTTTCGAACATATAATATATTGTTAAACTACGTAGATCATTCTTAGCAGATTTATTCATGTTTTGTCTCTATTCACTTCAACGTCTTTCATCTGCCATCCTTTTGAGTGTTAGAAGCATTGACATAGCTAGGGACTGGCTTTACGGGCAATAATAATGAGGCATGACAGGGGCCAGTACAGCGGTGTGAAATCGCTACAACGCGATTGGTAGATGACGCGCGCTATTGGTCGCAACTAGTTGCGTTAGACTGCACGATTGGCTGGAATTTGTGAGTAGCACCGCTGAACTTGTTCCATTTTTAGTGCCCCATTAGCCCGTCCTTAGATATTATACGTCAATGATTAGACGCAGGTAATTATCACAATACCTACATCATTATTTTCGTCACTCAGACTCAAAAGCGTCTTCTAAGTACCTATATATTGTTTTCTTCAAACAATGTATTTCCAATTATCATCCAAGCATACTTGATAATTTGGATATTGAATTTGCAGACTCCGTCAAAATTGGTCCCAAGAGCGTGAATTTCAACATCGTTGGCTGTTACAAATTACATCTGATACCGAGCACTGTGGAGGCGACTGATCAGGGTACGATAAAATATATATTTAAATATACAAGTAGGAATTATTCGATGGTTTTTAATAGGAAATTGTAAAAAGGAGACTGACATGACGAATATAAGATGACGACTGTTATGAATAGGTATGTGACATATTAACATTTTTAGACCTCGTCAGATGGTAATATCATCTTTCTATTAGATAAGTACTCGATTAAAAAAAACTAAAAAATATGTATGTCAAGAATACGAGTACATATTAAAATGTCTCTAGATCAATGGACAACTAATAATTAAAACATTATGTTCATATTTCAACGTTCAACTCAATTTATATATGTTTTAATTTATACTGCAAACTAAATACGTAGTAAAGGCTTTTAAATTTCTGGTTTGTCAGTACGCAGACAGTTATGAAACGCCAGAATAAATTTCGGATGCTGATTAAATTTTCAATGTAGACTAACAACATGGAATGTGTAGAATGTCTGCTACCCGAACAAAGTTTGCTTCATTAAGCCAAATGAAAACAGTTTAATTAAGGTAATATAATGGGGAAATTGAGCGGTTTCGAGAAGTAGGCATTATATAAACGGCAGACCAGCAACAAAATCCTGAAATACCGTATCGATTGGGTAGTTCCGCATATTTCGGCCAGAACGAAATTCAACGCACGCCGGTGAACATACCCTTACTGTAGTACATTTATTTAGAAGCTTTTAATTGCGTTCCGTACATTCAAATCTCGTGACTGGATTTTGGCATTAAGTTATAGCAACATTTGTACAACCTTGCATGCACTAAACTGCACCTTGCACTGGGTACTTAAGCCACAGAAATATAGGAGACTGCACCACAATATTCGTTCTTTACATGGTTTACAGTCTAGTGTTATCTACAAATCTAAAAATCTAGTTCTAATGTGTCTGCCTGCGCACAGTTAAAAGAAAATCAATAAAACTGCAGTCATATTTAATATACCGCTAGATCACCACTTGTGCGTAAAAATCTTCAAAACCTTCAGAAGAATTCGTACATTGTTGTTCGGTACTGTAAGTTTAGATAATTCCATGCACTAACCTGAACTGATCTCTTGAATTAAGCGTCTCCTGTTTAATGGACAGTATGACGGGCCCGAGATCTTCGTCATTGGTGAAGTAGTTCCAGTGCTCAGAGCCGTAGAAGTACTTCTCGTAGGTCTCCTGCTCCACAGAGGTGAGTTCGAAGGCCCCTGAGCGCTCCCATTGCTCCTCGATGACGGTTTTCTTCTTCGGCGTGCTCCCGCCATTGTCGCTGCTGTCTTCGGCTGCCTCGTCCAGTGAACCCGATCTTCGGTGGCGGTCTGTGGAGTTAAAATAACATAAAGATTTTTTTTGAAAAGAATACGTATATAAGCGGTTGTATTGGTAATCGTAGTTACCCTTAAAATATGAAAAACTCTTCAGTTGTCAACTGCCTTGTGGTAACCAGTTTGTCAGATACGGACGGCGTAAGTGGTGTAACCCGCCCCAAAGAGAATTAAATCACTACGTACCCGCCCTAAATAGCAATTTCACAGGTGAGGGCACTGATGGCATCTTAACGATTTGTGGCTTCATATGGGTCAAAATCTGATGACTACTAAGGACTCCTGTCTTTAGTGCCCATAGAATAACCAAGTGAACCTACCTCTACACAAGATAATAATTACACCTTACATACTCTGAACACCTTTTTTTTACATATATACTCGTAAAGAGAAATACGGTTACGTGTACACTTATGTTTATGTATAACATTAATTTCACATGACATGCTAACATACGAGGGGTATTCAAAATATTCTCGGTATGAGAATGAAAACAAACAAGTACGAAAAGTTTGATATTTTTATTTTTCAATATACTCCCCCCCTATGTTCATACACTTAAAAGATCGATCAATTATTTTTTTTAATCCTGCATAAAAATATTTTTTATCTTTGGTGTAAAAATGCTCCTCCACTGCCGCCTTCAATGCTTCATCATCGGAAAATTTATTTCCACGCAGATCCTTTTTAAGATTGGGGAACAAAAAGAAGTCGCTGGGGGCTAAGTCCGGACTATACGGTGGGTGAGTAACAGTTTCAAACCCACATTCAACAATAGCTGCCTTGGCAATATGAGCAGTATGGACGGGGGCGTTGTCATGCAGAAGCATAACACCTTTGGTTAACTTTCCTCGCCTCTTTTCTTTGATTGCATCCTTTAATTGACGTAGAATGTTAGCGTAGTACTGTCCTGTGATATTTACACCTTTTTCTTTATAATCGATCAGTAATACTCCTTCACAATCCCAAAATATCGTGGCCATGACCTTGCCAGCTGAAGGGATGACCTTGAACTTCTTGGGATGAGCTGAACCCTTAATGTGCCACTGCATGGACTCTTGTTTACTCTCTGGGTCATAATGATGAACCCAGGTTTCATCTCCAGTAACTATTCTTTGCAGCACCTCATCAGGATTTTCACCGCACAGGTCAATAAAATCGGAACAACAAGCTACACGCATGTCTTTTTGAAGCCGAGTCAGCATTCGCGGAACCCATCTTGCACTTACTTTTGACATATTAAGATGGTCATGGATAATATCATGTACGGTACCAATAGAGAGATTGGTTACTTGTACTATAGATTTTACCTTCACTCGACCATCTTCCAATATAAGTTTTTCCACTTTATCAATATTTTCTTGTGAAGTAGCTACTACAGGCCGGCCAGGTCTAGGGTCGTCTTCAACACTCTCCCTTCCACGTTTTAACTCGCTTGACCACTTTTGAATGGTAGATAAAGAAGGAGCAGACTCACGGTAAACACAATCCATTTCCTCTTTTATGGTTTTTTGATTTTTACCCTGTTTTGTCAAGAATTTTATCACGCATCGATGTTCTAATTTAGTTAACATTGTCAATTCCCACATGATGTTCATGTTTGTTCAGCAATTGCAGAAAAACAAAAGAACATCTCGGTTCGAATTATACTTTTTTTTAATGTCAATGAATAAACCTTAGCGGCCAGTAACGAAAGAAATTTTAGAAGAGGTTGTAAGATATCAATACCGAGAATATTTTGAACGCCCCTCGTAAGTACAAGTACGAGTATATGCCTACAAAATAAATGTCTTTTACACATGTATTTTTTGTACCCATCAAAAGCTATTTGCTACGTAAACATTATTATGGAATTACAAGAAAATGTACCCGAAAACAAACGTAATGTCATTGCAATGCATAATTTGATAAGGCAAGACATTACGTGTGTTGGTATTGCGGTAGAAGTCATTTTTAAATCAGCTATAAGCATGACAAGATAATCTCATTATATCTACCCTCTGGATATTCGAGAAATGTTGGATGACAATGCGGAATTGGAGATTGTGTGCGTGTCTTTAAGCTTACTGTCATATTTAATAATTAAGGTGAATCCTGGGATTTATTACATCTCGAATTCTTGACGTGTGGTGACGAGGAACCTATGTGTGAGTAGGATATGTGCGTGTTTGTGGTCTGAGGATGTCGTTATCGGTTGGGTCACAACCCGTCACCTGTCAAGTTTGAACCTAGAAGCTTACTGCTCTCTCCTCATATAATATGCAATACGTGTCGGTTGAAATATTATATTTTACGTAGACATCTTTTGTTCAAGGCATATTATTTTCATCACACTTGCTCGACAAACATCTTATTTCATGCAGGTGTACTGACGGACAATAGTATTTTATACAATCGTGATATAACCGCACGTACCTTACTTAGGCAACTCAGCAAGCTTCGTTGCCTAAACACGGTACTCGACTGAAAAGCTTGATTATATCACTATTGTATACAATACTTTTTCTACGAGTCAACAAAAAAAATACTTAAAACTAGTAGAAGAATCATATATGTAGGTAAAAAAACCAAAAGTATACAGCTAAGATGCGCGAGCAGCCGCGATACCTTCATACTCGTACGCGACCCGGCCCCCGCGCCCCGCGCCCCCGGCCGGTTGGTCAACGACACCTTCTCGTAACTCATGAGGCCCTGGTACTTGCTCCGCGCTTTCGATTGGTCAATTTCATTATAGTTGACTAAACTGTATCGAAATGAATATTATAGTTGACTAAACTGTATCAAAATGAATATTATAGTTGAGTTGGGGTCCCATAGTGAAAAAGTATGCGATTTCACTTTGGTATACGAAGTCTTAATTCAAGCATTGCAGTCGACGAGTAGAAAAAGGCCATTGTATCCCCCGGGAGTTTAGAATTGTAGAAAAGTTACAGATTTTTAAAAATTGTGTCACTAATTCATATAAACCAAGTAGGTTTTAAGTAAAACACTTGTTTAAGACGAGTAGGTTTTAAGTATAAATGAATTTTACTTTTAAAATACTGGCGTTTAAAATTTATTTTTATTTTTTAGGTATGTCTAAAAATATTTAATTAAAACGGTTAGGCAAACGGTTAGGAAGTAGTTCCCTCCATAAATAAATAATTTTGATGAGTTTGGTAAACGAAACTACGAAAAACTATTCACTTAATATATTAGCTGGGCGTTTTCTAAAACGGTTAGGCAAACGGTTAGGAAGTAGTTCCCTCCATAAATAAATAATTTTGATGAGTTTGGTAAACGAAACTACGAAAAACTATTCACTTAATATATTAGCTGGGCATTTTCTAAAATAAATATCGAAAACCTCTCACAGATCCTGGTGTTTTTGGGTTCTTTCAACTCAGAATCACTAGCATATTCAATTCTGATGATAAAATAAAATGTCCCAAAAATTTGTATGAAAATTGTACGTTCCACTACGTCACGCACATACAAGTGAAAATTTTTTTTTATACTAAAACGTGACGTAATGGCATGGACATTTTGGGACATCTTTTTTTAATGGCGGGATGGAGAATGCTGCCGATTCTAAATATAATGAGCCCAAGAACGTCCAGATTTGAAAGAATCAGATTTTCAATATTTATTTTAGAAAACGCCCAGTTACGAATTTCCAACTTCACACTGAGCACAAAAACAACTTGAAATAAACTATACAATATAAAATGATTTTTATTCATTGATAACAATAATATTGCATTAATAATATTAATGTATACTATATATAAAACTTACAGATGTTATGAACTTATGACAAACTGTCCGACCGAGTTATCTAAAATGTCACTACGAATTTTTACCGTCACTTTTTGTTCAAAAAAGGTTGGAAAAGTTAACAAATGGCCAAATGAAAAATGGCAAGCGGCAGCGAGGGTTTGCGGACAAATTCAGGGACTATAAATAATTGTTGGTGTGGAACGAAGCCAGGTTCTATTGCATAAACAATAGGATGAAATTTACTCTAAATTCACACTAAATAAAAATAGACATTTCAGTTGTGAAAATAGAATAGCATTAAGATTTTATGGGTGCTTTCAGGTTAGGTTTAGAATAATTTATAATATTTAACCAACTTAATAAAAGTTTTAATATCAGATTAATTTAAAGGTTTCCGGTCTCAAAATCCTGAGCATATATTTTTCAAATGATGTAGGGCTGTGCAGACAAAAGGTTTTTTTTTATTCAATCGCTAACGACTTCTACACGTGTCGCGGACAGGAGCTATTTTTCCATAATAAGAATGATCATTCTCGTGAAATATACCCCGTGAGTATGTTCTTCAATCAATGTAAGTTAACTGCGTATCAAAGAAATGGCGAGGAAGGTAAACAGGGTGATTGATGATCAGCTAAGGATACAAAAGAGAATCGGGAAAGTCTCGCGGGGCCATTGGTATATTTCGCAGTACCTAATCAGTTTGAAAATCAAGCTTGTGACTAGAGAAAAGATTATCTATATTACTTAAGAGGTTTCTTATTCTAATGGATTAATAGTCGAATTACACCCATTACACTTCACGATAGCATAGATATTACTAAAACGGCGGCTATAGTGGCCAATTTGCCACACCACCCAACCGGTTTTGATTCGAAATTATAGTTTAGGAGGCATTAATATGTCAATTTAGTATCTGGAATACCAAAACAGCTTACATAACGATTCATCTAATAGTAAGTTATAATATTTATGACACTTAATGGTTAAAATAATTCTAAAATATTTTACACACTATTTTGCTAGAAATATAAAGTAAAGATTAGGGCGTTATTTAGACGGCGCGCGAACTCGTGATTTTAGTTACTTACATTGCGGACTGTTGGTTACGTCCAATTCAACTGACCGATCAAAACCCGCAATGTAATAAAAACTCGCACGCGAGTTCCTGCATCATCTAAAATGAGCCCTAAAGTACCCACATCGCGAACAGAATAAACAGGAACATATAAAGTTCACACAATACCTGGAATAACCAAACCTTGCTTACCTTTTGAGAAGAAAATCTCTCTTCCCTCGTAAACTTTGTAAGCAAAACGAATTTTCGTTACCCCTGTGTATACGAGTTACGAGTAATGCACATTATTTCGTTTATTTAGTACAAATCGGGCAATATGCACATAAAAGGGTTTAAAAGAGGTGGAAAGGGGGAAAATATTTTGTCTCATGCATCAGTGATGCTAACGCGTCACAGACAGCAATTTCTTAGTCTCTCACAGTATGATTATCCCTCGTCGAGATGAAAATTGAATATTCTATGCTACGGGATTGCTGTTTAGTACAGCGTAGGATGTGTTTTATATGAAGTCCGTGAGCTATACGGCGCTAGTGCGTTACATATAATTATATGACAGTGAAAGTGAATTTTCATGAATTTGACGCGATATGAAATAATATGAAAAGTTTTAGGTACCTATTTTAAGTTTATGCGAGTTAATGTATTCACATTTAAAAAGGAAATAAAATAACACCAAAAATTTAATTTTACATAAATAATATAACTATATTTTATATATCAATATTTTATAATTAATAAAATTGTTATTTTATTAATTAATTATTATGTTCTTATTTTATTCACCTACTTTAATAAATATTAATATTACTTACAGTTATCCATTATGTTCCTGAATACTGTTAGTAGGTAATCTAATTAATTTTAGCACACTTTTTTATTTTATAGTCGTAATATAAATATCACAGGGATACATTTCAAATTTACCTGTCATCGTTAATTTACCATAAAAAACAAAGGCCGAATTAGTCATGACGTGACACAATAATGACAATTGTTCGATTAAATTAGCTATTACGCAACCGTCTTACAGACTAACTGGAATTGAATATTCATGTGCCATTAGTATGAATAAAGAATGCGTCGATCAACATAAAGTGGTTTTACTCTCACGGATAACAGTTTATGTCAGGAATGTTAGGATAAGTATATAAAAGAAAGGTTGGGATACTGGCCATAATAAAATGATATCAATGGTTATATCATCCACGGGGTCCCCAAAATTGCGAATAGAAGAAAAATGGCTATTGTGGCAACGATCAGGAAAAAAGTCCATACCTACCTTCTGTATAGGTACTATGTCTATCTACAGTCAGCCAAACTATAAGCTTAGCTACCCTGCAAACAAAAGTGTATACATGCACTAACATACAGAAGTTGGGCCATTTTATTTAATTGTATATAGGGTTTGCACGACGGATCTGAAATATATGGGAAGATCCGCGGATCCGGATCCAGATCCGGATAATTTCATATGTACATTTCGGATCCGTACATTGCAAACCTTAATTGTACACTACAAATATTTTTTTGGGAATTTTTGTGTATATTTGTTCAGAATTACAATGACATGCTCTTTCGATCCTAATAGGAGCAAAATTGTCCCAAATTTTCCATACATTTTATGTTCCTTCCATTTCGTTACCGTCATACAAAGCATATGAAAAATGGTAAGGGAATGGAAACAAAAATTTGAGACTTTTTCTAGGATCGAAAGAGCTCGTAATTCTGAGTAGAATAACAAAATAGTGAAGTGAATAAAATCGTCCAGTTAAGGCTTCACATCATCCCTTATTTCACCTACCCACATCTAACCAGAAAGGGTTACTATAATAGGGAGATGTATTTTTGTAAAAGGGTTCCATAACAGACGATTGTTCCCTACAACCAGTACTAAATATTTACAAAAAACGATCGTATATTTTGATAGATTTTATTTGTTCCTTGACGCTTTTTTTATTTATGAATAAAACTTAATATAAAACGAAATATCGGGAGCTCGAAAACAATACAATAGGTAATCATGGTTCATATCCCGGTCGATATGTCTAGTGAAACTAACCGTGAATCATTCAAAACTGTTATTTATGAATAAAGTTTTTATTTTTCTTAAATCGGCCTTCGACCGATAAATAAGAATAAAGCCGTAGCTCTTATAAATATGTTTTAGATTTTCCCACACTGCTTCATTTGGTTTGGGTTAACACTCTCTCTGTGCGGGTACATATTACATTATGCATAACCATATGTTTAATTCAAGTCACGACCAGCTTATCCGTATACAACACTCTCATTACTGTCAATATTGCGGCTTAGCACCAAAAACCCTAGTCGGGATCATGGTACTTGGACAACAATCGGCGCATTTACCCAGATGGTTGGCATTTAATGCGCAAACTCTTACCACAATCTTAAAGGTTACTTGAAATTGAAATCTCAGTTGTGCACAGCAAGGTCGCTTTTGCAGCTAAGGTGTATAATGAAATGCGAGGTTTTGTAAGCGATCCCTCAGAATGTTGTTCGCGATAACTGCGATAAGACGCCGGGAGGGCGCCAGTGCTACTATTCCTGTTGCTTGCCAAAGCGCAGACGCGGCACGTTCCCAGGCGAACCTACATAGTGTGATCTCGAAATTCGTAACAACGATGAGTAACCAGAGAGTGCACTTACGAGTATATAGTATGGTTTGCTTGAGCTTCTGAGCCACTGGTTCTCGTTAAGCAATAGCAATTGCATAGCAGATCCGCAGACGACGTGGCAATAAATTGAAAACGTGTCGGGAATGACACAGCGTATGCCACTGCGAGTTTTAATTCAATTTAATTTACAATAAACATTGTTGGCCTACTTTAAACGACTGGGTAAATAAACTTTCGTTAATGCAAGCAGCAGAAATAGTACACAATGTAACGACGCCGTTTGTAAAACATTAGTACTTACCTGATGCTTAATTTTACCGAATAATCGTTATTTGTTTAAAAAAAAATGATGTAGAAAATCACATCAGTGGGCCCGATTTGATGTGTTCAAGCCCACATTTACTTTAATAAATATTTTTTTCTTGCTAAATACATCCGCACCTTACCTCTGTCCTCTGTAGGTATAACTTACCTCAACATAGATATAATATATCTGCATCGAGATAGCAAAAGGTGATTTTTTAACCCAAATTGCGAGGCAATAACTGTCTGATATAAATTCAAATGAAGGTCTAACTTTTATATAGTACCTACGTAAGTATAAGTATCCAAATGTTATCTGAAGGTTCACGGTCGACTAAAAATTGTTTAATGCAGCCACTTTGAAAGTTTCAATATTAACCTGAATATTATTCAGGCACGTATATGTTATTTAGAATAAAGATAGTGCACACATTAAATATACTTATGTACTTAATAAGGTTATGCTTTAGCACATTCAGTTACCTCCATAGTATAAATTACAAATATCTATAATATTTAACTGAGTTTTAGGGTCACCGTTTTTAAACTGTAATGTTGTATGTAGTACCTATAAAATTGGGTACCTAGAATGCAACTGACGGATGCGACTTGCATACTAGGTATTTAAATACAAGAGCGTCATCTGTGTGGACCTAGAGTGTACCTATACACTCCATAAATAACAGTCTGTGGTGGTAGTTAATGCACAATAACGACCATCTTATTTACAAAAATGTTGTATGGTAATTGACCAAGAGATGCAAGAGATAGAGAATGGTTAAACAGAAAATGCATTTGTATACCTATACTTTATACCTAGCTAGGTATAAAGTAAAATATACTTGTAAAGATATATAATAGACATAACATTTGGCGAATTGAGCTTTTTATTTGTAAAACTTCAAAATAATATGAACGAAAAAAAAAACAATTCTGGCGACATTCTTATTTGGAACCGTTGTCACTATTGTAAGAGACATTTTAATTTCCTGCTGCAGGTATGGGCTTCCATCGGATACCAACATCAAATCAATTAACTGAGTATCTATTGGCAGAACTTATCTCGTCACAATAAGGTTTACGATTGGTCAATTATCTCGATACGTCAAATAAAACGTAATTAAGTATGCTTGGAATGATAACGGGAAATTCGGTGCATTTCAGTTTAATCGTGTAGTTGACAGGCGGTTTAAAATTTTACTATGTCGACAAAATATTGGCTTTTATCGTACCAACAAGTTAAAAATTCAGGTAACTAGAAGGTACCATAGATAGCATAGCAGCAAGCTGAGTGGAAACCTTTTCGTTGAATCTATAAAGTGATCTTTCTTCTTTTTTATTTTTTTTATTCTTTATTTGTTGTTTAAGCGCCCTGAATACATTAATTACCTTTCATTCTGAAATAGTTCAATTGATATTTATTACAACTTTGAATAATAATACACGCTACTTGGAAGTACACAAATTCTATTACTATTGAATGTAGGTATATGTATGGCAACCAATGATATTATATAACCATAGATAGGTAATACTCATGCTTGAGGAGCACAAAAAATACTTCCATATTTATTTCTGTGCCTACGAAGAAATCTGTTATTTTTGATTAGTTTTCTCATTCCATCCATCTTTGTCACACTCGTTGTTAAATATAAGGTCGTCTCTTTCTCTTTCGGTGTGCGGGAGCTCGTTAGCACGTGCACATTTCTCGCTTGTCCAGCCGCGTCTAAAGGAAACTTGTCCAATTTGTCACAAGTTAAGCGCTTCAATTTTGGAACGCCTATAACCTATCTTGAGTTATAAATCATTGATGGCAACACGATATTTAGATAGGTAGATTAGGTAGGTAGTACTAAAGTAAATTACAACTTACAACGGAATCGAATTAAAAAACAATTTCATAGCTGTGAAATAGCAGATAGCGAGTGTCAAGATATAATAAACAAGATTGAGTAAGGTACGTAAGTTTCACTTATGCCTATCGTATACAATATTAGAGCAGTTCTCAAAAAGTTTGTACATTTAGATCACATCTTAGATTTCTATAAAAATTGGTATGCTGGTAAAGTACATGAAGCTGAATAACTTCCACTCCACCACATTGCCCAAAATGTCCCAGAATGTTTCTAAGAAACATTCCTTTTTTGTTACTAGATTTCCTTACTTACACATTTGGTAACAAAAAAGGAATGTTTCTTAGAAATTTGGGAAATGTGGTGGAAGTTGTTCAGCTTCATGTACTTTACCAGCATACCAATTTTTAAAGAAACCTAAGATGTGACCGAAATGTACAAGCTTTTTGAGAATTGTTCGTTACATTATGTTTACTTTCCTTTCCTAACTGTCATACGAGAATAGAAATGGTAGATTTGCGTGGTACGTTGCTTCATAAGTATCGTGTTTAATTATGACATAAATAACTATTCAAGCAAATTCATCGTTATGAGCGTTTAGTGTCTTCGCAAACTAATGTGCTACACGACATTTAAGGTTGTAACAGTTTAGTTATGAAATGGACATTCAGAGTTTTTTTACACCATAGGATTATTAATGTTATTATGAATCAGTAGGGCAACTACCTATATATAATTATCTAGTTTGTCTCTGAATAAAAAAAACTACCATAGCGTGGCATATGTGAAAATAGTTTAATTTAATGCCATTTGACGTTCAGATTATCTTTCAATTAATTTGTATAAAATTAATTTGTAATGATGTTTATACATTATCTGCCACTTTCGTCGTAACATGCGGTTCCTGAACACATATATTATGTAAGTTTAATATAATAAGGCATTTAAAACACTCATGTGATCCTATTACGGAACTCGCTTTGTTCGTTTCATCTCAAACCCATACTCTTATTTCAATCAAGTGTTGCCAACTTTATTTTTATCAACCCACCAAATAAGGCCGTATTAACCACCAGAAAACCACTAAACTTTGTCGGGCTCTCAAACCACCAGAATTCCACTAGAAATTACAGTGCGACACAAAATATTACTTATTCATGAGCGACAACCATCTGCGATACTTGTGAAATGTCGCGTGCTTAAGCGTAGTGTTATATATACCTTGTCAACCAGATCTTGACAGTAGAAAAAGGCGGCAAATTTGAAAAATGTAGGCGCGAAGTGATATCGTCCCATAGAAAATTTGAAATTCGCGCCTTATTTTACTGACAAGATTTGGTTGACCAGCTATAGCTGCAAACTCGCTATAGTAAAATCACTAGGTTCTTTAATTCGCCCGTTGGAACGCGGTAGGGCGTTCAACTCGCGGTGTGGTAAAGGAAAGCGGGAAAATATTAGATTTTAAATTTAAAACAGAGTAGGAATAATTAAAAATAATAAAATAGAGTACTTAGATTTTGATTTGCTATGACAATAAAATACTGTACTGTAATTGTCATTTCATTATTAAAAAGTTCGATTAAATCATTATTTGAATAATATAGAATATGCACGACTTTTAATTCTTTCATGACTACTAATCATACAATGTAGTAGTAAATATTTATATGTTGCAGTTCTAGCCCTCTCTCACTCTCTATGTCTAAGCAAAATTTCAATTAAGTGAACACCACTCTAGTTTTGTATTGAAGTAATTCTATGGTTGAAATGTTCATACTTTGCTCAGATATTGACGAACTCCGAAGTATTGACTAGGACAGTGACTAGGACTAATGTTATAAATTGTATCAGTAAATTCTGCAAAGTTTCATATCAAATGATAAAAAAACACAGCAAATATGTATATTGCTTTGATAGTATACATAGGGTACTTAAGTAAATTAAGTAAGTATTCTTTATTGTGCACCACAGAGTCTTAACGTAAACATATGTAAGGAAAACAATATAGGTAACAACAACAGGCAGTCTTATCGCTAAAAAGCGATCTCTTCCAGAAAACCTTAGGGTAGCAGACACTTAATAAAATATTTATAGGAAATATTTGTATATAAGTAGTTAATAATTGTTATCAACTATGTATTTAACATCATTCTAATTGTCAAGATGTCAAATAATAGCATCAGTTAATGTAAATGGACCAGCAATTTAATTCATATAGCCACTGCCATAAGTTTACTGCATGTTCACTATTGTTCACAGGTACAGGACACTTATATAAGTTGTGGTTACCTATAATTAGATATGCATAAATCATGATTGTTATAAAGATTTAAGAGCATGTAAGATGTATTGGTAATCCTAAATAAAGAAAATTAATAAAATTAAAGGGTTTCATTGTGAATGATGGTGGCACGCTCATTTAATACAAACAACAGGTTATTATCATGACATTATTTAATGCTTAAACTAAAAATGATCATCATCAGAAGAGTCTGTTTCATCTGCTTGTTCAGTTTGGGAAGAATAGATTTCTTTAGTTCCAATTTTTTGTATTACAGTATTTGGTAATGTGTAGTTATTGCAGCATTTGCCTTCACGTGCTAAGCCTGCACGAACAGTGACAATTGAAGAAAGGAGATCAAACTTCATTCGGTTTCTCTGTTTAGTCTTGACAACGTTCATCATGCTAAACAATCGTTCTACATCAGCGTTAGAGTGCGGTAAAACTAATAAAGATACCGCAAATGTCGCCAAATCTTGAAATCTATTTTCTCCTGCTATATCTTTGAATTTCAATACCTCGTACCAAAATTCCTTTGTATTTTTTGTATTTTTCCAACTGAGTAGATGTATTTGACGCCACTGCTCGTCAATCTTCGCAATATCTTCTTGTTTTTTGTTAAAATGCAACATCAATTCAGTAATCGGTTCTTTGTTATGAGATAGTGCGTGTTCTACGCTGATTTTTTTAATACTTTTCATGAGTTTCAAGTTTTCGGGCAATCTGTTTTTCAATTCTTGAATCAAAGATGCAATGAACTGGATGCACCTATTGCGGATTATTTCTTCTTGATTTGGCGGAAGTCCTTTATCTTTCATTGTTTGCAATTGAGTTTCAAATCTGTACCCCAAATAGCATTTATTATCTATAAAATCTTGAATATTTTGCGTAAAAATATCTACCTTCTGGGTAGGCAATATTATCTTGTCAACAAGTGTATCAATTAAATTAGTCAGTTCGTCATACAGTTTAGAATGATCTGCGTCTTTCGATTCAAATAATTTATTAACCCTGTTAACATTAGTGAGAATTGGATATATAAATGAAATGTATGCATAATTCACATCATCAGAGTACATTGCATGCAGCAATTCGGCTGTGTAGCATCTTTCATTTAATTTTGCCATATTAAAATGTGTTTTCAGTTCCAGCCATTGTGTGTAAATCCGTGCAACTGCGGACTCTACAGAAAGCCACCTAGTTTGGCAAGACTGAACAATTTTTAAAGGGTCATGACCATCGTTTATTAGTTTGTATAGTTCTTTATAGGCAGCTTGCCTTGATGAAGAACGGCTGAACCAATCATATGTTTCTTTAATAATGAATTCGAGATTCCTGGGTAAGAACTCCTTTGTTGCTGCTGAGACCGCTAATTGTAAGGAATGACAAATGCAGCGCACCAAAACTAGACTCGGTAGTTCTCTTTTCAGTTTGGCATACACACCGTTATTAACTCCAACCATGACTGCAGCATTGTCAGTTCCAATGCCCATTAAATGTTTTAGGGGTATACCGAATCGTGTGAGTGATGCTTTTATGGCGGCAACAATGCCGTCTGCATCACACTCGTAGAGCATTGGGATATCTAAATATGTAGATATAATTTTTTTGTGAGTGCAGCTGTAATAAATAATAACAATTCCCAAATATTTATGAACTGCGATATCGGTTGATTCGTCAATCAATAAACTATAGAATTGATCTTTCAAATCTTCTATTAAATTTTGTGAAAAATGAGGTGCTAGAACGTTTTTAATAATTTGGGTACATTTAGTCCTATGCAGGTGAATTTTGTCATCCTCCTTGTGCGTGTGATTAATTACGTCTCCCAAATGATCCACTACACGAATGCTAGTATGTGCCGCTGTATATAATGCTAGCCTGGCTTCTTCTTTCTTTTTCCCCATGCTTTCAACTTTGAAAGGCAATTTTGGTTGTTTAGTTACAATCTGTGAAAGAAAAAGAACTTACATAAATCAAATGTAATAGAAAAGGTGTTACTTCATTAAATAATATTCGCCCGCAAAGGTCTTTCCTGTATACACTTACATAAAGCTGAATTCGTATAAAATTTACGTACCTTTGAATTTTGCAGGTGCTTTTTAGATAATCCATGATTCTTTAAATCTCCAAAATGATTTCTTAATAATGTACCACATAATTTACACTTAGCTACTGGACCGGCAGTGCTTTCCACTACTTGCAACCAGTCCTTCAGTTCTGGTACACTTAACCAAAAATCACGAAACTTTTGGGTGTACTGTGGCTTAGGCATAATTAATTAAATACCTACTATGAAATCAGTTTTCATTCAAGTAAGATTAAGAAGTACGTATCCTCTATCATAACAATAGCAAACTGTACTGTACTGTTTGTTTAGTTTACTTTACTCACTGAACTGAACTGATCAACTGATCTGACTGAGTATATTTTTAAATAAAATGATCAATAGTCAATACGCTCGATATTGGTCTGGTCTGTCATTGCCTTTTTTTTTTTTAGTTAGTGTAGCCACCGTTGGCGCTAGCGGCATATGCAGCTGTAATGTACAGCCAAGGTATGGTTGGACCAGATAAATAAAGTGTTGCAAGCACGATGCTTGTTTTATAATTATGTATAAAATAGTCCTAATTTAATTTAATATAGTCGTTTATGTTGTATGTATTCCTTCTGTGTAACTTTTATTTTATTTTATTTTACTATCCGTTCACTGATCTGTTTATTTGATGTCTTTTTCTTCAATTGTCTGTTACCCTCCGTGATTCTTATCACTTGATGGTCTCATCAGAAGACCAGCGCTGGAAGCCACCAGCAACATGCTGAGATGAGGCCATTTCGTGGCACTTTAATCTTATTTTGTGTTTTCTGTCATATTATGTATTGTCTGTGCTTACGAATAAATTATATTCTATTCTATTCTATTCAATAGGAGGTACTTTTCGCGAATTAAATCAAACTTAACTTAACCCAATGACCGTACAAATAACGTTCATAATCGTTTATTCAAGAAGTTTGTAGACAATAATCGGGGAATCCCCAACCCGACAGATTTGATTTGAGCCTTGCCTACATCCTAAACTTAAACCATGTTTGAAGTTCCGGGCCTAAATGCTCATTTTTAACTATAACGTATACAGAGCATTTTATGAATCACACTAGCGGTTAAATTACGTAAATTACCACTAACTGGAACAATCTAATCCACTATAAAATCCACTAGCCACTAAAACCAAAAAAATCTCGCTGTAAGGCATGCCTAAACCACCAGATCTAGTGGAAAATCCACTAAGTTGGCAACACTGAATTCAATGTCTTTCATTATGTAACAATACCTTTTTAATTTCCTCTATAGCTTAATTGTCATTGAGTTTTACTTCATTCAAACGAAACACGACAACAACGAAAACGATACAACAATTAAATTGTGCGTGTTCCTTTTCAGTTAATTAAACAAAGTTTCCCCGGGATCGAAAGTAATAACGAGAGTCTTAACAGGGCTGCCAGTACATACTTTTTGATTATACGATCCAGTGCCTGCAATTATTTTTTTGCATTATATAATTCGATTGCATTATACGAGAACACAATTTAAAAAAAAAAAACGATTAATATTAAATCGATATTTTAAAAATTGGGGTCTTACCCCGAAGACCGAAATTTACAAATTGTGGGGGTCTTTCTCTTTTACTCCAATGAAGGCGTCTTGTCATCTTCGATTTTCGCAATATAGCCCTGACGTTGACGTACGCTTCCATTAAATTGTATACCAGTATCGACTCACTGTTTTTTGAAATATTGACAGTAGTTTGACATCGGTGTTTTTTTTTCGTATACAATTATACCGATTGACCACCTATACGTGATATATACGCAAAAAAAATCCATTATACGAATTTCGTATCCAATTCTACGATCTGGCAGCCCTGAGTCTTAACGTAATAACGTTCCGTTGAAATTAGAAAAAGTTCCCGTAACGTCACCTGTAACTGTTGGAGGGAATATTTTTCAAACGATTCTTTTTGTTGTTTGATACCTGTCTACCGTAAAATTTTATTCAGCGCAGTAAGGGCACTAACGGAAACCCAACGAGTATTACTTTTTTGTGTCTGAATACGTGCGTCTCGGTCTTTTTATTTTGTCCATTACATTAGTCGTCTGATGGCTGTGTTTTTTTTACCGTATTATAAATGGACCGGTATTAGACCGCTAGTATATATACAATAAAGCAACTTTGCTTTTACAGATATTGTCAGATTAATACCTAGGTACTAAGATCTAGACGTAAACTAAAGATAAAAAGGCGTATTCTAATTAAAATAAACGTCAAAAATTTGATCCGGCTATGTACGATATGGTCGATATGCATCGGATCTGTCAGTGTCAAAAGTGACCTTTCTTCAAATCCAATCCGATCCGATCTTCAGATCCGATCCATATCGTATTCAGATCTAGTTTTTGACGTTAAAATTAGAATAGCCTGTTTAAGTCACTAAGCTAAGTGTCCTCGATTTTGTTGTTGAAGTCGGACTCTGATTAATTATTAAAACAAGCAAGATATCGTATGTTTATTTTAAGAAATGAGACAGGTTTTCTCCGACAACAACAAGTTAGTCAGCAAAACAAATGAAATAAGAAAAGTAGCTTCTAAAAGCTGTTATAAAAGTGTCTCCATAAGTAATTATTTTATAAATTGTTGTTTGGTTTTGTTACAAAAATACTCGTAGGTACTTAGAGGTGAAAAAGTTGTCAGAATTATGTGTGGAATAATAGGATTACTAGGAATACTTTTTGCCTGCTATTCGTGAAGTCCGAAAAAATAAGTCACACCATCTAGAGGTCTTTTAGAAGGAAGTAAACGATATAAGAGTAGTCGAGTAATATACACACCTGAAATACCTTTATTATACCTACATTAATTGTAATTTGAATCTTTGAATGACAGTTCTTATGCGCACAAAGCCAAAATGCAAATAAATAAACAGCGTCATCTACAAAAAATATGAGGCACTTTGCGTTGCATGGACTCCCTTTTAAATTTATTTTTCTATTTATACGCACAGGAAAAGCACACTACCTAAACACATAACATTATATTTAAGTCAAGATTATTGGATTATAGACATATACCGAACCAAAATAGCAAATAGAAACTAAGTAATATTTGATGGTTCATCCTTTATCATGCGTAAAGTGACAGGGAAAAAATTGCCGGCCTACGTTTTCCATACCTACCTTGACCGCTACAATTATATCTACCTATACTGAAGTACGATTGATGCGTTATGGAGTAAATATATAATAGGACAGCTCGAGCGTATTAAGTATGTTAGTTCGTCTTTATTAAAATAAAGATAATTATCCTCACCTATAGCTACCTTATTGCTGGGAATCGTTTCATAATTTCTGCCGACCACATGCTGTCAATATTTCTGCATTAATTTTTTCTGCAATAAAGATAGGCTCCTGTTCCGGTGTCATGTGACTGTCTTCGTGTAGTTATGAGTGTTATTTTTTTTTATCTTAAAGGACCCCAGAGGTGCAGATGGCCTTCATTAGCTCGCGCCCCGCCTTCTCTCGCTTCAGCGGCGACGGACCGCTATTCCGTTCTATTCAGTTATTTGCGCATTTTACCAAGCTAGTTGTCTGAGATTACTAATTGATCACGTTTCTATGATTTCTATAATGTTTAGAAATAAAGTCTCGGTAGCTCAGTAGCGACGGGGTAGTGTCCCCGAGTCGCAAGTTCGAGTCTCGCCCGATACAGTGAGTTTTGCCACTTTTCCTTTATTTCGAAACATTGTGGTATCATTTGCAAATATTTCTGCTTGATACAAAATTAATGAAATATTCAACTTTTTGAGTTTTTTTTTGAGACGGATGGAGATGAAGGGGGGAGGCCTTTGTCCAGCAGTGGGACACCATAAAGGCTAGTAGTAACTTACCATTGTCTGCGTTGTCCCGATCAGGTCCGCTGTCGTGCTCCGACTCGGACTCGTCCCAGATGGTATCGGTCGTGATCTTCTGCCGCGAGCACTCGATCCAGTACCCCGGCGTCGGGATCAGGCTGTGTGGGTACTCTTCGCAGAATTCATCTGGAAATAGGAAATCGTATTAGAAATGTAACTAGGAATGTAAGTGTAGCGATTATTAATAGGAGGCTGTTAGAAATGAGAGTCAAATGATCTCTAAAACAGCTGTAAAAGACACGTTTTGAGGGCATTCAATATGTACAGTCGGCTGCAGACATATTTGTCAATATTGCATCAGGGGTCAGCTATTTCTGATAATGTACACCGAGCCGCAGAATTGTATGACCACTTTACGAATGGATTTAATTCATAATTATGTATATGCGCTTTTGCAACTCGCTGTACCTACATGATTATTTTATGCGCAAATAAGTCTCTATAATCCTAGAATTTCAGACCAATTTTTAAAGATCGAACGCCACTCCATTCACTCCAGTGCACTTATATTAAAGAAAATATTCCTAGGTATCTGGAGTCGCGAAAAACTTTTAAAATAAATCTCATAGTTCAGTAAGTAGTCTAATAACAAACGAGTATCAACAATATACACAGCATATAGACTATGGGCCCGATTCGGATTTTGAACTAGACATCTATTAGATGTCTATTAGACATCACCAAGATACGACAACGATATTTTTAAGACCTAGCCTGTCAAATTTGACATTTCCGCGATTCTGGAGATACTCTTGAACGATTTCCACAAGATATTATTACGATATTTTAACGTCAAAGTGACATTGTTGCCCGAATTGAGCTGCAAAAGAGAACTAGTTGAAATCTAAACTACAACGTATCTAGTACATATCGTATCGTTCTCTAGTCTAGAAGGGATCTTGTTTTCCGAATACCGCGGGGTATGTATATGTATGTATATAGGCCAGAGCATACCCGCAATTCAAAAACTTCCATTGTACTTGGATTGTTAGAATAATTAAAAGGGAGGGTACATCCGGCGGGAGAAGCGCTACCGGCCACTTCCGGCGGCTCGGCGAGCCTTTTCAGGCTTCATTAAAAACAAACCTCTTGGCGGTCTCTTTACGATAATTTTGACATGAGAGTCAATTTTGTGTACGTACAGTGGAAACATCTTACTTTTCACTGGAAAAAGGAAAAGGTTTTCAGGTATCAAATACTTATCTACCGAAACCAACGTAATAACATTATCATAAAAGCAGTAATTTTTCCAGAACGGAACGGGAATTTTTTACCATTTGGTGAAGGAAAATATAGTAAATAAACCTGCATGCAACCAATAATATTTTGAAGTCTATTTTTTTTATAGACTTTAGTTATCATAATAATATTTATGTTGTACCTATCTACCTAATTAGGTATTTCTACAAATGAAGTAGCATTTTATTTTTAAGTATATCACAAGCACAAAAGATACATTTTTATATAAAGCGCTAATTTATATTCTAATAAAACAATCAAACTGCACTTTCACAGCGCTTTCACCGGGTAGTTTAATGGGTCTAAGCAAGAGAAACTTGCAGAGCTGTGATACCGTCAGATAATTTAGTTCAAATTTATATCGGCAGATAAATGAGTTTTGCTAAGGCGAGTTATTCGTAATTTGTTTTTGAACTAGCTATCGAATGTTATATCACTTGTATCCTAATGATTTACGTTCAAGGTTAAAAAATAAGTACCTATGCCTACTAATAATTTTAAAATCATTTTAATGACGAGGAATAAAAAAAAATGAATCTCACACCAAACCAATATGATTTTATAATGCATATTTAGCAGAAGTACAGACACATTTCGTTTATATACTTAGATAATTATAGTGATATTATGTAAAATAATGTGATATAGGTATCTACAAGCAAGACGATATCCATTATTTACAAGCATGACTAATTATTACACTTGAAATATAACATAATACACAGTCAGTAACAGAAGCAACTTGTAGCAGAAAATGTTAAATGAAGAACCACAACACAAAATAAGTAGGTAAATTCTATGCTTAGAAATAAAGGATAAATTCACTGTTTTAGTCTGTCCTAAGGCGCATTTGAAAGATATAGTGAAAATTATATTACTGTTAATATGTATCGGCTCGTTTCGAACTTTAAGATAGGTACGTCAAATATTACGTCTAGATACTATAATTATGGATTAGATATGTTAGTGTCAAGTGACGTTTCATTAAGCCAAAAATGTCACCTTTAACACTGACATATCTAATCCATATCGTATCTAGATGTAATATTTGACGTATGATAAAGTTCGAATTTCCAACTTTATCAGTTCGTTTTTCCAAATTTTCCTTTATTTCTAACAAATTCATTACAAAATTACCTACATTTGTAAATAGTATAACGCTTCATTCTTCTCTTCTCCCAGTGTTGGTATAAAGCGGCACAGTTCACTGTAAGGTAGAACACCAAACTCTAATCAATATGCTTGGCGTTCATACTTAGAGTGAACGGTACATCGCCGTATCTTCTTTCTTGAATTTCGTTGTTCTTCTTTCTTCATAATTATGTTTACTCTATTCTATTTAATAATCTTTGCTATAGTTCTAAAAATGGTACCTACGAGTACATAATAGTTAGGGCCCGCCTTCAAGTCGAATGGACGCGACAGTTCCAATCACAAAACATTTCGTAACTATTTTTTTCTCGAATACTTACGACTCACGCTTGATCGATTTTTATTCCCTGTTATTATTCCAGGTCTTCTATTTTTTTATAATAAAAACAACACATAAAAAATCATTATACATCTATGACGAGGACGACGTTTTACCCCTGTTATTTTTTTGATATTTCACCGAATATCCGCTAGGTAAACATTAAAAAAATACTTATAATTATAGTAAATAAATCAGACACAATTTGACTTGTATAGTATAAAAATCAAGTCAATTAAATCGACGAAAACGTGATCACTTGATCTCAATTTAACACAAATACTATTTGGCTATTCCAATGAGGTATTATAGGATTACGTGGCCAAAGCAACGCCGCAATTAAAGGTTTATCTTGATCAACTTGAACCACGAGCGAATAAAAGTAATAAAAAAAAAGATGTTAGAAGAAATTAAGACGCAATTTTCGCAGTTAAGTTTAAATATTCAGGATTAAAGTGCGAGAATTCTTCTGCAAGAAGATAAGTTACGGCAGTACATCAAAACGGGCCACATTGAGGTATATACATTTCCACAAAACTGTTAAGTGAATTGTATCAACATTTTTTAGTTAGTTTAGTGTTACGAGCAATGATCCTAGAAAACTAGTTCTTAGTCGACACTAACAACAGAAACCTATATTATTTAGATTAGGCGCAATTATATTACATTTCGTAATACTAGTGCTTGGGAAAATATTAATAGCAGGAGCAATCCTCTTATTGGTGAAGAGCGAAGAATCGAGCGCTACTCCGAAAGGATTAAAAACAGTTACTCGATACAACTCAAAACAGAATTCAATGCCTCGCCATAATAGTTTTAATGGGCGCTTTGAAAGGTTTTGAGTTGAGAGTTGCCGGAAAATGGAGACTTAATAGAAACTCGCTGAATTTACCGAAGTCAGCGCTGCTACTAAATTCATGTAATGGTTGGAACCATTTACAAGATTTTGAGGCCGATTCTGATTTAATAATTTGTTCAAATTGTTCACGAGGATACGACCTTGATACGGCTAGCAGTGCATCTCACGCGCACTTTAGTGGGCATGACTAATTACAGTACGGCTACCATCAGTTTGTCACTGACATAAACGCCATCGAGAACGTAATTTATTTTCTATACATCTCGCTCGTACTCGCATATGTACTCAAAAGTTTCCCAAAAACTGCCATACAGCATTACATAATTAAGGATTGGCATTAGCTAAAACGTAAATTACATATACATATTTCTAACCCGATACAAATATAAAAAATTAATTAGAACTTAGCAATATCTGTTTGATACATATTGAAACCATATATTATAATTATTATAAAAACGCTGATGGTCTCTACTGGCGTGTTTGCTGTTCTTCAAGGCTCAGAAAAATAAAGCGAAACAAGACTATTATAGACCGCACAGTCAACGTCATAGATAAGATACTTATATCACTTATGTTACGAAACCTAAATGTGTAGATATTTACGACCTACACTGCATTCATTTATAATGTGGGCCCTGTGGGCCTAATTCTTCCAGCCTCAATAAACAGACGCTCGGTATGCACGTAACAAGGGCACTCAGTCTTTAGTCGTTGAATTTTAATGCCCCTTAAGAACCTCCAAGCTGTAAGTTGAGTTAGTTGAGGGAATGCATTTACTCTTTAGCTTGCGCGGAAGAGTTGATTTTTCGGGTTGTTGACGTGATTTTGAAATTGGTAACACACAAAGCGAAAAATAAATTGATAATTCGTTTGGGACATACAAAAAATACAAAAATACAAAATTCTTTATTTCATTAAAAACCATTACATATTTTTAACAATGGCTGGTGTCTCCCTGTAACTGTACAACAATAGATGTGATGTGTGATGTGTGTGATACAATAGATTTTTTCACAAAAATATTTTTGTATGGAATGAGGCATCAGGTCCAAATAACAACTGCATAACAAAGCTTATACACTTAAAAGTTGTAACTAGGGCTCGCGGTCGTGTCCGGGTTTCGTGTACACGTCTTCGGTACCCGTTTCCGTACTACACGTACACGGTTTTCTGACCCGTTCTACACGTGTAGACGGGTACACGTGTAATTAAGATCCGTGTATCCGTGTACCCGTGTACCCGTGTACACGGCGAAACGGATCTTAAATACACGCGGGTCTAACCCGTTCTTGACGTGTAGCGGAGATTAAAGTTATGTATAGCTTTAAATAAAACACAGATTCAGGGTCAAGAGCCCCGATTGTTTACCAGTTTTATCGGATTTTCAAATTCGGACTTGCAAGTATTTGACCCACTTCCGATGAAGCTGAAAATTTCCATACGTGTGTAAGTCGGGTGACAATGCAATATTAATGGAGCTGAACTGATGATGGAGACAGGAGGAGGCCATATGAACTCTGTGATATAACAACCGAATTGTGTTTGGGGTTTTTAGAATATACTCGTGGAAAGAAAAGTACAGTCAGCGATAAAATCTTGTACCAAAAATGAAAGTTTTGCCAAAAACTTATTTATTCTTTATTTGAATACTGCAGGACCCGCTTATTTTAATCGCTTAACCTGTCGAATCCCACGATATGACGTCACCATAAGCGTTCTGGCTCACATATGAGCCGTGGGAGCTGACAGATTAATATCGCTTTCAAATAATTGCTAAAAACGACACCGTTATTGGTAGAGTGAACAGAAATGAAAATATTTATTTTTGTGTACTAGTTAAAATATCAAATTGTATTATAAAAAGAAACATAAATGCTATTATTATTCGACACAGGCTGTGAAATGCTTTACAACGGTTCTCATTTTTAACACGCTTTTATTAGGTCGACCTGTATGTAACTAAACTGTAATGGAATCTTGCAAGTTAAATTTGATCCACTTCCCGGTTTCCGATTGAGCTGAAATTTTGCATACACATGTAAGTCGGGTGACAATGCAATATTATGGTACCATCGAGCTGATCTGATGATGGAGACAGGAGGTGGCCATAGGAACTCTGTGATGAAACAACGCAACCTAATTGTGTTAGGGGTTTTTAGAATTGTCTCGATGAGTATTAGTTGTCTGTCGTAAAAAAAGTACAGTCAGCGATAAAAGCGTGTAACAAAAATGAAATTTTTGCCAAAAACTTATTTTAAATTAAACAGTAATTTTCAAAGATATAAAAAATTGTTTTTCTATAAATTGTCACAAATGGTAAAGTGCTTGTTTTCATATAGAAATGACCCATTAATCACAAAATTATTTGTAATATGTAGTGACTGTTTATGGTGCATAATATTTTGATTTATTACTTTAAACTGAAAGTATCTACAAGTAAAATGTGAAGATTTCATTAGTTGATTTATTGATTGATTGATAAAAACTTCATTATATATCATATACCATACAATAATAAGAACGGTAGTTTTAAATCCCATCCTCATTCCCATTCTGACCCTTATTGTTTCAATACCTTAATTACAAATATACTACAGAACTGTTTATTTAAATATACTAAACATTCTAATAAATTATAACTGTTATAAATGTAAAAAAATCGCATTCATTTTAACGCAGTTTTTGGTTTCACTATACGAAGTAGGAAGAAATGTACTTAGGGGTCGTCATGGTGGGTGATTTTTGATCTATTGATAACAAATGTCTTCCTATGGCTCCTGTTGAACCACCATGGCACGAAAACTCGTTATTTGCCCGGTCATTGCACAAAGAGCAATAGGCTTTGTCACCGGATCTGGCAAAGTTCCACACCCAAATTCTTCTCATTTTTTTAACAAAAATTAACAGTGAACAACAAAACAAAAACTATTAATAAAACAACAAAACGGTACGATTAACGTAGATAGACTTTAGTATCCAACTGACCAATAGGCGAACTGCAGTCTAACTAAAGTTCTATGAGATAATTTTTAAATCTTAGGCATAGATATTATTCATTGTTTGCTGTCTCTGTCACTAGTAAAATGCTTTTAAGAGCCGCGCGGCAACAAAACAATAGAATAATCCTACCTGAAAGATTAGTTGTTGTATTTTTTTGCAGATGTGTCTAGCTTATCACAAAGAGATAAGACCAAAAGCACCAACGCACGTTGTAAAAACAACACGTTCTATTGAATGAAACTTCTGCACTTTGTTTATTATCTATTTCATGTATTTTGTTTTTCACACGATATGGCAATTTAAAATACTTAATCTCATTTTGTTAGTACCCCGTTCGTGGTAGTTTCAGTAAGCATAACTATCTACTTTTGCCTTAGTTAGATAATCATTTAGGTCGTTAAATATTAAATTATAAATATAGATTTCATTGCTATACGTATAAAATGCATGTATCTACCTAGACTTAACAAATATGGAGTGCCCTAATACGCGGATTAGACTCTCGCGCGAGCCACGAGACGAGCCGCGAGCCGCGCCACGAGACGCCAGCCCACCGCTTACACTCGCGTTCGGCTTGTCATTCGGTTATAAACCTTATGCCGTGCCGTTAGTGTTTAAATTATATTAGCTCGACGAGCTTGCGAGCCACGAGACGAGCCGCGAGCCCACCGCTTACACTCGCGTCTCGAGGCGCGGCTCGCGGCTCGTCTCGTGGCTCGCGCGAGAGTCTAATTCGCCTATGACAGGGTGTCATATATGTACCTACCATCCTCAAATTATAACAGCTGATGTATAATGAGCATGACTATAGATGACAATACAATAAAGAATAGGTTTACTTTCATCATCAAAAAACTACATCAATGAAGAAAATTATATAAATGAACTCAACGGTACCTAAGTTATTGTTAATTTTAATTTAATTAGAGTAAAACAAAACATATGAATTATTGAAACAAAGTCTACTTTATCATTGACATTACCAATCAATACCACGTTAAACTGCAAAGTAATCGAACTTTCCTAATCTCTCTTATATTCCACCGTATCTCTTCATAGCACGAATCTCTGCTACACGAAAATGAACGGTTGAACTCGCGGGTAAATAAGATCCGTTCTTTCGTGTACCCGTGTACCCGTGTACCGTGTGTACGTTTCTGGATCCGGGCGGGTTCGTGTAGTTCGGGTTCTTAGTACCGCCGGGCTTAAGAACACGGGTACCCGTGTCAGCGTGTAACACGTGTATCGGGAGCTCTAGTTGTAACAGAGTAAGTTTTGTTGCAACTTGTAGTAGGTAATAATATAATATGATTAATTAATAAGGGATAATCAAACATAGATCCACCTGGCTACTCTTGGTATCTTAGTGTAAGGCCTGAGTGGACGCTCGAGTTGAGCGTACAGCGGGGCGGGACGTGCGGCGTGCATGTTAAACAAATGCAAACGTATAGGAGCGGCCTTAGTGCACGCTGCTCAAATCCCTTGGGAGCTCGACGCCACGCTGCACGCCCCGCCGACCGCTCCGCTTCGAGCGTCCACTCAGGCCTTACACTTAGGCTTTTGTGTATGTACAAGATAAGGATATACTCGTACTAGATGTAATAAATATCTATATCAACCCAATGTCTTTCAATTCTCTAAAATGTTTAATCTCATTAAGACTTTTGCCCTATTTCTGTTCTTCCGTCCCTGCCGATGGCTCGTGTACCGATCGTCCTTAATAATTTAATGCCCATATTTAATCCCCAGCTCTACCCTTTTAATCAGGTTTTCGCCATTTCGCCATACTTGGATCATTTTATTTAAAGTTGTACAGTCGAGTCGAGTTCACCACCGTCTGTACAGGCTAATGTTCCAAAAATATATAACGCTTCGAAGACAATGAAAATAAGGCCGTGTAAAATACATATATTTTGGAACATTGGTTTGTAAAAATGTTACTCGACCATACAACGTACGAGTACAGTACACTTTTTTTACAAATTTGGGAAATCGTATGCTAAAGTCACGAGCTCTTTCGATCATTACTTATAATTTTTCTTACTTTATATGACGGTAACTGAATAAAAGGCACGAAAATTGTATGGAAATTTGGGACCCTCTTCACTCCTATTAGGATCGAAAGAGCCGGGATTCTAAGTAGAAATTACATTAAAATTCTCAAATTTGAATAAAAAGTATAGTGTATAATTTTAAATAAAATGATCCACCTATTTGTACTGCTTAACTTTGTCAATGATCCTGATCAATATGATCCTACCTCCAATTGTAATGTAATTGAACGCATTCCCATATCGTTTACTGATTTAGCCGGAGCCTTCGCTTTGCCGGTAGGCGATGGGAACCACATCCCAGGTAAATGCTTACAATCAAATCCACTACTGTAAAGGTGAATGGACTTCACTGCTAGAATACCCAACAAGCCGACTAAGAAACAAGTTTTTCCAATAACACTGAGCTCAATACAATAAGATTGTTGTTATAATTTTCTTTGGTACAGGTCCAAGAAATACCTATTGTTGTTACTTCACAGTTTCGTCGAATTCATTTTCTTTTCTTTATTTGGACGAACGTCACGTCGACTTTTACTACGTTGGAAATCTAAGATCATAATAGCTAATGGAACTAGTAGCAAATTCTCAATTTACTATAAGTAGAAAAAACATTACGCGTAGCCCGTAGCTTGAAATATACAGGGCATGGACTTTATAAGAAACTTTAAACACAAAATGTATATTAACATACGGTGATTGTACTAACTTATCAGTTCTTGTGTTGATATCCTCCTACCCATTCTACCTAACAACTAACAAGTGATGTTCAAGATACATAAATGGCCGATTACAATTTTCGATTAATTGTCCAAGTTATACATAATGTCTAAAGGAAGTTTTCTCTATATTGGAAAATGATACGGTTACGGCCTAATAAACTTAGTCAAGTAAGGGGTCATGAGAAGGGCCACTATGTAAATCCTTAATTGGTATTGAAACTTAAAAAATCTGAACTGTTATGATATGCAGTCACCTGTGGGCAGACGGAAAGCACTGATATTTATGTTTTTAATTAGGTAGTGCATCATCAAAAACAAGGATGACGGAATTCCATATCGTGTCATACAGGGTGCTTCCTGTAACAGGAGCAATAAATTAAACTAAAGGCTGTACTCCTCAAACTGACCAACATTTGATCAGCAACTTTTAAAAAATATGAATCCTTTAGCCTTCCTCTTTTTCATATAAAATAAATATTGCCTTCAATGTACTCTGACATCAGTGTGTTTGACGTTGCTTGTCACGCTTTAAACATAACAAAATTTGCAATACATTGCATCTTAGAATAAACTTAAAAGTGTTTAAAAATCAAAACATGAGTTATTTTCAAAAGCTGCTGAACAAATGTTGGTCAGTTTGAGGAGTACAGCCTACAGTTTAATTTATTGCTCCTGTTACAGGAAACAGCCTGTATATATATATATGACTGTAATTTAATTCCTATGAAATCGTACATAGAGTTGAAAGTTGCCTTTCATTGCACTAGTCACTATTGTTTCTGGTAAACATGACAGTCTGTCTCTAATTATTGAACAAAAAAGGCCATGATTGTAACTCCGGCGCCGCCTTTAGCGAGAACGTAGCTTCCGTTGGAATTACCGTTTTCGGGGAAACTTGGGTAAACAACAAGGGATACAAAGGGCTTTACTCTGATAACTCTTATTTGCTGTGAGCGTCAGCACCCTCTGTACAATCTGGATTGAAATACTTTCTCAATTTTCTTAATAGTCTGATCTAATTTCTAATTGTGGATTTGATTAGAGTTATCAAATGCAAAAATGCGCCTTTTCCACTGGATCGCAAGACAAACCCAAATTTAGAAAGCGGAAGACTTTGTGCCAGATAAGGATAACGATATATTTACCAATATTGTACCTACTTTTATACATACTTTGGAGTAGCAATATCAGCAAACTAATTTAAATACCCTGTGGGCGCCTAGGCACTCTGAATTTAATGTTACTTTCTAAAACAAAACGCTTCATACACGCTTCTTACCCTCGTTAAATATAATTATTCGGCTATCACAAAAACTGGCACGAACCAGTCCCTTTTATCTTTGTATACGAGTAAGCTTAGGTAAGGTAAGTATCAAGACCCAGGTTGGCTTGGTAACGTGCCAGAGTCTGTGAACTTGCAAATGTATTAGCCCAGAGATTGGGCTGCGCATTATTCCCCTCCTTAAACTAGTAGTTTTGTACAGTCGCCATCAGATATATCGGAGCGGCCAAGGTGCTCACAAATATCTGAGCACGCCAATATTGTCAAGGCTTTAGAGTGCTTGTTTAGATATTGTAAATACCTTGGCCGCTCTGCTATATCTGATGGCGACTGTACTTTCCTGTTTACTATTTTATTTTTGTAATCTTCTTAACAGAATAAAGAATATTTATATAATTACATCCACTGCTTAAAATACAACACAACACCTACGCAGTACGCACGTAGGCCACGTACCACGTGGCCACGTGCACACACAAACACGAAATCGCTATTTCAAAACGATAGCTTAACGATTTATTTTTCTTCCTCGTTCCGATTCCCTGTGACGCACCCGCCGCCCTGTAGATAGGATGTCATAACATAACAATGAACAGGGAGATAATTATTTTCCACTCCTTTTTAGAGAAATACAATTTCCGCCTTTCAAAGCAGAGACAGCCCCATAACTATGATATTATTTATTTGTTTGTTCGCAAAAATGTAGCCTCAATTTTAAAACGAAGGTTTTTGAATTGTAAAGTGCCACACTCACATTTGGTTGAGGGCCGAATAAACGATGATTTCACGAGTCGTGCTAATTTAGTTCATATGTGTAAGAGCTTAGCTCTCCAATTTATATAAGGACGTGTAATAAGGGGTGGTCCGTTAGGTGTAATGAAAATTTCAACGATGGCGCCTGCGAAGTCTATATTTAAGTGTGTGACTTATTACAGTTATTAGTAGCTTGTAAACTCCTAGAAAAATCAATCCCTATATGTATTGCGATACATGTACCTAGGTATTAAGTATAGGTACTGATCACGTTTTGACAGACAATTTTAAGTATACCTCTTAAAATGTAGTTTCATACAACGTAAATAATTTTATTTTATTTAAAATTTGTTTCGAAACTTATTTAAAAATTTCATAACCATATTTTACTTCCTTCTTAACAAAATTAAAAAATGGAATTACTAGGGTAAATGATTCTGTGGGAGCATTGTTAATTCCTGTTTCATGTATTGTCAAAAGCCTTCAACTAGAATAAAGAGGGTTTAAATATTTATAGACATGTTTAGGCGAGCCTTTCCGCTGAGAAGAGGGTCCTGCTGGTCGCAGTATAAGTAAAAATCAGGACAATGTCTTTCTACCCAATACAAACGATAGACACATGAAAGTAGTGCCTATAAAAAGATATTATTTATATTAATTCCCAATGTCCATTACATATTAAAAAACCGGTCAAGTGCGAGTCGGACTCGCGTTCCAAGGGTTCCGTACATTACCCAATTTTTTAACCGACTTCCAAATCTCAAAGAAGGAGGTTATCAATTCGGTTGTATGTTTTTTTTTATTTTTTTTATTTTTATTTTTTTTTTATGTTTGTTACTCCATATCTCCGTCATTACTGGACCGATTTTGAAAATTATTTTTTTGATTGTATGTATATGCATACAGATTGGTCCCGTTTTTGTCAAAACCCAGTTCTGATGATGGAATCCATGAGGAATCGAGGGAACTCCTCAAATCTTAAAGGCATACATATAGTGATTTTTGTGTTTTTATCAACAAATCAAGCATATACATTCAGAAACGTGACATTTGATGAAGTGGAACTGCTGATGATGATCAGAACAGAACTCTTCAACGACGCATAGTTCACGTTTGGCGATTTGTCCTCTTCGTTATGTTTGTTAAGCAAGTTTAGTTTTTAAGCCACATTTCTGTCAAGCTCGAGTTCTGATGATGAGATCCATAAGGAATCGAGGGAACTCCTCAAATCTTAAAGGCATACATATAGTGATTGTTGTGTTTTAATCAACAAATCAAGCATATACATTTAAAAAGTAACATTTGAGGAAGTGTAACTGCTGATGATGACCAGAACGAAACTCTTTAACGACGCATAGCTCGCGTTTGGCGATTTTTTCTTTTCGTTATGTTTGTTAAGCAAGTTAGGTTTTTAAGCCATATTTATGTCAAGCTCAAGTTCTGAACATGGGATCCATGAGAAATCGAGGGAACTCCTCAAATCTTAAAGGCACACGTATAGAATTTTCTGTATTTTCATCATAAAATAAAGCATTAACATTAAAAACTGTCGCATATGATGAACTGGAACTGCTGATGATGATCAGAACAGAACTCTTCAACGACGCATAGTACATGTTTGGTGATTTCGAATTTCGACTTTGACTTGGACTGGGACCCGGACTCGGATCCAGATCCGGACTCGTACCCGGATCCGGTTCGGCCCCGGACCTGGACTCGGATTCGGACTCGGACCTGGACTAGACCCGGACTCGGACCCGGACTCGGACACAGACCCGGACCTTGACCCGGAAAACCACTATGATACCTAAACTAAATAAACCACTATGATTACCTACCATATAATGTAGGTATAAAGTATGATGAGGCCAAACCCCTCCCGCTCAAACCCCCGTACACCGCACCGCATGCGCCGTTAAGTGGGTTAGGTTAGGTTTGAACTGCTGTCCTCACAGAACCGAACAAAAGTGGGTTAGGTTAGGTTAGAACTGCGAGCCTTACAGAAACGAAATGCTTCCTTTTCTACATAGCGCACCATCTACAATAATCTTTCACCGGGCCGCATAGAAGTCGGTTTTTTTTTCTTAAAAATTATTACAATGTATTTTTTTAAGTGGAACGTGAATGAATTGTCTTTAAAAACCCGTAGGGGTCGTATCGAAAACTACGTAATTAAGTCCGACTCTAGGATTGCAGATTTCTAATAGGTTCTCCTGTCATCTATAGGTAAAGAACTATTTTGTGTATTTTTTTTAAATTTTAGACCTAGTAGTTTCGGAGATAAATGGGGGGAATGGTCGAACAGACAAACAGACAGATGCACGAGTGATCCTATAAGGGTTCCGTTTTTTTCCTTTTGAGGTACGGAACCCTAAAAAGTCGATAACTATTTAGTTGTGTCGGCTCGTTCGGTTTAGATGGTTTAGAGTGCGAATGATAATTATCTACCAGTCCTAGAGTCCTAGAGAATACAGAAGGCAAATAGCTATTGAACATGAATTCTCTTCCAAGCGAATCCTGTTTAGTATATTTTTTTGGTTTAACTATTGTCATTCATAAACGGCTGCTAACTTAACCAGTTGATGATCGTCGTTTGTCCCTATCTGTCGCTATGCCATAGAGAGGAACACACGATGATCATCAGCTGATTAACTTCGCAGAAGTTTATGAATATCGCCGTTAGTCTTTAAACACTCGTTTTAACATAATTACTCCTGCACCTAACCACGATGTCAATAGTTAATTGAAATTAACCATGAATCTAGTATAACTGGATTGGGCATGAGTGGTGGGGATAACTGACAGAACGGGATAGTCTTATGTATCTTTCAGTAGGAGTAGCAGCGAAAGCGCTATTATTGTTTGTCCTTGTCACAGTCTCACATCTTGTTTTATTCCCCACCGTAAATTGACTACCGTGATTGGTCGAATTCACCATAACAAATAAATTCGACCAATCATATCGTCGCAATGCGACGCTATGACTGGTCGAGTTTATATGTTTTGTCCCTCACGGAGGCACGCGTAGACCACTTCTATAGGATGCTACGTTCTATGAAATTAACCGATTAAAATCGCGTTTCCCCAATTGCACTTAGTATGAAGTCAAGCAACTGTTGTTGTAAGTATACGTGCAATCCGGTGTATTAGGAAAGTTTTTACCTTTCTGCGGTGTCCGGGGTCTGGCCATCCGGCCCGCGAGGGGAAATTGAGTTTCCTAAGCTTGCATTTTAGTCCGTGGATTTTGAGTTAGGGCAACGTCAAGCCTTTAAAGGTACATAGACAAATCAATTAGAGGCGCATTCCAATTTCAAAAGATGAAATCCCTAGTCATAAAAAATCGGTTATGGTGAAAAAGATTAAAGCGAATTGCCTAACTATAATAGAGTCTGTGCGGAAAGAGAAGAGTCGTGAAATGTATGGGATCCAATACATTCTACGAATCTTCTCTTTTCGCACAGACTCTAAATAAGATTATCTGACAGAGTTGTGTTTAATCCGATTCGTCTTTAAATTTCGGCACGTGTTCGTGTTTAATCTGTAAAAAATCTAATTTATATTTTATTTTAGGATTGCGTGTATTCTTGTTTGCAGAATTAGTTATATTTTTAAATAACGAATTTATCAAGTTTAGATAAATAATGCGCCTGCTTAAAGGAATATTTAAATTTGTTTATGTTAGGTACCGCCAAAAAAAACTTGATCCCATTTACCTAATTCTACACGATTAATAACATTCTGAATAGCACAACAAACATCAGCTATTAGCTTGTACATCAGGTATTAATTGACACAGGTTTACTGCTGTCCATAACAAGTTTACGCAACCCATCCCTGTTAATTTAATACTCAATTAATTGAATTTGTTAATTGTCAATCTAAATTTATCCTGATAATCTAATTCTCGGTAAAGAAAATATTTGTGTGCTTGCAGGAGAGTTTTCTACTCAGTTATAATTTTTGAAGTGAAAACTTCTTTAGCGGCGCTGTGCACTTTTTGAGGTGGGGAAAAAATGATAAACTCGAGACAGCGTAAGACGATCACGTGACCGTAAGATTTAGATGGCCACTCATTTAGATGGCGTTTAAATCAATAAAGAAAAACTCAATGACATTACATGAAAAACTGTTACATGTAATGTCATTGAGTTTTCCTTATTGATTTAAATGCCATCTAGTGAGTTTCGCTCTAACTGGTATTAATATAACTTGAGTACTAACAGTGATGTGCTTAGGAGTTTCAAGTAATTAACGCTAACGCTAGATGGCGTTAACCTCAATTATACATAGTGCATTTTGCACTAGTCATTGAGTTTTCACTTCTGCCGGCACTCCCTGAGTGCAACCCGTTGTTTTTTTTTAATTTGTTTTCATCGGCTAGTACCTATTTATTTATAGTACAAGTTTTGTTTAGTTTGAACTGGGCGGTTCTGTGACAGATTATCCTCATTTATTCTTTCATTATTATCAGGCGTATACCTACATATCGAGTTCATATACTACATATCGCTGGCCCAATATTACAGGGTTCTATGTTATATTTTCAAGATAGTTGAAATTCGACTTAATGTCACTATGTCAATGTTCAAATTTCAGTTCGATAAAAGTGAAACATAGAACCCTGTAATATTGGGCCAGCGATATTGTGTCATATAGTCAAGCAGTTATCAATATCGAATGTAATTTGATAGTGTCCTCGTTCAGCTGAAGGATTTTGTCGTAAACAAGAGTGCTCCATTTCGCCGTGAGATATATTGACCAGCGTTTCAGACGGTAACGCGATATGAAGCGGAGTTTGGCTCAGACTACATACCTAGACCACAATAAAAATATTATGTACACCAAGATTTCTCGAATACTTTAAAGAAAATCTTCAATAGATGATTAATAGTAAAGATATTTCAAATTTTGGTCTAATTTCACTCGACATGTTTCGAGGAAACACGATGTTCGTCTTTTGGAGCTCTTACCTGCGATCCAATTCGATCAAAGTTGCGTGACCGATCCGTTTTAAATATTTTAGTAACTAATTAATTATAAACGTGACTGTAATTTTAGAGCTGAAAGAATTCTTTAGTTTGTGTTTACTCGTAATACGTGGTTTTTGTTCATTACTTATATTTTCGATCTAAGGATTTTGTGAGCTTTTATAAAATTTTAAATAATAAATGAAGTTAAATATTCAGCTCAGCGGTGTGTTAACATTAACTTTTTTTTTTTAGTTAAAGTAAAAAATCTAGAAAATCATAAACTAGCTTTGATATAAATATACAAATATATACTAATTCATATCTCAGTAACTGATAATATTTTTATGATCAATTGGTTGTTCGATTACCAGTTATATAATTCCATAAAAGTCCCTAATACAGCATTGCAATCTAAAACATTGATAAATGTTCTTTAAAGTGTAAACTTGTAAATCTTAACTGAACTGATACATTCTAAAATACAAATCATTACTATACGTCAACAAATCCCATTATAATATGAAGGGTGCACGGAATGAACATGCCTAGGTAGTCACTTTAGTTGTGTTACATATATTATACAGTGGTAGCAAAGTATATATATAATAGTTCATTAAGACGTTCATTTTGAGATGAAAATCTCATTCTCCGAAAAAGAGACTAATATTCCTTCCGTGTCTTTCATATCTCCTTGTAAATACATCGAGTCACAAACTAAAGGACCTCTTCGATGCAATTTGCCCCAAGCTAATTCCGTGGTAACCCCTACACACGAAGCTGCGAATCTGGTTGAGCAGCTAACTTGTCAATAACGTTGGTTAAGCTTTGAGCTTATTACTCTACACTGTAGTCTACAGCATAAACAAAGGACAAACAGGCCAATTCGAACGTATATAGGTATATAGTCCTCATCGATTTCGATGACGGCGACCTCAGTTGTTATGGATTACGCCTATTATGGGCCCGGATGTGGCTGGCCAGGCCGAACTTGGTCTTAAAGACTCTTTTGCAGGCATTACAATAGAGTTGGCCAGACGCGTTGTAGGTATACGCTTCGGTCTCTCTTTACGTTGTTGTTGACGTTTGGCATCTAAGGTATTGAGGCGGTCTTCCTCAAACGCTTTGATGCGGTTAAAGATGGTAGACCGCCAAGATGACCTGTCTGTAGCAAACTCCTCCCAAAGCTCAGGGCGATGTTGCAAGCGTTCAAGTGTCGTTTGAGCACGTCTTTATAACGCAGATGCTGACCGCCGTGCTTCCGCTTAGCTTCCACCAATTCGAACGTACAATGACATCAGAATTGTATCTACATGATGTCATTTAGCAAACCTGCATCACCCTTGCGTCAAACAAACAAACATGTACGTATATTGCATATACAGTCAGCAGCAATAGTTGCTAAGCGGGCGAGTTGTTCAAAATGATCTTGATGCGACTTTATTGTTAAGAGAATAAGAGCGCGCCAAGGTAATTTTGAACACCTCGCTCGCTTAGCCACTTCTGCTGCTGATTGTACTAGCGAAATGCACAATAAGGACAAGAACTAAATTAAGTATGCCATTTAGATATCATTCTGATGTCAGTGTACGTGCGAATTGGCCTGTTTGTCACGTAAAGCAGTGTAAATATTGCGAATGACAGCGGAAGTAGATGACGCTGTAAGTTTATATGTACCTACCTAAGTTGCCAGTGCTAATGTTTGACAATCCAGTTACGTATGGCATCAAGAAATGTAGTTACTTCAGCTATCAAATTGGCGGCTAGAATATTTTACATGACTTTAGGCGTCTTAGTATTTCTTTGTCTATGCCCCACAACCATCAATCTAAAGTACTCTTTGTATACATCGGTACTTAGACAGTTACATAGTAGTTTAAGTTACTCTGTAAATACGCTCTACGGGTCACGAAGTAAACGTAGCGGTCATTGGTGCTACGAACAATTCTTCGTACTTTCATTGAATATGGTTACTGCCTGTTGTTGAGGTATCTCTTTCCAATATCCCTCCGATGTCTCTATTTAAGTATGAGTATAAGAATATTGGCGAACTGCGCCGTCCTACCATTTAAATTGAGAACATAATTACGTCAATTTATGAATCCATATACATAACATCCATATGTGATTCCATACATCATAGGTACATACACATAAGATACGTATGCATTTAAAGTCTCTGTAGAAACCGAGCTTAAACTGGCATTATCGTTCCGTTCTCTTCTCCCTACCTTTGAATGCTAAAGATTAAGCCAGCTATTGAATAAACGAACATAAATATTCAAGAGAAAATTCCCCGAAATAATATCGTTAACTGTGCAATAATTTTGTTCAATTCGGACTAAAATCTTCATTTGAATGTCACGTAATTATTCTGTTCCGAGAGTTTAGGAACAGTTAAAAGGAGTGTAGCGAATGGTTAGCGTGTTTAATCTTGTCAATTATCCAGAAATTGGAGCAAGGACCCGCCTTAAGCTCACGCCGGTCCTAGGGGCGTACTAACTACACCGCGATTCTCTGACAAGTCGATCAAATTAACATTTCAACTGCGGATTAAACGCTTAATTGCTTGACTTGGTTAAAGTCACCTAGAACAGTTGATTTTGTTTAGATAATGTGGGGATGTTCACCAAAAATAGCTAAAAAGTTTGCATGTAATTGATCCAGCAAGAGCAAAGCGCGATAAAACTATTTGACTATTTGGTTGTTACTGTGTACTATTTGGTTTTACTGTAGATTAAGGCATCACTTTGTTTTTGTTATTGTTACTACACGCAGCGACGATTTGGTAGGAAGGAATAATATAATGTTAAACAGGATATAAATCTGACAATGGCGCATCTGAAGGACTTGAAACAGTATGACAAGATACTGCGCATCTGAGGATCCGAATTCTGTAACTGAGAACCAAAGGAACAGGACCCACCTCACTTCACTCAATTTCGATCTTCACCAAGGAGAAGTTTTGGCTGAAGGGTGTCAAGCACCGGTGCCATAAGTTTTAAAAATAATGTTTTTGTTTTCACCTGAACAGGCCTGCGGTGGGAGCGGGAATATGAGCGTGGTGGAAGACTTGCGGCGCGCGACGGCGCAGCCGAGGGACTGAGGCTTGAAGCTGCGCAGCTGCTGCATGAAGTCGCTGCACTCCATGAGCGCGACGTCCGCGAAGTGCAGATCGCACAGGATGTGGTTCTTGAAACGGCGTGCGCGTTTCTGTGTATAGAATTACAATGAATAGTTTTAAGTTGTAAAACCACCACACCCCTAGCACATGATTGGCGCGACAGTATCTCGCGGCGAGATAGACTACCCGTCTTTTTCTATGTTAATATTAAAAGAGGGACGGATAGTCTATCTCGCCGCGAGATACTGTCGCGCCAATCATGTGCTAGCCCGGCAGACTATAGTCCAATACTAGCTTAAAACCTCCTAATACTGGAGAATTCCACAGAAAATGGTCATTTTAAGTGCAAAAAAAAAAATTGTTCAATAAATATTTCTTTAATGCAGAAGTATTCTTAGCACACTAAAGTTATCTCTTTTGAATATTATTTTGGTAAAAAAACTAGCTAACAGAACATTTTCATATTTAAAAACAAGTCCCGTTATTGTTGCTACCACTCTACCTATTTTTTGGTAATATTGAAGAAGAATTTGCTGCATTAGCATCCAACTTAGTACCGGCTACAACAATTTCCTACATATCTGCTGCCGAAATCGCTGATAATATTCAGAAATTTCATCCTTGGGAAGCTGTAAAAGCTATACCAGGAATATCGAAATTTCATGATATATTTGTCAACGACAGTTAAATAGAATGTAAAATACACGCTTTGGGTGTAGACAATATTAAGTTTTTTAGTTTAAAGTAGATAAAACTTTGTTTTCAAAAACTAAATTTCGTACAAGTCCCGTACAAACTGTTAAGTTTAATTTTTTTTTGTTGTTATTTAATAAATATTTCATCACATCTTTTTCGTGTCATTTAAAATGTATGTACGTGTTTATTATAATGTATTTTTATTTATCGATCAGATACTCCAATTAAGTATGCTTAAATAAATGCAAGATTTAATAAAACTGGAAACACGGTGGACCGGGTATGTCCCGTACAAACGCTATTATTTTTTGGGATTTACTCAGGAATATGTTACTGTTTAGAAGAATAAATAATTGTTTAGTATACATCCCTGATTCCTATATTCATATTTGTTGCAAGTTGTGTAAGATAACATTTGGTTTCCTACAAAGGTATATTTTTTATTTTATCTATAAAATTCGTACGATTAGTCCCGTACGAACCGTGGAATGCTCCTACTGTAACTATGGTCCACAAGTTCAAAAGGAAATTAAGTATCAATACCAATGTTCCTTTTGGGTTACTCCGAGGTTTTTCTTCTATTTATAAACAAACCCTGGCTTAGAACTACAAACAATACAGTAAAAGACACACCAGACAACACTTTATGAATAAACTAATGAAAAAATAATATAAACTACCCAATCGTAATATTCGCTAACACGTTATTATTAAATGCTTATTTTATTAGTATTACATATTTCTTTTCATTGAATATAGGAAAGCTTTTAACCTAAGCTCCGGGAAGTGGCGTAAACCTCATGTAGAAAGCTCGACATAGCTTAAAACGCCTTCTAATATGAGGTGACGGCCATGTAGGATTTTTATTCAACAAATTTTGCCTACCTCCTAATAGTTTCAGCGCGCCGGGCTACATTTATTCTAGCTTACAATTGTTTTGTTTAAATAAGCTAGATAAAATAAAGTAGGTAAACAGTAAACACTGAAATACATTGATAAAATATAACGATCTTATCACGTAAAGGAGAGTTAAAAAGTCCCCAAACTTTGTAAGTTAGTGTCTACAATCTCCTAGAAAAAACCTTTGTCCCAGAATCAATTCAGTCGGAACAGCGGAAGCTCGGAGTATAAAAGTGCTCGGTATATTTACATTGTTGGTATTACGTCCATCCGTAAGCTGGAAACCTTCGTAAACTAAACGGATTTAAAGGGATAGGGTCCACGTACAAACAACATCTGAAAAGAAAATTAAAAGGTGCCTCGAATAACTCTGGTACACGTGTAACGTGGGTCAGTCTATCACAAGAACCAACAAACGACAGTATCCTTGTGTGCTGACAATTCTTAATTATATACCTATGCGCTATACTTTAAGTTTAAGGAAAAGTGTCGTTTCATTTGTGTAATTATCTGATACGATTAAAAACCCCGGCTATTCGTATGTACTAATTTTAAGCTCCTATATTATGTTATATATAACACTCAAAACTTACATAGAGTGTTTTGTTTTATGTATATTATTTTTAAAGCATTGTTGTTACGTTAATTTACACTTTTGCGTTCCCGTCCTTTTTATTTTTATTAACTTCTCTAACTAAATTATTATTGACCGAAGCGTAGCGAAGGTCTACGTTTTGACTCGGGCATTTTGCTTTTGTATGTCCGGATGTTCTCCTCTACAGGTCGCAATTATTAACCGATTTTCGTGAAATTTTGTGACCGAATTCAATGACTAAATAATTTTTTTTTGTCGATCCGGTTTTTGGAATTTTTTCAAAATGGCGGAGTCGTGATAGCTCCCGCCTAAACAAATAGTCGTATCGGTATCATAAGAGTTTTTTTCTTTCTGAGATATGTTTATAGATTAAATGGCCAAAAATTCAGAAAATTTGTATCGCTGGTTTTGCCGGTATTTAGATATCTAGTTTTTACTTGAGAATGAGTAGCTAAATTTCGTCAGCTTTAGTAAGAACTATAATGGCGTATTTTGCAAACGTTCGCTTTTTTTTGTTTGCATCGGCAGGTCCCTGGTTCCATCCCCAGTAATTGTATATTGCTACATAACTTTTTGTATTTTTTTTTATAGTTAAATTTCGTATAGTTGTTTTTTATTTTATTTTTTATTTTGAAAAAATTAGCAAGCGCGGGTTAAGCGTATTCGTTTAATTTTTGCTTGTAGCTTTATGTAGTTTTTAATTTTTTGTTTATATTACATGTACTATACCTATATTTTAATAAATATTTTTGCCATACATTTATTCAGTTTTAAGCTCTGCTCGCGAGGTCTACAGCTCACAGAGCCACTAGTATAACTTCTCTTTGTTTACACTTTTTTTTATTTAAATGTATATTTCCAAGAAAGTTTAGTAATAATGGCTATGTCTCTACAGTAAATTGATACTTGTTCAAAATTGGCTTTGCGAGTATTACAGTAAACCTGAACTTTAATCTACCGGTCCGGTTTTTGAGATCTCCTTACCATTATAAATACATTACATACATTCTGCAATAAAGAATAACTTGTATTCCTAGTCTAGTGGTAGTCTTGTTTTGAATTAATTAAAAAGTATCGACCAATTTCACATAGATACCTAGTAGAATGTTAATGCGTATAAATAGTACTCATACCCACGCATGTTATGTACCTATTTTTTAAGTATACGTCTAGTGTCATGCATATAAAAAAAGCGGCCAAGTGCGAGTTGGACTCGCCCATGAAGGGTTCCGTATTTACGGGATTTATGACGTATTAAAAAAAACTACTTACTACATCTCGTTCAAACCAATTTTCGGTGGAAGTTTGCATGGTAATGTACATCATATATTTTTTTAGTTTTATCATTCTTTTATTTTAGAAGTTACAGGGGGGGGGGGGGACACACATTTTACCATTTTGGAAGTGTCTCTCGCGCAAACTATTCAGTTTAGAAAAAAATGATATTAGAAACCTCAATATCATTTTTGAAGACCTATCCATAGATACCCCACACGTATGGGTTTGATAAAAAATGTTTTTTTGAGTTTCAGTTCTAAGTATGGGGAACCCCCAAAATTTATTGTTTTTTTCTATTTTTGTGTGAAAATGTTTATGCGGTTCACAGAATACATCTACTTATCAAGTTTCAACAGTATAGTTCTTATAGTTTCGGAAAAAAGTGGCTGTGACATACGGACGGACAGACAGACAGACAGACAGACAGACATGACGAATTCATAAAGGTTCCGTTTTTTGCCATTTGGCTACGGAACCCTAAAAATACGGTAGGTATAGATCTCTCATCGAAGAACTAGATGTAAACGGTAAATGTTATAACTAAGTATATTAAACAAACAAATTATCTTGAAATTTAATTCGCTTCAATATTAAATAGCGTGATCGTATCAGGGTTCGATCCTCTGATTTAGAAGTGGCATGGAGTGTAGAAGTGAAGTGGTATATTTGTTTTAAACGTACAGTTGTGTGCAATATAATAGCAGTGATGAAGATTGTCAGCCGTCAATAGTAAAATGAAAATTAGGGGAAAACTATAATTTTAGATCAATTATATGGGACCTTTTTTAAAATTCTTATGTATTACTTGACATTGTTTCAAAATGAACTGTAACCTTTACTTAAATAGATTTGTTAGCCGTTCGTCTGGCTAGCATTTGGTCCAGGTCGCTGTTTGTCCAGTTCGCGTTTGGTCCAATACGCAATTTGTCCTAAAATCCGGACCAAAAGCGAATTGACTTAGTAGCAGTTGGTCGCAATCGGAGTTCGCCATATACGCGTTTTGACACACTCGCTACTCGCCCCAAATGCGGTTCGTCCTATACGCAAATAACCCTTTTTCGTCTTTCTTTGACTAATTGGACGTTATATAACATAATATTAATCTACATTCCAGTTCTAAAATATCTACTATCGACCAAAAGTACACGACTGACCGTATCGCTATATATGACACATACTTGATCAATAAAGTGTATAAGTAGGCCATTAGAAAAAGGTTCAAGGAGTTAAATTTGAACAAGACGTCTGACGGCAGAAATATTAAAAGACACTGTTCATATTTAACCTTGTTACCAACACGCTTTTTTAGCGGATACTTGGTTGGAGATAATGGGGACAGCTGGATCCATTCAGAACAGTGATGAATTTCTTGCTTTTCAGCAATACTTTCTGAACAGCAGTACCGTTGTTTCCTAAGATTTTAAGTGTTGCCTATGAAAAACAAAGGACGACGAATCTTATCGAAGGGTGGCACAACAGGATTAACAAGAAGATACCAGTGAAGCCAAACTTACTGCTGTTAGTTCAGCATTTAAAAAAAGAAGGGCGGCATTTTGACACTGCAATAAGAAGAAATTCTTCAATTAGCAGGAAAAGAAGGTTGTGTGACTTAAAGTTCAACAGGATGCTAAAAAAAACTTTAAGAAAGCTAGAAGGAAATGAGATACAACCACGACAATTCCTAAAAAAAATAATTTTTCATAAAATGCTTCGTTAACAAGTCTGTCACTTGTTGATTTTAATTTCCTTCTATCTTAACGCTTATAGTGTTTTAAAGGTTAAGGAAAAACATAATGTATCACTGGTGTTATAAAGCCAAGACAAGGTCCTAAGTATAGGTTTTTTTTGTTGTTGTTAAGATAAGTTTTAAGTTGTTTTTTAAATAAATTAACTATTTTGCCCAAATGAGAGTTTTCTTTCAATTATTACGCTGCTTTAGGATTGTAGGTATATTATCTGATTTTAACATCTCAAACCGTGCAATAACTCCCCTGCCTACTCGTATCTAGACGAGTAGGCAGGGGAGAGTGGTTACCATTCGTATATTTTCTTATTGTAGGCCTTGTAAAACAAAGGTTAATACAATATTTAAACGTCCAATTAGTCAAAGAAAGACGAAAAAGGGTTATTTGCGTATAGGACGAACCGCATTTGGGGCGAGGAGCGAGTGTGTCAAAACGCGTATATGGCGAACTCCGATTGGGACCAACTGCTACTGAGTCAATTCGCTTTTGGTCCGGATTTTAGGACAAATTGCGTATTGGACCAAACGCGAACTGGACAAACAGCGACCTGGACCAAATACTAGCCAGACGAACGGCTAACAAATCCTTAAATGATTTAATATTGGAAGTAAGAAAAGATCGTCTTATAGAAAAGTTCATTTTTTTCTGAATGACATAGGTTTAGATGTAAAGTTTTGAAATAATGGGCAAAATAGTAAGTTACAATAATATTACACAATTGTATCTTTTTCGTAGGTTGTTACGTTTTTATAAGAATTTCGCGAGGTAGTAAAAAAGCCAATTTTCATGATATTTTTTTTAAGTAAGTAAAGGCTACAGCTAATTTTGAAACGATGTCAAGTAATGCAGAAGAATTATAAGAAAATATCCAATATAATTGATCTAAAGTTATAGTTTTCCCCTAATTTTCATTTTCCTATTGACTGCTATTATATGTATTGCACACAACTCTAGGTATAGTCATCGTCAAAAGTACCTATACGCTTTTTCCTTTACCGTAATGGTGCAAAAACGTAAAGCATTCACTTTGAAAATATTTGTATGGGGTTGAGCAGCATAATGTCATTGGCATCATCATGGTGTGTAGTGTAAGGCTGCGTCACTCGGGTATACTATCGCGTGTCAAAACTCAGTCTCGGGAGTTCGCCCGCCATTGAGGACTGTCTAGTTGATAACAGACAGCGATTGCAAGCAGAACGCGTATTCTGAGTGTACATTTCTTTAACCAGAAACGTCACTTTTGACACTGGCAGATCATAAATACAGATCAAAGGCATAACCTTTTATTATAAATACGCCTTCAGGAGGCCATACTTTATTTTTCATACTTTACATTTGAACATGGAATTTATACCATTTTGTTATCATTCGCTCTCCTGCGTCTCGCTCGCGCTAGTACATGTATGGACAAGTACGTGCGAAATGCACGTATGAATGATATCAAACTGACATCATTCTCTGAATGATGTATATTTTGATATCTGTATCAAAATATACATTTGAATTCGACTCCAGATGCTGCTGGATTTCATTTTTAGGTCGTAGGAGCTGAATATATGACCGTTGCGGGTAGTATAATATGAATAGGGCTCATCACGGAAAGATCATCTGTGTAAGCTAAGAACTGAAAAGGCAATATGTACATACACAATCATACATGTATTAAATCCAATCGTATTGTCTTTTCTTATGGGGGGGGGGGGGGGGCTCTTATTCGTAGGTACCAAAACGAGTGAAGAGCAACAAACCAGCTGACTTGGATTACTTGCCATCAACCTAGTGCTTTGTTGGGAAATACCTGTATAGATATCTTATTAGGTTGGAAAATCAAAATATTTAGCATCAGGAATGGGGCGGTACCGCTCGCTCTCGCTTAGGGCCCGGCCACATGTGCGCGGTGCGGCACCGCCGCCGCCGCGCGGCGCGGCACCGCAGAAATCTGCGGCGCCGCAAACCGCTCTGCGGCGACGCCCGCCGCAACGCAAAATTTTGCGGTGCCGCGCCGCGGCGCCGCAAAGCGGTGCGCGTCGCCGCGCGCGGTGCCGCGCGCGGTGCCGCAGCGCGGTGCGCGGCGCCGCGCGCGGTGCCGCAAAGCGGTGAGTTTCGCCGCGCGCGGTGCCGCCAAGCGGCGTGCGGCGCCGCGTGTGATGCCACGCTGCATAGTAAAGAATAAAATTCGACTACCAGTTGTTTAATCAGACATGGATCCCTTCACACGTGTTCTGCTCTTGCTGTTGTTATAGCGATAGCGGTTCGCCAAAAAACGCTGTAAATGGTGTTAAAGGTATCAAAATCGGTACGATTGATCTTTAGGACATTTGAAACAATTTGACCCGAAGCACCAACAAATAAAAAAACGAGAGGAGTTATGACGTCATCTTTTTTTGTATGAAATTAAAAAAAAATTGTTTAGAAACCTATCGTGTGTAGTATTAAACGAAAGGGCTTTCTAAGACGGTTCCAAAAATATATCACATCATTACATTTGAGTATTTTTTTTTTAAATTATAATAAAAATATTTTTTAAAACATACCAAGTTTGGGTTTCTCCAGATACAATACCGTTAAAATTTTTTTTGTTAAATATACCTCAAATTATACCTAATATCCCCATATCTAATTCTAATAAAGCAATTTTGAAAATATTTACATTTAGTATATTTGTTTTAATTTTTTCTACTCCCGTACCTTTATTTGTCATTTAAAAGGTCATCTCATACACACACCTTTAAACCCCTATGTTATAGTTGTCAAGACAAGTCTTTAGTCTATTCCCCAAAAAAGTATTTGTGCATACACGCAGTATCTTTTTGGTACTTTTACGATACTTCGTGTAATCACCACTTAAAAAATATTGTATTAAATACATTGTTGCCAACCTAATTTTAATTGATTGATGAGTACTAAGTGCATTGCTGCTAATTTACAAAATATTCATTAGGTTCTATAGTAGAAACAATAAAATTCCTTCAGAAGTCAGAAACGCGCATGTGACACCCGTAATATAGCAAGATCCATAGACTACGAACACCGCTTAGCGTTGCTTGTTAGTCTCCATAGGCTACTGTGGCCAAAATCGAGAAAAAAAAAACTATCCAAAATTGTAATTTAACTAAGAGCAAGTACCAGGGCCTCACGAGTTACTAGAAGGTGTCGCTGACCATCCGGCCGTGGGGCGCGGGGCGCGGTGGCCGGGTCGCGTATCTTAGCTGTATACTTTTGGTTTGTTTACCTACATATATGTCCTATATGATTCCACTTGTTTAAAGTATTATTTTTGTTGAATGAAAAATATTTGTTAAATTTACAATTTTTAATATTTAAAGGTGAGATTTTTCAGTTAATTCTTACATAAATAATTTTTACTACGAATTATAGATTCCGAGATATAAGCGACTTTCTGGAAAACCGTTATACTTATATTAATTTTATGCTTTCTATTTAAATATTTAATTGAGAAATTCATAGATCACACTTTGTAAAATTGAAAAATTAAAAAAAAGTACTTCATGTAATTATTTTCAAAATTGCTTTCTTAGTGTTAGATACCTAATATCCTCGTAGGATATTAGGTATAATTTGAGGTATATTTTACAAAAAAATATTGAACGGTATTGTATCTGGAGAAGCCCAAACTTGGTATGTTTTGAAAATTATTTTTATTATAATTAAAAAAAAGCGGCCAAGTGCGAGCCGGACTCGCCCATGAAGGGTTCCGTATTTAGGCGATTTATGACGTATTAAAAAAAACTACTTGCTAGATCTCGTTCAAACCAATTTTCGGTTGAAGTTTACATGGTAATGTACATCATATATTTTTTTTAGTTTTATCATTCTCTTATTTTAGAAGTTAGGGGGGGGGGGACACACATTTTACCACTTTGGAAGTGTCTCTCGCGCAAACTATTCAGTTTAGAAAAAAATGATATTAGAAACCTCAATATCATTTTTGAAGACCTATCCATAGATACCCCACACGTATGGGTTTGATGAATAAAAAAATTTTTGAGTTTCAGTTCGAAGTATGGGGAACCCCAAAAATTTATTGTGTTTTTTCTATTTTTGTGTGAAAATCTTAATGCGGTTCACAGAATACATCTACTTACCAAGTTTCAACAGTATAGTTCTTATAGTTTCGGAGAAAAGTGGCTGTGACATACGGACGGACAGACAGACGGACAGACAGACAGACAGACAGACAGACATGACGAATCTATAAGGGTTCCGTTTTTTGCCATTTGGCTACGGAACCCTAAAAACCGGCCAAGTGCGAGTCGGACTCGCGTTCCAAGGGTTCCGCGCATTACACAATTTTTAACAATATGTTTTGTTTAATGAAAAGTCAGTAAAATGTCTTTAAAAAACCCGTAGGGGCCGGATCAAAAACTAAGTACTTAAGTCCGACTCACGCTTGACTGCATATTTCTAATAGGTTTTCCTGTCATTTATAGGTAAAGAACTATTTAGTGTATTTTTTCAATATTGTAGACCCAGTACCTAGTTTCAGAGATAAGGGGGGAAAGGGTCATTTTTTGCCTATTTTCTTGAATAACTGCTAAACTATTTATCTTAAAATTATCATTCCAAAGTTTAATTAATAATTAAATTAATAAACTTTATTTTGAAACACTTTTAGGTACAGAAATTTACAAACTTTTCTCAAAATGAGCTCTTTCATTTGATATGTAACACGATATCTTAGTTTGAAAAACTTTATTTTTTAATTTGCTCTTTTACCTCCCAAAAGTGGCCTACATATTTAAAATTCATTTGTTTACGTTACATATATGTCCGTCTTTGGGTCACAAACTTACATAGGTATGTGTGCCAAATTTTAACTTCATTAAAAGTGAGTAAAATGTCTTTAAAAACCCCGTAGGGGTCGGATCAAAATCTAAGTACTTAAGTCCGACTCACGCTCGACTGCACATTTCTAATAGGTTTTCCTGTCATCTATAGGTAAAGAACTATTCAGTGTAATTTTTTCAAAATTTTAGTCCAGTACTTTCAGAGATAAAGGGGAGGAATGGTAATTTTTTGCCTATTTTCTTGAATAACTGCCAAACTATTTATCTTAAAATTATAAAAAAAATATATTTGAGATTCTCAAAATGAGCTCTTTCATTTGATACACACACGATATATTTTGAATAACTTTATTTTTTTATTTGCTCTTTTACCCCCAAAAAGTGGCCTCCATATTTAAAATTCATTTGTGTACGTTACATGTTCGTCTTTGGATCACAAACTTACATATGTGTGCCAAATTTCAACTTATTGAAAAGTGAGTAAAATGTCTTTAGAAAACCCGTAGGGGTCGGATCAAAAACTAGTACTTAAGTCCGACTCACGCTTGACTGCACATTTCTAATAGGTTTTCCTGTCATCTATAGGTTAAGAACTATTTAGTGTATTTTTTTAAATATTTTAGACCCAGTACCTAGTTTCAGAGATAAGGGGGGGAAAGGGTCATTTTGTGCCTATTTTCTTGAATAACTGCTAAACTATTTATCTTAAAATGATCATTCCAAAGTTTAATTAATAATTAAATTAATAAACTTTATTTTGAAACACTTTTAGGTACAGAAATTTACAAACTTTTCTCAAAATGAGCTCTTTCATTTGATATGTAACACGATATCTTAGTTTGAAAAACTTTATTTTTTAATTTGCTCTTTTACCTCCCAAAAGTGGCCTACATATTTAAAATTCATTTGTTTACGTTACATATATGTCCGTCTTTGGGTCACAAACTTACATAGGTATGTGTGCCAAATTATAACTTCATTAAAAGTGAGTAAAATGTCTTTAAAAACCCCGTAGGGGTCGGATCAAAATCTAAGTACTTAAGTCCGGCTCACGCTCGACTGCACATTTCTAATAGGTTTTCCTGTCATCTATAGGTAAAGAACTATTTAGTGTAATTTTTTCAAAATTTTAGTCCAGTACTTTCAGAGATAAAGGGGAGGAATGGTATTTTTTGCCTATTTTCTTGAATAACTGCTAAACTATTTATCTTAAAATTATAAAAAAAATATATTTGAGATTCTCAAAATGAGCTCTTTCATTTGATACACACACGATATATTTTGAATAACTTTATTTTTTTATTTGCTCTTTTACCCCCCAAAAGTGGCCTCCATATTTAAAATTCATTTGTGTACGTTACATGTCCGTCTTTGGATCACAAACTTACATATGTGTGCCAAATTTCAACTTATTGAAAAGTGAGTAAAATGTCTTTAAAAAACCCGTAGGGGTCGGATCAAAAACTAGTACTTAAGTCCGACTCACGCTTGACTGCACATTTCTAATAGGTTTTCCTGTCATCTATAGGTTAAGAACTATTTAGTGTATTTTTTTCATTATTTTAGACCTAGTAGTTTCAGAGATAAAGGGGGGGAATGGTAATTTTTTGCCTATTTTCTTGAATAACTGCTAAACTATTTATCTTAAAATAATAAAAAAATATATTTGAGATTCTCAAAATGAGCTCTTTCATTTGATATGTAACACGATATAGTTTGAAAAACTTTATTTTTAAATTTCTCTTTTACCCCCCAAAAGTGGCCTTCATATTTAAAATTCATTTATTTACGTTACATCTTCGTCTTTAGGTCACAAACTTACATATGTGTGCCAAATTTCAACTTTATTGGTCCAGTAGTTTCGGAGAAAATAGGCTGTGACAGACGGACGGACGGACAGACAGACGCACGAGTGATCCTATAAGGGTTCCGTTTTTTCCTTTTGAGGTACGGAACCCTAAAAAAAATGACTAAAATATAATGATATGATATTTTTGGAATCGGCTCAGAAAGCCCTTTCGTTTAATACCACACACGATAGGTTTCAAAACAGTTTTTTTTAAATTCCATACAAATCAGAAATCAGAAATCTGCGGCGCCGCAAACCGCTCTGCGGCGACGCCCGCCGCAACGCAAAATTTTGGCACACATATGTAAGTTTGTGACCTAAAGACGAAGATGTAACGTAAATAAATGAATTTTAAATATGAAGGCCACTTTTGGGGGGTAAAAGAGAAATTTAAAAATAAAGTTTTTCAAACTATATCGTGTTACATATCAAATGAAAGAGCTCATTTTGAGAATCTCAAATATATTTTTTTATTATTTTAAGATAAATAGTTTAGCAGTTATTCAAGAAAATAGGCAAAAAATGACCCTTTCCCCCCCTTATCTCTGAAACTAGGTACTGGGTCTAAAATATTGAAAAAAATACACTAAATAGTTCTTAACCTATAGATGACAGGAAAACCTATTAGAAATGTGCAGTCAAGCGTGAGTCTGACTTAAGTACTAGTTTTTGATCCGACCCCTACGGGTTTTTTAAAGACATTTTACTCACTTTTCAATAAGTTGAAATTTGGCACACATATGTAAGTTTGTGATCCAAAGACGGACATGTAACGTACACAAATGAATTTTAAATATGGAGGCCACTTTTTGGGGGTAAAAGAGCAAATAAAAAAATAAAGTTATTCAAAATATATCGTGTGTGTATCAGATGAAAGAGCTCATTTTGAGAATATCAAATATATTTTTTTTATAATTTTAAGATAAATAGTTTAGCAGTTATTCAAGAAAATAGGCAAAAAATTACCATTCCTCCCCTTTATCTCTGAAAGTACTGGACTAAAATTTTGAAAAAATTACACTTAATAGTTCTTTACCTATAGATGACAGAAAAACCTATTAGAAATGTGCAGTCGAGCGTGAGTCGGACTTAAGTACTTAGATTTTGATCCGACCCCTACGGGGTTTTTAAAGACATTTTACTCACTTTTAATGAAGTTAAAATTTGGCACACATACCTATGTAAGTTTGTGACCCAAAGACGGACATATATGTAACGTAAACAAATGAATTTTAAATATGTAGGCCACTTTTGGGATGTAAAAGAGCAAATTAAAAAATAAAGTTTTTCAAACTAAGATATCGTGTTACATATCAAATGAAAGAGCTCATTTTGAGAAAAGTTTGTAAATTTCTGTACCTAAAAGTGTTTCAAAATAAAGTTTATTAATTTAATTATTAATTAAACTTTGGAATGATAATTTTAAGATAAATAGTTTAGCAGGTATTCAAGAAAATAGGCAAAAAATGACCCTTTCCCCCCCTTATCTCTGAAACTAGGTACTGGGTCTACAATATTGAAAAAATACACTAAATAGTTCTTTACCTATAAATGACAGGAAAACCTATTAGAAATATGCAGTCAAGCGTGAGTCGGACTTAAGTACTTAGTTTTTGATCCGGCCCCTACGGGTTTTTTAAAGACATTTTACTGACTTTTCATTAAACAAAACATATTGTTAAAAATTGTGTAATGCGCGGAACCCTTGGAACGCGAGTCCGACTCGCACTTGGCCGGTTTTTAGGGTTCCGTAGCCAAATGGCAAAAAACGGAACCCTTATAGATTCGTCATGTCTGTCTGTCTGTCTGTCTGTCTGTCTGTCTGTCTGTCTGTCCGTCTGTCTGTCCGTCCGTATGTCACAGCCACTTTTCTCCGAAACTATAAGAACTATACTGTTGAAACTTGGTAAGTAGATGTATTCTGTGAACCGCATTAAGATTTTCACACAAAAATAGAAAAAACACAATAAATTTTTGGGGTTCCCCATACTTCGAACTGAAACTCAAAAATTTTTTTTTTCATCAAACCCATACGTGTGGGGTATCTATGGATAGGTCTTCAAAAATGATATTGAGATTTCTAATATCATTTTTTTCTAAACTGAATAGTTTGCGCGAGAGACACTTCCAAAGTGGTAAAATGTGTGTCCCCCCCCCCCTAACTTCTAAAATAAGAGAATGATAAAACTAAAAAAAATATATGATGTACATTACCATGTAAACTTCAACCGAAAATTGGTTTGAACGAGATCTAGCAAGTAGTTTTTTTTAATACGTCATAAATCGCCTAAATACGGAACCCTTCATGGGCGAGTCCGGCTCGCAGTTGGCCGCTTTTTTTTAATTATAATAAAAATAATTTTCAAAACATACCAAGTTTGGGCTTCTCCAGATACAATACCGTTCAATATTTTTTTGTAAAATATACCTCAAATTATACCTAATATCCTACGAGGATATTAGGTATCTAACACTAAGAAAGCAATTTTGAAAATAATTACATGAAGTACTTTTTTTTAATTTTTCAATTTTACAAAGTGTGATCTATGAATTTCTCAATTAAATATTTAAATAGAAAGCATAAAATTAATATAAGTATAACGGTTTTCCAGAAAGTCGCTTATATCTCGGAATCTATAATTCGTAGCAAAAATTATTTATGTAAGAATTAACTGAAAAATCTCACCTTTAAATATTAAAAATTGTAAATTTAACAAATATTTTTCATTCAACAAAAATAATACTATAAACAAGTGGAATCATATAGGACATATATGTAGGTAAACAAACCAAAAGTATACAGCTAAGATACGCGACCCGGCCACCGCGCCCCGCGCCCCACGGCCGGATGGTCAGCGACACCTTCTAGTAACTCGTGAGGCCCTGGTACTTGCTCTTAGTTAAATTACAATTTTGGATAGTTTTTTTTTCTCGATTTTGGCCACAGTAGCCTATGGAGACTAACAAGCAACGCTAAGCGGTGTTCGTAGTCTATGGATCTTGCTATATTACGGGTGTCACATGCGCGTTTCTGACTTCTGAAGGAATTTTATTGTTTCTACTATGCACTTAGTACTCATCAATCAATTAAAATTAGGTTGGCAACAATGTATTTAATACAATATTTTTTAAGTGGTGATTACACGAAGTATCGTAAAAGTACCAAAAAGATACTGCGTGTATGCACAAATACTTTTTTGGGGAATAGACTAAAGACTTGTCTTGACAACTATAACATAGGGGTTTAAAGGTGTGTGTATGAGATGACCTTTTAAATGACAAATAAAGGTACGGGAGTAGAAAAAATTAAAACAAATATACTAAATGTAAATATTTTCAAAATTGCTTTATTAGAATTAGATATGAGGATATTAGGTATAATTTGAGGTATATTTAACAAAAAAATTTTTAACGGTATTGTATCTGGAGAAACCCAAACTTGGTATGTTTTAAAAAATATTTTTATTATAATTAAAAAAAAAAATTACTCAAATGTAATGATGTGATATATTTTTGGAATCGTCTTAGAAAGCCCTTTCGTTTAATACTACACACGATAGGTTTCTAAACAATTTTTTTTTAATTTCATACAAAAAAAGATGACGTCATAACTCCTCTCATTTTTTTATTTGTTGGTGCTTCGGGTCAAATTGTTTCAAATGTCCTAAAGATCAATCGTACCGATTTTGATACCTTTAACACCATTTACAGCGTTTTTTGGCGAACCGCTATCGCTATAACAACAGCAAGAGCAGAACACGTGTGAAGGGATCCATGTCTGATTAAACAACTGGTAGTCGAATTTTATTCTTTACTATGCAGCGTGGCATCGCACGCGGCGCCGCACGCCGCTTGGCGGCACCGCGCGCGGCGAAACTCACCGCTTTGCGGCACCGCGCGCGGCGCCGCGCACCGCGCTGCGGCACCGCGCGCGGCACCGCGCGCGGCGACGCGCACCGCTTTGCGGCGCCGCGCGGCGGCGGCGGCGCCGCACCGCGCACATGTGGCCGGGCCCTTACAAACGACACCGCACGCTTTAATATACCTACCTTACACACACAATATGAAGGCTCATTCAGATATACCCGATAGGCGACCCGAGGTTGTTTGATTCCTAACGTACCTACCCAAGAAAAACAATAAGGTCAATGAATGGCCATGAAAAAGTTAAATGTCATCTAAATCATGTAGGATAAGTATAAATAATTACACGCACCTTACACACAGTCATTGTAAAATTGAAAATTAGGCTAAAATGTAGATATTCAACTAATTAAAGATTATTCATCATACATATAATCAAGTTGTATATTTAGTATTTTTTTATTTATTTTACTCGTAGAGGGCATAATGGACTTTTACATCTTTTCTCCCTTAATACGCATAAAATCACTATGTAAAATTGTACTTTATTATATATATAAGCATGCGCAGTTTGGCTTCCACCAGTTTGGCACTGACATAAACGCTATCGAGAACGTAAGTTATTTTCTATGCATCTCGCTCGTACTCGTATATTAGTGCGAGCGAGATGTATAGAAAGTAAATTAAGTATATGTTAACGTATATGTTAGTTTAGATAGGTACCGTCAGTTGCTCATGGTACGGGTACAAGTGACATGTATCTAGGTTCCCACTACAATGCTCAAATCAAAATAAACTACCTATATGGAAATTGATCACATTAATTATTCATTGTATAGTTTTAACTACCTATGTTGACACGTGGCAGAACGCACATTATGTATAGTATGATAATAACACAAGTAACAATTTATAACATCATATTCATGATCTAATTATTTATGTAATTTATATGATAAACTTTAGTTTTGGCGTGTATACAATATTGAAGCCCGTGGCTCTGCCAGTTTCGTATTCGATATGTGTAAATTTCCTTTCAAAGCCCCGAGAAAAATAGTAGATTATTTTTGTCTATTAAGAGTCTATAAAGCTTTCCTCTAACACCATTGTTATATCCCATAATACCCATAGTTGGAACGACCATTACGTCGTGTTTTTAACCTCCTCGTTTATCGTAATTTCGTAATTAGGTGCTTATAATTATGTGATCTGAAGATTCTGAAGTTATTAATCGGACTCTTAAGAAGTTTATAAAGATGCCTTAATTTGTAGCAAATACTAAATGGGCTTTAATAAGGGCTCTTATCCTATTAATCAATGACTGTTCAGCGCCGTGAGGGAGTTTTCCATTGAGATCGGAAGATAGGTCAGATAAAGAGTTTTAGCAAATCGATTAGAAAATGTTGACATCCTTAATTAAATAAATTCAATAATAAATGAGGCTTTCTTTATTTCAACCTGGCTGTAAAGTCAGGCTCATAAGTAGCGGTTAAGACTACGCGACAAAAGAATCTTCATTCTTAAATAACTTATTAAGAAAGATAGGTACATTTCTTTTTATGTATAACAGATACTTTTAAACGCGATCTGTACAGATATACATATATACTTAACAGATATTTTTAGCACAACATTTCATCCGCTATTATTGATGCTCAGTGTACAGTCAAAGAATTTAATATCCGACCCATTTTGTGCCTTGTCACAGTGACAATCGGTGACAAGAAGCTAACGGGTAAGCTTTAGTCTGTGGCCCATCAGCGGAAAGTCGCCAGTCTGTCGGTATTCTACAGGTTGCACTTCGGGGAGTGTGCTCAAGAGCTACACGAGCTTATTCCACCGTCCCCATTCTAACATCGGACTTTTAGACGCACGGCCATCCATCCTTACTTGGTAGATATTCCACCAATTCGCACGAAGCGCTTTGCTTCCTTTTTTCTTATGCGCACTGCCAAGGAATGGAATTCCTTGCCGGCGTCTATATTTCTGAGCTCATATAACCCGGCAACCTTCAAATCAAGGGAGAACAGGCACCTTCTGGGCAGGCTCGCTCCATCGTAGGCCACCTCGTAGGTCTTCGCCTCGGCTAGTCTGTGGCCATGAGTACCTAAGCCCAAGGCCTTTAGCAACATTCTTATCGATTGTCACTGTGACAAGGTACGAAATGGGTCGGAAATTTAATTCTTTGAATGTACCTACCCTACTTTTGTAATAGGGAGTATGACTGCAATGTTTTGCCGCCAGAGTGCAGCACTAGTGACTTAAGTATACCATAGAGTAACTTATACATACTGGACCTTAAACTGTTTTTTGACAAGTTTTCACAGACAATCAAATATGGCATTGATACATCAAGGCGGTTTGCTTACAAAGGGCCTACCGGGAAACGCGAAATCGAAACTCAGCTATCTGCCTCTTTATCGCTCGAATACGCAAGAGTGATAGAGAGGTTAGATAACAAAATGTCGACTCTCTCGTTTGCGGTAGACCCTTAGATTGTTTACTTGTTGTTGATGTGGCGCCCCCTACGCAGACTTTCGCGTAATATTCCCTATTGGTATTGAGAAAAAGCCTTTTTGATAGTTTTGTGCTGTGCCAAGGGTAGTTCGGCGTTTTGGCAAGACGAGTTTGGTTTGACATACTCGTAGTAAGCCCTATTTTTTTTTAATTGTTAGTGATTACGTGATTGAGGAACTAACATCTAAATATACAAAGTTTATAATTATATTTTAATTATTTATTTTAATTATTTTAATAATTAATAATTAATGAAAGAGCAATTGAAGGGAGATTTCCCCATATCCCTAAAACGAAAGCTCATGGACATGTGTATTCTTCCCATCCTAACCTACGGAGCACAGACTTGGTCCTTGACAAAAGTTCAAAAATCCACCCTCAGGGTTTGTCAACGCGCCATGGAGCGTAGTATTCTCGGCGTGAAGTTAACCGATCGCATCAGAAACACAATACTACGCTCCAAAACCCAAATAGCTGACGTGGCTGAAACAGCCGCCAAGCTGAAGTGGGACTGGGCAGGACACGTTTGCCGTATGCCAGATGACTTGTGGGCTAAATCAACCACCAATTGGGCCCCACAAAATCGAACTCGAGGTCGCGGCAAACCTCGACGGCTTTGGCGGGATGACCTCGACGCCTTTGACAGGAACTGGTGGGAGACGGGTCAAGACCGGGATACGTGGAAAGGGAAGAGGGAGGCCTTTGCCCAGCAGTGGGACACTCTAGGCTCATATAAATAAAATAAATAAAAATAAAATTATTTTGGTGTACATTTGTGGGATAAATCAATTTCATCCCTTTCAAAATGGATGACGAAGACTCCCTGAATTATATTTTTTCCGATTTGTTTTTGTTTTTGTATACATTTATGTTTTATTGCATGCGGCGGATTAGCACAGCCTGCGGACATAACGGCTTTACGGATTTTTAAGGTGCAGAGGTATAGACAGAAGAGTTTTTGAGAAATCATAGCGATTTTTTAGTTCGCAATACAGTTGAAAAAAATTGTATTTAGCAATCTTGAGGCCTTTCTCTAATCACTTCATTGATTCGACCCTCTAATTTCTTGACTATCGCTTAATAGAAAAATAATCACGTATTACATAGGTCTAAAACGTACCTTAAAAATTTGTAACAATTTTTGCATAATCTTTTCTAAAATAAACTTTGTCAAAACTTCAAAAACGATCGATCCCGGACACGCACAGCCATCCCGCTCACGCTAATGCTTAATGAGAGTGAGAGAAGAGCCTGAACCCACGGGGCCTTACGTTCGATTCATCTCAGCCGTAGAGTGACATATGCTATAATAATTAACTTCAGTTAGATTTGTGTTCTTACTTGATATTTGATTCACTTTTAAATTTACCCATTTAAGAGCTAACTAGTCAGTGTTCCAATATTTACCAGCCGTAGCTCTTGTAAACAGAAAGTAATTTACCAGAACGCGAGTAAACATTATTTTAATGGAAAATGGGTTTGCACTGCATGGTACTTTTACAGCGGCAAAAGGCGGGTTAACATTTTTAAAGATAAACAAAGCGGTAAACAAATATCGCTGTCCATGCCTAATTGAAACTGGATTAATATTATGCAAATTGTTTTTTTTTTAATCAGCAAGTAAAGCAAATGCTAACGAGCGTGGCAATTTCCCAGGGTGCGTAGCCAACGTGCAATCGTTAACGCTCCGTAGCGAACGAGACGCAACTATCGCTGTCGCACTAGTGGGGAAGAGTGATAGAGAGAGATGACTTCGATACGCTACGGAGCGTTAACTATTGACACGTTGGCTACGCGCCCTGATATTATTACATCTTGGCTGTGATGTTTCTTTACAAAGTGATAAAAAACCCAACAAAATCTTCTGATTATACCTCAAATAAAGTCCTGTCTCACTTCTACAAAAATAAAACTTTAATTTTCGGTCAACTAAAATCCCTCCGTAAACTACAACGGACTGGCCATAAAATATCCTAGTCAGCTGGCTTAAATTAATGTAATAAATACCCAAAATGAAAATAAATAGAGCTTTATTTTCAGTTAGACCAAGTATTGTAAGCAACAATTGTTCCATCACACCCTAATAAAACAATGATATTGGATTGGTTTCCATCATTCACTCACCAACAATACAATACGTTAGCCATTTCGTGGACCAATACCGAAATGGCCTTCGTGCCGCTCGAACAATGGATGTCATTGGTAGCAATACCATATTCATACCCGTCGGCATTTTTGTTTGAGCACTGCATCGTTTCAATACACAACTCTGTGTTATCGAAAAAAACTATTCCAGACATGTTTTTGTGAATGTTTATCCTTTAGATGTCTGAATAATTACTGCGCCAATGTAATGCAATAAAAATCATTATGTTGGATGTTACATTGAAAAAAAAAAAACAATGAAAATGAAATTTAGAAATATGTTAAATTATGACGTACTTTGATGTATGAATAAATACATCCTTCCAGAAAACTTGTCAAATTTTATATAAATACAGTAATAAAATGTAAAAATTATACAATTTTAAATATGACCATCTAATTACTAAGTACATAGATGGTATCAAGGGTAGGTAGGTACCTACTAAATACTCAATGCTTTTTTTACATTTGTATGTAATATCTTGTGGTTTAAAAGGTTAAACTTCGTGTAGTAGTGATCACTTTAAGCCTCCCTAAGGGATAAATAAAGGAAAATTGATTGAAATTTTGATGCCGGGATAGCTCAGTTGGAAAAGCGACTTTTCCTGGCATGAAATTAGATTCCGCGTTCAAACTCCCCAAATGCAATTTTTAAAATGAAATCACTGTTTTGCTTTACGAAAGCCATATTTTTTGACACGTAAAATAATATCTATATAATGTACGTTTCACAAAAAAGTAGAATAACTTTATTGGTAAAGCTTAGTTTTTTTATATCGTTTCTTCTTAACTATAAAGTTATAAAATTAGCATGGATTAATACCAGACGCCATACCTGTGAAAACGGCATGCTAAAATTATGATATTCTGTCAGATGACATTGAGCGCAGTGTTCCAATAGTTCCAATCAGAGCCCGTACCATGAGTCACTGACAGTGTCAAAACTGACATATACGCTATCGAGAATTTAATTTACTTTCTATACATCTCGTTCGCACTAATATGCGAGTACGAGTGAGATGCATAGAAAGTAAATTACGTTCTCGATGGCGTTTATGTCAGTGCAAAACTGATGGTAGCCGTACAGCTCAGGGGTTCGTGATTTGCACGCCGCTAATAACTTCAGTGCGGGCTTCCTTTGTGATTCCCTTTTGATTAACTCCTACCAATGCCTACTAACTTATTTGGACTAAATACGAATGGGGAAATCTATTCACTGTAATTGACCGCAGTAACTGATTTTATCTTGTAACAGTTATAACTAAGTTGTATGAGTGTAATGAGTACCTACCTATACATATTACTCAAGTAGGTACAGTCGGCCAAAAATGTGGTCTACCATCATACAGTTGAGGTTCGTTTGAACGTCATGAGACAACAAGGTCGATTTGACATGAATGTCAGTGACAATTGGCAACCTTTGCGATCGTTAGATCTCGCAGAAACTTTTGTCAAAACTGGTAGACCACTTTCTTGGCCCACTGTACCTACCTACTTAAGTATGCAGTTATTATTTTAATACAATAATTTAATAATATTTTCACCACACCAAATAGTGTTCTTCAACTCTTGATCGTTCAAAAACTAATGGGAAAGTTGCATTTTATCCACATGTGGGGCAAAGTAATCAGATGCAAATATTGAGTTGTTTCCTTGTATTAGCTAGAATAAACTTTTAAATGATGTTTTCGAATGATAATTGATAATTTAAATGATAAACTGACCTAATGAAATTGATGCCCTGAGATTGGTTGTGTGTCAATGAATCAGCGAGTGGAAAGTAAAAGTGTAGTACAACCTAGTAAAGTACAACTAAAATATTGTTGGACTACCTCCTACTAGTTTCTAGTAAAAATATAGACCATATATTGCCACATGTTTCCGAAAAACTAATTTAGTTTCATTTTACGTTAACTAAACACAATTTCCTACACTCTTGATTGGTATAATCTTTTTGAAACTGCGGTCCGTGTGTTGATATATATGCTTGTTCTGGTAGTTATACTACACTAACAGAAAATAAGTATTGAGTGTAACGTCAACCCTTCTCAATAACATCCGATTCGGTAGAAATACTTTCCTTTGATTGACACGCGATAATGTACACAATGTTATTATAGCATTACAAGTACAAATACTTTCTCTTTCTTACTCATAACTTTATGATTTATGTTTTTTTGTGTATTCAGTAGAATATTTCGTTTCAATCCTAGTAAGCAGCAAGAAAGACAGTATTCATCGTTAAGGGATAAAAGGACGTTTTACAAAAAAAAAAAGCATCAGCGAGATACCAGTACCTAGTAATTGTTGAGGAGTAAAATGATATATTTTTGATACCTTGAAATTATTTCCTGTACTTAGCATGAAATGCGGCCAAAGATTAATGTTTTAATATTGTAAAATATTTAAATTGTGACAGTTTATTCACAGATCGGAAAGTGATATGGAAAATGTAACGAAGAAATATATTATGCTTATAAATATGCTTAAAAAGATTAACTACGTCTCTAAAAATTTGTCCGTTACAAAAATTACCAACAATATAATTAACGTTATTTTACTATCGGTATAATGTGAGAATATATTTCTAAAAAACAAGTAAAAAACATAAATCACAAATTTATTTTTTCCAAACATTAATTTTGCGTGATCGCTGACTTTCAGTACCAACATAGAAAGCGAAAGAATATTCCAGGTCATAATCTTTTGGAACTGAGGGAAATATAGCATTTCTCCACAACAAACCTTTGTTGACCCAAAAAGACTATTAGCATGATTTGATTGCAGAAGCGCCTCATATTGATTATCATCCGATGGGGGTCGGGCGCCATTAAACTCTACTACCATTTTATGAACAGTATAAAAAGTAACAGTATTTTGACATGCCACACTTTTGAGTAAACTTGTCTGGGATCTGTCTCATTTGTAACTACTTTTTTTAATTTTAATTATATACATATTTTTTCTTTAACTTTTTCCTAATCTTCTCACTACGGTAATGAAAAAAAAGTAGAGATCTACAAATTGCATATTTTTTCATATATTTGTATAGTTTGGATGTGTGCTTTTATTTGAATAACAAATCTCAAATCGATTAGTCTTTAAAAACATGAAGTAGGATAAATATGTATACTTCTATACATCTAATTCAATAAATAAGCCAATGGCCACGGCGAACGTGGGCCTGACATCAAACCGATATTTTAATCATATTGGAATTATAGCAGTTAGCTGTCTTTCGCGCGCCCGTCTCGCTCGAACTAATAAATACATGTACGGACAAGTCAGAGCGAAATAATCGCGCGAATGACAACTACCTGATATGATTTCAAAGTGGAAAAATTACTGTCTTGGTTGAGACTTGAACTCACTGCCTCTGGATCGATATTCCAGCGCTCTGCCATCTGAGCCACCAAGACCTCATCCATAGCCAGCAAATCTTTCCACCATATTATGGGTCTAGGGGACCTTAGCGACATCTACCGTAAGAGCGTTACACTTCTTAAACGGCTACTGAAGGTCCAAGTCATATTGGAAATTCACCAGTTACGATGTGCTACCCATACTAATTTAATTTTTTACAAGCAGAAACGTCTGCGACCGATGCTATTAAGCTTATAATACATTTAAAAGTGGAAAAATTACTGTCTTGGGTGAGACTTGAACTCACGTCCTCTGGATCGATATTCCAGCGCTCCAGCGGAAGATTTGCTGGCTATGGATGAGGTCTTGGTGGCTCAGTTGGCAGAGCGCTGGAATATCGATCCAGAGGCCGTGAGTTCAAGTCAGTAATTATTCCACTTTTAAATGTATTCTAAGCTTAATAGCATCGGTCGCAGACGTTTCTGCTTGTAAAAAATTAAATTACCTGATATGATTTTAATATAGGATTAAAATATCGGTTTGATGTCAGGTGCACACGAATTGGCCTGATAGTGTAGTCAATATACTGGATATAGTACTTGTGTTATGTAAGTTTTCCCTGAATTTTGAAAAGGGTTGCGTTTAGTGCTCTTTATCTATTAATTAGAGTAATGGCTTGGCCTAAGCACCGATGAAGAGATATCTTTTAGGATTGTGTTGCGCACAACATTGTGTGCCCTAAACTTTAATGCTGGGAAGTTGTAAACTACAGAACTACAGGTAAAACGGAGTTAGGGTAGATAACAAAAAGGACAGTTATATATTTTGGACAGTTACATTTACGAATATGTGGCACGTAGGGTTTGCACGACGGATCCGAAATTTATGGGAAGATCCGCGGATCCGGATCCAGATCCGGATAATTTCATACATTCCGGATCCGGATTGCAAACCCTAGTGGCACGGCGTACGAACATGTAGCAATGAAAATGAATGTTGTTATAATACTGATTTAAATTTTACCACAGAATTATAATTATCATTGTTACCGAGTTATTTTAACAAAGAAAGTTAACTGAAACTTTAGAAGCTCGTTTAGTTTATTATGTTCACGAGTCAGTGAATGAAATTATTATTATAGCTTTGTTATGCAATCATAAAGTTTCGTATTATTATACCCGACTATGACTACTAACAAGTAAATTCAATTAGCAAATATAATATTTTTCATTGATGTTTAATTACGGCTCCAGTTTAATTGCGATTAAGGCTTCTGTGGAAAACATTTGAAATACGCAAATGAAGTAGTTGAAAAGTATAATACCTACTTGTAATTTAAATAATTAAATTGTCTGAGAATTCTAAACAATCACGGAGATAAAAGAAATGGCGGAAAGGGAGCATGAAATCGGTTTTTGTTTGCTAAATATAACAATCGTTATGTAATTTATTGTTCACGTTCAATATGAATCCGTGCAAATTGCTATTGTTATTCATTTGAATAATTTGTGGGTACGAGAAAGTACAAGTCTCATACACCCTTTGTCCTTTATCCAAAGTTACACTTCGTTTCAATGTGCTGTCGTTAAGAGGATATGGAAGACCGCTTCTTCATACAAACGTGAAGCAGTTATTTAGGTAATGATTTAATAGAAAACAAGGCGTGACAAAACATTATATAAGAAACTTTATCCATATACTCGTAATCTATATTAAACTTTCGTGAGACATATTTAGTCGCTATTGGCGACATGTTGTGGCGAAACATGTCGCCAATAGCGACTAAAAATTCAAGTGAGTGAGACCGTTGTCATCTAAACAGTTTACCCATATAAATTGGCTTACTGACCGTAGCCAAATTCTTAAGGCGAAAATCCCTCAGAGTAATTTCAGTCAAGTGATTTTGTAAATGCGTTAATTTTAAGATACTACGTATTTCGGCTCTGAACTCGCCTCGTTCGATCCCACGTCCCACGTGTCACACCCAAGCATATTAAAATAAGGCGCTCTCACTCTAAAGCTCAAGAAGCTCGTTTTCTTGGTTTGGATCTACAACGTGGATTTTGACGTTCACATTTACCTATAGTCATTATTTAATGCGTGAATAATGGTGGCATATTAGACTTTTGCATTACTCCTTAAGGCGTCCCACCTTTTTTAAGCCATTATTATGACTTGCTATTGTGATGAGTCGAATAGACCTCCAGATTAGTTACGGAGACATGCACTAACCTGATTGGGTCCAGTCAGGTTCAGCCCACAGGAGTTGCAGCGGAGACATTCCTCGTGGTAATGGTTGTTGTCGTACAACGGGGATGGTTCTGTAAAATGTTACTTGTATCAATAAAGTAGGTGTACCTATTGTATAACAGGCAATATTATGCACCACTGTAAAATGTAGCTTATATACGTATATCTATACACACTAGCCCGGTCAGTTAATTTATAGTATTTTTAAACCGAATGGATACGGTGAAAGATGTTATCTTCATAAAATCTATAACCTTAAAACAAAAAATCTCGCAAAATAGTACTGAAATTACTTCTGATACCGACAGTACCCATGCTGTTTGAAAAACACTATAAGTAAATAATTAATTTAAACTAGTATAATTTATATAAGCCACTATAGAAACAGAATTATGGAACGTAAATTACAAAATATTGCTCCAAAAATATGTGAGGAGCGAAATTATAAGTTTCTGTATAGTTTAGTTACATTAAGTATACACATTATTATAGACTGAAGAATTAAACTGAAAAAAATCTAATAGTGATGACCATAGAAAGCATTACCTATTTCGTTTACATTTCCCTTAGGTATTTCGAGAAGCAATTTAAATGATATGCAATCCAACAGGTAATAAAATGGCAACTGCCACAATAAAAGTCAATAAACGGAAAGCTATCTGCATTGCCTCAATAAATATTGTCATTTAGTATGACGGTCACGTAAAATCAACTATGTGCGATATTGAGCACAGCAAACAAAATTTGGTGTCGTTTCGTGAACATTTATTACCATAAAAGAGATAAATATGACTGGAATATAAAGAAGTGTCGGAATAATGCCGGTTATACTCAATGTGTTTTATTAGGGTTCCGTAGCCGAATGGCAAAAAACGAAACCCTTATGGATTCGTCATGTCTGTCTGTCTGTCTGTCCGTCCGTCTGTCCATCTGTCTGTCCGTCCGTATGTCACAGCCACTTTTTTCCGAAACTATAAGAACTATACTGTTGAACCTTGGTAAATACATAGATGTATTCTGTGAACCGCATTAAGATTTTCACACAAAAATAGAAAAAAAAAACAATAAATTTTGGGGGTTCCCCATACTTAGAACTGAAACTCAAATATTTTTTTTCATCAAACCCATACGTGGGGTATACGTGTGGGGTATCTATGGATAGGTCTTCAAAAATGATATTGAGGTTTCTAATATCATTTTTTTCTAAACTGAATAGTTTGCGCGAGAGACACTTTCAAAGTGGTAAAATGTGTCCCCCCCCCTGTAACTTCTAAAATAAGAGAATGATAAAACTAAAAAAAAATATGATGTACATTACCTTGCAAACTTCCACCGAAAACTGGTTTGAACGAGATCTAGTAAGTAGTTTTTTTTTTAATACGTCATAAATCCCCTAAATACGGAACCCTTCATGGGCGAGGCCGACTCGCACTTGGCCGCTTTTTTTCCTCTTAGTCTTGTCTTTCTTAGCGCCACTTGCACCATCCCACTAACCCGGGATTAACTGGTTAAACCTGGAGTTACCATGGGTACCAGTATGATTTGACACTGCTTAACCCCGGGTTAGTGGGATGGTGCAAGTGGCGCTTAGCGAGCTTAGTTGTTTGGTTACGGCTTGAAGACCTAATCGAACTTTACAATTAAATCAATTTGTAACTTTTGAGCCAAAGTGACATTTGAGCTTATCTTAATTTAATCTCACTTTGACAACACTGGCTGCCTTACATCGCATCAATATTATACCCATTCTATCTAAATTAGATCTTATTGAGATCAAATATCAAATTTGAATGCCTTTCTAGGAATATACGGGCCCCGTAGACAACATGCCAATTGCTCACGCTACGTAGCGAACGAAACGCAATTGTCACTGTCACACTAATATGAAAGAGTGATTGAGACTATTGAGAGACAAAAAGCGATTCGATGGCGAAGCGCAAACGAGTGACACCTTGGCTAGGCCGCCGCGCCGGTTCTATTCCAGTTTCCGTGTCGATAAAGAATAATATCAGGTAATAAATAATTTACAGCAGTTTTGATATTACTTGAATATCTACCAAAAAATAATTGCTTTTTGTAGTTTCACGACTAATTTTAGACCTATTTTATTAATGTCATAGCAAATGAAAACCTGCGAAACATTATTAATCATAAAATTCTATTGTATGAATTCAGCAATCGTACATCGTAGTAATTTAATTAAAACACTGAAATTTGATTTTATCTTGGCAGTCGTTTGTCTCTTCAGAATCCAATTATGTTCGTAGTGAAACCCAAATGTGCTGGCAGAAATTAAATTTTCAGCGGCAAGGATTTAGTAAGTGCAATCGAGAACCGTTTAAGATCCTTTACTGATCCTGTAAAGGGTTAAAACCAGATCTTAGCAAATTAACGTTTCACAGACTCAACGCAGCCATTTGTAATAAAACACAATGAATAAATATTGGATTAAAGCAACTGTACAAATATACAATTATAGGTCACTATACATTTTTCTTTTTTCAATGCACACTAAGTAACTACATTAAGAGGAGAGGAGACGATCGATTCTCTACACAAACAAGTCCTCATTTTCCTCCCTGGATGACAATATGGAAAATATTTTTACAGAATCTTATGTATTTTATTCGTTTTTTTAATAACCTCAAACGAGCGTACGTCGATAATTGAATACGATATAATTAATTGCAAAATCGTAGGTACCTATTTTGTTCACCTAGTCTCTGTCTCACGCAGTTTTTCAAATAAAAGGATTCAGTGAATCGTGTTTTTTAATGTAATGATTGTTTAAAAAAATAAAATAAAATAAATAAATCGTTTATTCAGATGAAATAAACCCTAACATACATATTTTTTTCTTCTGCCAAACTGCAGGACAGTTTGTTGGCAGAGGGAACTCCCTTAAAACATAGATGGATAAACTTAGCTAATTGCCTAATTAATTGTTAACAGTACATCTTATTGCTTATGGTGGTAACTTTAATTTAATTTTGTCTAATAGAAACATTTTCATTTTAAATTTAAACATCCTAAATGATTTACATTCCCTTATATCATACGGTATTTCGTTATACAATTTTGGGATCAAGTACTTCCTACATGTTTTTCCATAATAATAGGTAAAGGTATTTGTTTCTTACTGAATGTCCCGCACGAGGTCACCTTAATATATTTTGGGGTTCCACCAACGATCATGATTGTTATTTAGAATGGCATAGTTGGCTTGGGCGGATACAAAATACCAGCAAACATATATTTTGGAACAATAACTATTTATTACGTTAAAGTTTATTGAGTTGACGTTCCGTACAGAAACGTAATCTCTCTGTAAGTGTAATGCCGTTAAGTTTAAAGCAATTTACTATGTAAAGGAGTCACATTTTTCGTTTGCAAATAAATTCTGGAGGCGTATTCTGATTGTAATAACTACAGATCTACAATGCCGCTTACGTTTAAAGATATTAAAGAATGGAAGTGTGCAAAAGGGAAGCCATCACGTATATGAACATTTCATGAGTGCAAAAGAGGCAGACTACAAATGAAACATGTAACGACTTTTGAGCCTCATAGCGACCGCTAACGGCCGCTTGAATGTACCAAAACGTAAGGTCTAGCGGATTGCAAAAATACGAATTGCTGTATTCAGGAGATAATTTAAGAATTATTTCTGAATGAATTACTTCCAATGGCACTTGACATCATTTCGATTTTGGTAGGTAGCACTTTGGATAGGTATTTAACAAGTAATCTTTTACGTTGGAGATCTGTGGTAATAACAGGTCAGATAAGAATTTGATCTGGATTTGTTATGGACATGATCTGTCATTGTCAAAAGTGACGTTTTTAACCTGTTACTACAGTCAGAATATGCCTCGGACTCAGCTGAAAGGGAAAGTTGGCTCGTCGCCAAGTCGTCGAATTTGCCTCGGGGCCCGATTCGGATTTTGAAATAGACACCTAAAAGATATTTTTTAGACATCACCAAGATACGATAACGATATTTTTAGGATATAACCTGTCAAATTTGACATTTCCGCGATTCTGGAGATACTCTTGAACGATTTCAACAAGATATGACTTGGAGATCCAATTCACATCTAATAGATATCTAACTCTATCTAACGTAAAAGTGACACTGGTTGCCCGAATTGAGCTGCAAAAGAGAACTAGTTGAAATCTAAACTATAACGTATCTAGAATGGATCTAGTACGTGTCGTTTCTTGTGAATATCTTGAAGTTCGAATACGGCAGTCGGTCTTGATTCTGAACACTTGTGAAATTTTAAATCCAAGTTATACCTACATCCTTTCGTAACATGTGCCAGGCACTTCAGTATTCGGGCCGAACCGGCCTGCCACCGTGTTCCATTATTGATGAAGGGTGTTTAGCAGATTTAGCGCTCCGGGCCCTTGGATAAAATGTTATTTAACTTATACAAATAACGCCGCAATAAATTGAAATGTTCATTGTATTTCTACAATAATTATTATAAATGGTTGTGACTTTGAGGTTGAAGTTTGAAACTTGAAGAAGTGTTGCTTATGACAATATTGACAAAATTCTGGATGTTTTAGAAATGATAAATATATAATTATTATTATGGCTGTTTTAAAATTGAATCTCATCAAAATAGGTACAATTAATAACGTTAATGAATTAAGTGAATTCGACTAGTTTCTAATTTGCGAGCTGATTCTTAAGCTGCGATATAACATAGTAAAATAAAATAGGTATACCTAACAGTATTGTCTCTATAAATTTACAAAAGTTATTCAATTAAATTCTAGAAAAAAAAAACAATATCATAATTTATTACAATATCAATATTAATTACCTCAAGTTAACTCTTTAATTATAGACTTCTCGCATTAAAATACTTACCTTGATAGGTAACGATAATAACACGGTTTTTATCGAAATAATAAATGTGCGATAGAAATGGACGTATCTAATTAATGTGATCGTAGAAAGGGCCATAAAGAAACAACAAGTCTTATTTTTTATAGTCGAATAGTTATAATCCGCGGTGTAATAATAGCCAAGTACAATTTTATGAAAACAATTACTTGTTTTACCACCACTATGTAGTTACAAATATGTATTTATATTACAGCATTGAATATAGTACTTAGTAGTAGTAAATCACTTTATTGTACAAAAATAGGTTCACATGAAATTCACATAAATTTAGGTACAAAAAAACGTGTTTTGAGCTACGAGCTACTCGGAAGATTGTGGTTCGAATATTGGTAAGATTGGCTCGGGACCCTGACTGGGGACTAAATGAAATATTCTACTTAATAGAATAATAGAATCTACTATTGAAAATGCTCAGTAGTTGACGATAATTATACTTTTCGACGCCAATGATGGATATATCCGCACCGTAGGTCCAACGTCAAAGACGGATTAAACCGTCACAGGCCACAGAGTAACATAGACCTACGTACATATGCATAAAGTTCAATTTCAGTTTTGACACTTCGGTGCCGTGGCGTCCGAGTGACAGTTTTAGTGTTTGACACGGCGTCGAAAAGGTTAATAAACCGAAGTGATTGTAATGATGATGGCACTGATGACTTAAGTTTAGAACTGTTCTTGTTGTCTTAAGTTAACGTGTCGGCGTCTGACTTACATATGTAATTTGAGTTCATGATCCAAATTTACTTCAGCTGAAAAACAGATGTATCATAAAAGTAATATCGAAATTCACGTGCTTATTATATAAATTCCCATTATGTATTTGCTATCCCCCTCTATCTAGTACAGACTCTAGTGGTTTACGGCGGCCTTATTTCCGAGGCTACTAATAAAGTATGTATGCTTATTGACACGGGTTAGTAGTCGTAAACTGTATTACAATAAAATACACATTGGGCAGCTTACGTGCGGAGGCGGTGATAAATAACTTTCCCACTTAACAAAACACACAAGAAACGTTATAATATTTAAAACTTTCGCGTTTTGAACACATACTCGTATTAACTCACATTTATAGACGGGTCTAACGCGAAATTTATTCACATACCTTTATTTACCGACGTTTCGACACAGGTTTCACTGGTCATGGTCGCGGCTAACTGTGTCGAAACGTCGGTAAATAAAGTTATGTGAATAACACCCGCGTTAGACCCATCTATAAATGTGAGCTAATACAAGAAAGGTTTATTAAAATTTGGAAAAAAAACTTGAAAATAACCTTTCCCATATTTACCCTGCTGAAAGTTTTGGGCAAGAAAACGTAACAAAAAAAAACGTGAATGCTCAAGAATTTTATATTCGTTTCATTTTTAATGCAAAATAATTACCAATTGTTATTATTTTTTTATAAAAAACGATATAATAAATGCACATTTTATTTAAAAAAAAATGTAATAGGTTGTAGTTTATTAAGTTTTGTACGTATTTAGACAAAGAAGTAAATAAAAATATATCAATTATGTACGAGTAATTAATTTTGTTACAAATAGCTCTTGCGTAAATTATCTCTATAAGACATTTAGATAGATAGATTAAGAACTGAGTTTTCAACAAATTTAACTGCCTATTGACAAACTGTACCTATATGATACATCGTTCAGCGATAATTATGAAACCATACACGTTCTGATGAAAACAAAAAGTTTTTAAGTGTATGTTTACTTATTATTTTATCTATGCTTTTTATGAGGTTATCTACATATGTCGCTACCAGTAAGTACATATTAGTTATTTCAAGCACTTACCATGTTATCTTCTCCTTGTGTTGATGTAAACACGCTTTAGTTTTTACAAAATCTCTTTAAATCTACTACCTTATCCTACCCTAAACAGTTACTATTTTCACGACACCTAAACTACGATAAACATTTAGATTTTGGTGTTTTATTTTCAGCAATAGCAGATCACTTAATCTTCGTTATTAGTGCCTTCAAGGCGTTTTAGTTCACTTGTCAAATGTCACTCGATTACTAGTCAAATACAAGGCCAAAAACACGTCACGGCCACTTTATAGTGATTACTGAAGTCATAACAAAATACAATTTTACATACAAATAAAATTTCACAAAATACTATTATATAAACGCACGGATTTCTGTAACGGAACTGTGAGATTCGTTGTGGCCGATGGGATAGGTTAATGTTTTTATTTCGTTATCGTTTTAAAGCTGCTGTCAGTGTATTAAGTGAGGTTATTCGTTGTGTACGGCGCGTCGGGCGGGCTCTAGTAACCATGGCTGGCAACAGATGACAGGGCGCGGGCGGGCGGCGGGCCTGCGCCGGGCGATCACGCTCATCTCATCCCGCTGTTTGACCAGGCGTCCACGAGAGCCTTCAACCGCGTCAGCTGCCACTCGCCGGTGGCGCCACTGTGCCCGTCTAACACTACTCTCTCGCACCTGAACCTCTTTTGTCGGTAAAGCAGTATTTAGAAAGGGACGGAATACATGCGAGTAAATCGATTGGCTGATGAAAAGGGGCGGGGGCAGAGCACGTGGCTTCTAGTAACGCGCTCTATACTGTCAGAGTTTATTGTTGTTGCGTTCAGTGAGTCATTCGCGCTTTTATATGAAATGTATAACCCAATCAAGTTTGAATGTGGTTATATTGCCAATAACTTACGAAATAAGCTTTAGTATGTTTCTCTTTTAGTGGGAAATTGCTACTTACACTGTTCAATTTTTCATTTTTGAAAGCAAAAAGTTTAATAAGACAGAATAATTGTCCATTTTTATTTGTTTCACAGTGTTTATGTTTTTATTTTATTTGTGAATATCTTAGATGTTATTTCTACTCAGAATCACGAGCTCTTTCTATCCTAATAGGAGAAAAAAAGTGTCACAAGGTTCTTTTTCCATTCCGTTACCATTTTTCATAGACTTTGTATGGCGGTCACGGAATGGAAAGATCGAAAAATGTATGGAAATTTTGGGACACTTTTTTTCTCCTTTTAGGATCAAAAGAGCTCATGATTCTGAGTAGAAATAACATAAAAAATCCCAATTTTGAAAAAAAAAAAGTGTAGGGGGCAACTTTAATTAAAATGGCCCTTATACCTACAAAGTAAGCCTTGAGTTTCCTATGACCATTTTGGGATACTTTCATGTAAAAAAATAAGAAAAATAATAATACTAAAACTAAATTTACCATTTAAATCATGAAATGTATGAGATTGATACCTATATATCATACATTGTGTACCTTAACTACTCAGAACCATAGTGGTTCTGTTGGCTGTCGACCTCGCGAGCATTACTTGAAACTGAATAAATATATGGTACCGCCATTTTGAGGAATTCCTAATCAACTCGAACCGCACAAAATTTCACGAGAATCGGTTGGTAATTGCGAGCTGCAGAGAACATCCGGACCAAATCCGGACATACGAAAGCATTTTTGCTCAAGCTGAAATGAAGATGCTAACGCCCGCCCCGAAAATCAAATTCTGCGTAGATAAGTACAACTGTACTTTTTGTTATTATTGAGCCACATATTGTACTTAATTATTATATTGTTGTCAACTTATCAATAGCTAGGACGGTTTTAAGGAAAAAGAGTTTCGTTGAATGTCAATTATAAAGTTACATCGCGTGACAATATATGGAATCAAGTTATTAAGTCATTAAAAGTGATTGACAATTAAGTCAAGTACTTATTGTTGAGGGCTGTTTCGTGTTTTTGTAAACTACTAGATATTAAACTTAAGATTCAGTGCATAATTGATAACAATGACCTACCTACCTACGTTAAATATTTAAAAAACTTTATTTTGAACTCACCTGTCTGTGTGCTTGAATCGAAGAATGTGCTCGTGGTCTCGACGGTCATGGTGCCTATGGTGCCGTCGAGGATTTGCGTGGAGGAGTCCCTTCGGCCGCGCGCGCGCATGCACGCGTCGTCACTCTGTGAACTCTGTCGCCGGAAGTTCCGGCACCTGATCATTTCCTCCGTAGTAGACTGTCTTCGGAATCCTCGCGCTATCAATATTTCCTCAGTAGTAGATTGGCGACGGATCATAGTTCGCTCTGGAGGTGGACGCGCGCCCGGGCTAGGGTCTCGACTCGAACAAGAACTCGACTCGGGACTCCGAGCGCGGCCGCCTCTAGCGCACGAAGCCTGCCTTCGCAACCGGCTGCGTCTTCTCGCTGCCGATGGACTTAGCTCCACATTACCAGCTCGATCCGGACTTAACTGAGATCTTTCTCTTCGTGGTCGTACCGCTGAATCGGGGCTTAGGGAATCTCTCCTTACACGGTTTTCGTCATCGGGACCTAATGAAGGTCCTGAATCCCGACGGCGCGTTCCAGGTGGTCCATTTGGGTCATCAAATGCAGTTGCCTGCCGCTGTAGCCTACCAAGTCTCCGTTCTGGACTTGCAGCAGCTCGAGAGTCCCTCCTAGCTCGACCACACTGCGTTGTAGAATCTCGTCGGCCACCAAGACTAGGCGGAGTTCTACCGCTTGGAGATACTGCAGTAGCTTGAGTGGTTTGGCAAGTTTGACCCGCCTGAGCTGCGTTACTGGGTATCGTAGGAGAAGTTGGTGATGGTGTAACGGCAGATGTAATTATGGTTGGCATTGTCATTGGCTGACATTCCCCATCGGAACGGCTCGGCTCATGTACAGTTACCACTGTCACGGAAGGCATAAGCGTTGATGGACCAGGATCTGATGAAGCATCGACAAATGACGGAGGTGCAGGTGTTGGGGGTGATAACCGTCTCTTTCTATGTGTCGCGACTATCCGAGGAGGAGGAGCTGCGACGGAATCTCTCCGGTGGCGGTGTCCGTCGACTGAGTCGCGACGTTCTTTGTCGTCACCTGACCCGCGTCTCTTGACGCGCCTTTCCCGGCTTGGCGTAATGGTGGTTGAATCTCTACGATCCCAAGCGTTGGGAAAGTCTGTATGGAAATCTTGGGGTGCGGCTTTCGAGTCACGGCGTTTGGATGCCATGGATTTGATGCCTGAGTCGGCGGAAGAGTCGCGTCGGCGGCGGGGCGGAGGTTCGTGGCGTGCCCAAGGCAAGGAGCGGGCGAGGTCTGCCAAGGTTTCCCGCCGAGACAGGGGGGCCCTTTGACGGCGGGGGGCGCTGCTGCCACCACCACCCCACTCCCGCAAAATATCTGTTAGCTGCGCTAGTGACGATCGTCGTCGGCGAGGACCAGCTAAACAGAAAAATATAATTATTGTGCTTACTAAAATTAATCAGCTTTAAGAGAAGGGATTTTTTTAAATCTTTATCTTTATTACTTTTTTTGAAAATGCAAACCAATTTTGATTTTTTCTCATGACATTTCTGTGTTATGTCGCCGATAATGACAGCATGCAATATTAGTTGATAGGTACTCGCATATAGGCAAAAGCGCTGGTGGCCTAGCGGTAAGAGCGTGCGACTTGCAATCCGGAGGTCGCGGGTTCAAACCCCGGCTCGTACCAATGAGTTTTTCGGAACTTATGTACGAAATATCATTTGATATTTACCAGTAGCTTTTCGGTGAAGGAAAACAACGTGAGGAAACCGCGCTAATCCCAATAAGGGCCTAGTTTACCCTCTGGGTTGGAAGGTCAGATGGCAGTCGCTTTCGTGAAAACTAGTGCACACGCCAATTCCTGGGATTAGTTGCCAAGCGGACCCCAGGCTCCCATGAGCCGTGGCAAAATGCCAGGACAACGCGAGGAAGATGATGACTCGCATATAGGCAAAAGGTTTCTACTTACTTTGTGTCTGGTTGGAAACGTCGGGCTCGGGCGGCGACAGGCACGACACCTGCGCCGCCGAGTCGCGCCGGCTGCCCAGCCGCTGCCGGAGCGTGTTCTCCTCGAGCGTGGACCGCGTCAGCTCGTCCCAGCCGTTCCCTCCCGCCCACACCAGCCCCACTTGGTGCGACAGTATCGGCAGATTGCAAACGAAGCATATTGCCGTCATTGTCCTGTAAAAATAAAAAAAAGTTACGATCCGTTTTTGTTTTGTTACATCTTATTCGGTACTGTACTAACGCTTTGTTATTGCGGAAATGCGTATCAGGATACATGTCGGTATCTGCTCGGAGTTCGGTTTACAATATGAATAAGCGCGAAGCCACATTATATCGCGCCCTTGTGTTCGCATCGCTGAGCTGATAGATAACTGAATGGCTGTACGATATTAGATAAGTACTCGTAATAAACACACCCCGTGGTTAACAATATTCGTGGTATTCACTTAGGTACATACCTATTGTATTTGTAACTATGAATTTAATATAAAAGTAGGAACTCTTCCATACTAATTTGTTAGCAACTGTAGCTAATTTATTAATTAAAATTGATATTGAATATAACATACAGGTACATTACAATGTACAATCCTGTCTAACAAATTTGAATATTAATACTGAAATCAGAGTTCTATTAACAATAATTTTAATAAAACATGTTGATTGAGGTAGTTACACAAATTCAGCAGAGGAGAGAGAGGAGTGCTTAGGCTATATTCAGAATCGAAAATTCAACATCAAATGAACACAAATTCAATCGTCCCACTAGTGTCGCATTTGCACGCACGTGGTTCAGCTTTAGAATGATCCCACGCTCACTGGGCACGTTCGTTCTCGATATCATTTTGACATGTTAAATGTAGATTGAAGAATAAGGCCCCGGTTAATAAGCGGTTATTGAATACCGCCGCCGAGGCGTGATGTTAGATATGCCTATCAACCGGCTATTCGGATGAACGAATACCATCACCGGCGGCACTCTATGTTATTTTGATGTACACTTGCTCGAGCGTCAATAATCCGTCCCGTTTCAATCACATGTTTGTTCGCAATGGACATATTATTATAATTAGGCGTGTGTTGACAAAGCGATTGTTTTTGTGTAGGTACCTAAGTACATCTAAATAAATATTTAACGATTTATATACAAGTTAATTTGACTACGAATCTAATCTAATAAGTGCAAGCTAGTTTAGCTACTGAACGCTACTTGCTATTTGTGTGTATGTAGTGCCATAATTATGTGTGTTTAATATTAGTAGATCAGTTATTTAAAAAAAAAAGTATGTGTCAGATGATTTTATGGAATCCTAATTACCTACCAAAGAACTAACATCTATTAAATTAATAGTTAACTAGTATCTAATGTTACTCCAATGATATCTAAATGTTACATTCTTCGATGTAGTAGGTACCTATGTCAAATAAGGTTATACATATGGATGTAAAATAAATAAAAACTTAATCAGTAAAATATTAAACATTTTTTTTTTCCAATTTTTTCAATAATCAATAAATTTTTAATATTCTCGTTTTTTGATGACTTTTAACATGATAATATTAACACCTATATAAAATCACTTCAAATAACGTACAACTCATTTTCGTTACTTTTTAGTTTATTAGAGAATTTTAAAACATAAAATAAGCGTACCTAATACCTATGTATGTACCTTGTTATTATTATACTGATATTACGCACAACGCACAAGGCAAATTCGTGGTAACTTTGATTCAATTCTCTACGAAGGGAGCTTTATATAATAATCTTGTTTCAATCATCTAATTATGTCGATAGTTCGGAACAATTATGATTCCATAAAGTTCGATGACTAATTTGCATTTAAAACTTTCCAAACAGCCTAGAAATACGTCTATAATGAGATTATAAAGTCATAAATAACTACGACGTAATGTTCAGAGTTCGTTAATAACTGACTAACGGCCATATTCGAACTTTAAGATACGTCAAATACTAGAGATTGAAACGATATGGAATGGATATGTCAGTGTCAAACAAGTGTCAAAAGTGACAAACAAACGCGTCACTTTTGATTCAAACAAACGCGTCACTTTTGACACTTGTTTGACACTGACATCCAATCCATATCGTTTCAATCTCTAGTACAGGGTGGCCAACTTAGAGGTATACAACTTTTTTTTGGCACCATTTTATTTTGGCGGTAAATATGACAGTTATTGCATGAAAATTAGTTTGTGTAGATACGGCAAATTTATTATGGAGCGTTTTACGACGGAACAACGTGTTTTAATCATTAAAAACAATAGAAACATTAAAAATAACGTTTCCCAGGCGATTAATTTCGAGAAACGGTGACATTGACTGGCCCCCAAGATCGCCTGATTTAACAGCTCCTGACTTTTTTCTGTGGGGCTATCTAAATTGACGTGTCTATGCTAATAGGCCAACGAACCTTCAGCAATTAAAACAAAATATTCGAAACACTGTCGCTGAGATAACGCCAGAAATGTGTGAAAAAGTGATGAAAAACGCAATGAAAAGGGTTCGCATCTGCCATGCTGCTAGAGGGGGACATTTGTCTGACATTATTTTCCATGTGTAATTGCTGACCCTACATATTATATTTAACAAGGAATACTTAATATTTTTTATGTTTTATAGAATAAAATTTCAAAAATAAAGTGTATACCTCTTATTTGGCCACCCTGTATTTGACGTATCTTAAAGTTCGAATATGTGACTAAGTACAGCTCTTGAACTACAATTATAAGGTCACATAGAAAGCTATTATAACTCTATAGAAACTGCTACAAGCTCTGTAATTAAATAGCGTAGAGCATCTACGGCGTAGCACGTACTACGAGAATTCTACGCGTGCAACGTAAGACTAACAGGCCCATGCGAGTTTTAGTTATTCGATCTATTTCCAATATGATACTGATCAAAAAAGTCACTTTTGATACTGACAAATAAATAATAAGTATCATATTGGAAACAGATATATCCCATTGTTAAATCAAATACGATTTTATTAAGGTTTACTTTGAACTAATTATAATAAGCGTAATGTCAGTTCCGGAAATATATGTAACAGAAATATGTCAGACAGTGAAGTAAATGTTAGTTCTGGAAATATAATTATGTAACAGAAATATGTCAGATAGAGAAGTAAATGGTGAAACTGTGGACGTACTCAAGTGAGTATTTAGGTAATTAATTATAGTCAAAGAATTTAATTTCGGAAGCGCTGGTGGCCTAGCAGTAAGAGCGTGCGACATGCAATCCGGAGGTCGCGGGTTCGAACCCCGGCTCGTACCAATGAGTTTTTCGGAACTTATGTACGAAATATTATTTAATATTTACCAGTCGCTTTTCGGTGAAGGAAAACATCGTGAAGAAACCGGACTAATCCCAATACGGGCCTAGTTTACCCTCTGGATTGGAAGGTCAGATGGCAGTCGCTTTCGTAAAAACTAGTGCCCAATTACTGGGATTAGTTGCCAAGCGGACCCCAGGCTCCAATGAGCCGTGGAAAAATGCCGGGACAACGCGAGGAAGATGATGATGATGAAAGAATTTAATTTCGTACCCATTTTGTATTTTGTCCCAGTGGCAATAGTATGAGGTCCCAAGCGACTTTCATATTCATTTCATACATTAGTGACTTCTATTCCAAAATAGTTGCCAAGTGTCAAGTGCAGTGTATTTCACTCATTACTCAATATACTCAGGGGCGTATCTTGAAATTTGGCGCCCCGGGCCAATACGTTTCGCCGCCCCAGAAGTCAAGGAAGAAAAACAAAATGCAATCCGCTAGGGGCGGTATATGCCGCCCCATGCCGCCCCTGAGGGTTGGCGCCCCAGGCCATGGCCCGGATGGCCCTAGGGTAAATACGCCCCTGAATATACTTAAGGCTGATTTAGACGGCGCGCGAACTCGCATGCGATTTTAGTTACTTGGTTACGCCCACAGACAATCCAACCTCTAGACATAGCATAGTCGCGCTACCCCCTCTGCCACACATACGGTAGCGTTACTCCATCTTCGAGTCAATCCCGTGCCGTGATTGGTCCGTGTCTTTGAACGGACCAATCACGGCACGGGATTCGCTCACCTCGTCCCCCCGCACCCCCGTATTTTTGGCAGCATCGGTTTCATGAAAGAATTGGCCTAAGCTCAGTCTAGAGGTTAGATTGTCAGTGGTTACGCCCAATTCAACCGACCGATCAAAACCCGCAATGTAATGAAACTCGCATGCGAGTTCTCGCATCGTCTAAATGAGCCCTCAGAACCTGGCGATTAGCATTTCAAGGATGATTATCTCTCATTACTTAGGTTAGAACTGTCAAGACTAATAAAAATATAGCAGGGTAAATTCAAAATAACGTTCGAATTTTAAAGACTAAAACTACAGCTACAGCCTTCAGCATTTTTAATGTTTGGAAATGGAAACCTTCTAGAATATTCTCCAAAACACATTGACATATATATCTCAAGACTAGCCTTACGGGCAATAAGAATGGAGCATGAATGGGCCAGTACAGCGGTGTGAAAACGCTGGAGCGCGATTGGTTGATGAGTTCGCATCACGCGTCCGCGGCTTCGCGATTGGTCGCAACTAGTTGCGTTAGACTACACGATTGGCTCCAATTCGTGAGTAGCACCGCTGAAGTAGTACCATTTTTAGTGCACGTAAGGCCAGTCCTGAGATATATGTCAATGCCAAAACATGACTAAAGTTAAATGGTAAAACAATTAAATTAAAACATAAAAAAACATTATTTACATGTTTTGCCTAAAACGTAAACTCAGTGGGATGGTCATTAGTCATGCAAAAGAAAGAACCGCCCACACCGGTACATTAAAAATGTTGACGAATCAATTACACAACACAAATTCCCGTCTTTAATGGTATCCGGAATTAGAATAAACTGGCGGCAATAAAAATAGCTCGTATTAAAAAGCTATTTAAAAAATACAGCAAAATAGCCAGCTTGGTCTAATTCTGATGTCCCTTAAAATATGAGTGATTAGGCTATCCATCAGGTAAAACTAAGTGTAAGGCCTAAGTGCACGCTCAAGTTGGGCGTGCAACGGGGCGGGGCGTGCGGCGTGCATGTTAACCTGTCGAATCCCACGATATGACGTCACCATAAGCGTTCTGGCTCATATATGAGCCGTGGGAGCTGACAGATGACAGATACAAATGCAAACGTATAGGACGGCCTTAGTGCACGCTGCTCAAATCACTTGTTAGCCCGACGCCACGCTGCACGCCCCGCCGAACGCTCCGCTTCGTGCGTCCACTCAGGCCTTACACTAAGGCGAATGACTGGTTTTAACTTTTTTGCTAAAAACGGGGCATCAAGTTGCGTATTTGCTTCGTCAAATCTCGGTTGGGTCCGTCATGAAAGCGTAGCGGGTAGGGTGAGGGTCATGCTATCATGCCGGTAGTTTGGACCTGTAGCTTCGCAGCCGGGGCGAGGGGGACTGAGGCATGTTGCATGGGGCATGGGGGCAGGGGGCTAACTCAGGGGGTATCCCATACATAATATCACATCAAACACTTTGTACATCTGAAACAATAACGAAACATTTAGGTTAGGAGCGGTTTACTTATATTACAGTTTAAAGTTTGAATTTTGTTATAATAAAACCTTGATATGACTCGCAGTGCTTTTCTAACGCACCAATAAACATGAGTCAGATGCACAAGCACAATCAGCGTGAGCGATCGTCAAGGTCTTATAATAACAAGATCAAAATCTTAACAAATGGTAAAATCTGGATACCGCTCTAGGTACATATAATAAAAAGAAATCACATTACAGATATTTAATTAGGAGTCTATTTGAAACTTTATGATTTATATATCACATATAATGATACATATAAATCCTTTTATAATAAGATTGATAATATATGTATTTTTAATTTGTTTTCACTAATTTCTGCCACACGTAGGATAATCGTCTACGTAATGTTTTTGAGATACTTAGGGTAATCATTATCAGTGATAACAAATTAATAACCAGAAACACAAAAACACTCATGTAATATTTTTAAATGTGTTAACAGTGAGCACAGTCAATACGCATACAGATAACACAGGGAATAGGCTACATGACTAATTTTCATTTATGGTATCAATCGATCGGGTTTGTTTTTAGGATCAAATGTCTATATGGGACCCATTGCATTAAAGTAACACAAAAGTCAGAAATTGTAGTCAAAGGCCGACAGTTGCACTTCACTCGCGAAACGCCCTAAACAAAACGACAAGGGAACGTGACGTCAAGGTCTCTGGCAGGGATGTTGCGAACATCCGCATCCGCATCCGCAACCGCGGAACATCCGCATTATTTTCAACATCCGCATCCGCATCCGCATCCGCATAAAATCGATGCGGAGCTTATGCGGATGCGGATGTCGAACAAGTCGGTACAGGAACATCTTAGCGGCGGCGTAAGTGCTAGGTAATTTCGTCATTACCTATAACGAAATCGTCTAGATCCAGAAAAGTCGGCGAAGTTACTGTTGATTAAATATAACGCACCTATATTCTTGCTCAAATACTAAACGTTTGGTTTTTTTAAATAAAAAAATACTAAAAATGTAATATTTGACGTTTTCTAAGTACCTAATCTTGACATCCGCATCCGCATCCGCATCCGCGGATGTGAGCCTTTAAAAATCCGCATCCGCATCCGCATCCGCGGATGTCAAAAAATCTGCATCCGCAACATCCCTGGTCTCTGGGAGCCCATCTTGTAGTATGGACAAAACAAGAAAATTGCGTTTTTGTCGGTGAAATATTGCGTTTATGTATATATAGTTGCTATACAATATTTTTTTGGATGAAATGTAAGGAATCGAATGGTACCCTTACTTTTATCGTTTTTGGAAGTTAAAAAAAAACTTAAATTTTGAAACTTTCAGGTCCTACATTCTTGTAATTTTTCAATATTTTATTTTAGTATCCACATTATTGTGATAAATTGCTCGTTTGCTATCTATTTTACTAGATTTTGTTATAAAATTCAACATGTGTCATCATCCCTATTCGAATATAACAACCTAAATACCAACCATCGACACATTTATTTTGTTATCAGTGTTATTTGGCATTATATTATTTTTTGTAAAAGAATTAGAGTACCTAAAATGAATAAATAAGATACATACGGCCCGATTCGAACAATGCTTATAAAAAGTCACAGCGGTTATATCGATCTGTCAGTATCATAAGTGAAATTTCTCCAACAAAATAAAACGTCACTTTAGACACTAACAGATCGGTACCATACCGCTATGACTTCTTAGAAGCATTGTTCGAATTGGCCCGATAAAAACAACACTTTCCAATATTCAAGTTTTTGCGTATAGTGGCGACCCGTAGTGAATGTTTTCCTCTATTTTACCCCAAGGTTTTCATAGGCAGTGCAAAAGATTATCGGTAGAGGGCGGTGAGTGTTGCAACCTACAAGGTGAAAAATCGCTTGTAGTAGCTTTGTAGCTTTTAAGGGGGTGTGATCGAGTTGTTCACTGGAATCCATAGAGGGCGCTGTTGTAAAGATGTCAATTAGTGGAATTTTTGACTAAATTTTTATTGAGCTAACTTTTCGTATTCTTGTAAACGCTATGTGACGTCACGAGTTTAGAACTTGAACTAGTGACGTAAGCAGTGAGTAAATTTAAGTAGGTACAACATAGTTCGGTCAATAGAAAATTTAATCGAAAACAACAAATCAGCCTAAGAATACATACCCCGCATCATGGAAATTTAATATTAATAAAAATTTAGTCATATAATAAATATACATTGATTGATTAAGAAATGACTAACCCACCACCGCACCGCGAAAAAACACATTATTAATTATGTAATGGGGAGCTAAATACCAGAATGGAAATTCCATAACAAATCCATTTAAACCCAAAATTCAGTTGCTAATCGTAAAAAAAATATAGTCTTACTTGGAACGTTAAATGCTCTAGTGCAGAAACGTATATCATTTTCTGCACACCTTTTAGAACAACAAAGACCCGCTTTCAGAGCATGAGAAATGAAACATAACTTTACATCTAGCCAGTGTCCAACACAGCAAACAAGACAATATGCAATTTCTGAGAGACTCTTTGGCACTTTCCAATAATTATAAAAACTATTATTCTAGCCTGCAAAATGAAAGTCTTTTGTGGTGTTTTTTGCTGTTAACGTTTTGTCCTTATTCGCCCAGCCAGCCGTACTAATGCATTTCCATTTAGACACATTTTCATCCCAGGCGTTCGTTAAAAAGAATACTTTTTGATGCTAACTTTTTTAATAAATACCCTCCAGTGACTTTGTCATAATGGTATGGCCATTAGTGGTTGATAATGAAAGGTTTTTACGGAACTTAAGTTTTTGTATTGTACGTTATAAATACGTTGTTCAAAGAATAATGCAGATAACGAGAAACATTGGTACTCTTGACTCATATCGACCGGGATATGAACCGTGATTACCTTCTGTATTGTTTTCGAGCTCCCGATATTTCGACGCAGTTACATGCATCTAGTTCACGGGTAACTCGAAAACAATACAAAAGGTAATCACGGTTCATATCCCGGTCGATATAAGTCTACTGAAACTAACCGTGAATCATTAAAAACTGTTATCGGTACTCTTAGTGCACAACAAACTAAAATAGACGAAGTTCGCCGTGAGCAGTATGCAGCCAAACCAATTATAGGTGCCACTTGTAACTTGTTCAAGTTCTTTCATATTAAACTCACTGTAATCGGCTTATTCTTTAAACAAAGCATTCCAAAACATTGCCTCTAATAATCATAATATCAATATTACGTTTTTGCTGCGGGAGATAAAATTCTCTTAAATGGAGCCCCTGGCAAATAAAACGCTTAGATTTTTCGAAAATGGTTCGTGAATGTTGTCCAATTTAGATTGTTTTTTGATTGATGGGGTAAGTAAAGTTTTAAATGAATTTTGGGTCCGTCGGCACGCCCGTCCACCAATTGAGAATGTCCCTATATTCAAATTATACATTGTAAGTAGAGTTGGAGATTGCTGCGCTCATTTTACTACTGTGGGAGTGCTGTGAGGTGACGTCAGGAACATTAAATAACGACCGTGTTGTGTTGAATATGTATAATGTTTATTATTCACATCATAATTCTCTTATCTTATACACGTGTTGTTTCCCGGCTTTTTCTCTGTCTGTCAACATGACAGCTAGTGTTGCCTTGGTTATATTATAAGGGTGGCTTCCCACGAATGTAGGCGGTCGCCACACCACCATATGGTCTTACCCTTGGAGGATATAATCAAACGGAGACGCCATGTCTGTAATTTTCTGTACAAAACAGTCTGCCGATTTTTGCGGGGGAGGGGAACGTCAAATGTATGCGTAACGTAAAAATAGCCATGTCAGATAAACGTCAGTCCATACATTGTGTATGACCGTTGGCCGCCTATTTTCGACAGAGGGGAAAGCCTTTTAATGACTACTCCGTTTAGTTGTATCCTCCAAGGGTCTTACCACTTGATTTACCTACCATTATTTAGATACATTTTATTTAGATTACGGTATAAGATGATCTAGATAATTTATCACAGCTTTTTCTGCCGTATAAATTGATTGCGGTTTATAAACTATCAGTAAAAATGAGATAACTTACTGTTGGTAGGGACTACTCATAGGGGTGAAATGTAAAATTCGAAATAGAATGAAGGAACTATCAAATGTCAATATTATTAATGTCGTTCATACTTTTGCCTCATTTGTTATTATTAAAACATTCAACATTATCATTGTAGCAACATTGTCAATTGTATTATCCAGGTTTAATTTGTACTTCGTTGCATTTTTAGATTGATTTAGATTGTATGTCTATGTATAAAACAACATAACAAAAGGACTAGCTAATTTATTTCAAATTTCAGGCGAGCATTAACAAGATTCCTCGATTTTATTAAAGAACCTTGAGCCATCGACAGGAAGAGAGAATACCACGTTTTATTGTACCGAGTTCGTCACGAGGTAATATTATACAACAGCAAGGTCTTGGATGCCTACCGCCTGCCGAAACATTACTTTCCATTTACGGCGACATATTTGAACATCTTCTAACGCAAGGTGACAAAGGTGACATTTATAACAGTCCCAGGGATTACATGGCTTATTTTAAAAATATTTTATTTTGTACTTTCTTTCGGCTTTTGTTTTTACGTTTGATGAATGTCTTACCTTTAACAGCAAAAATTCAGACATAAAAATGGCTTGTGACATTTATTGTTATAGATCTAATTTCTTTTGAATTATTCTTTATAACATACGAAATTGGTACAAATCTATATCACATAGATATTCATATTTTAAAGCAGTATAATGGCAATGTTACAAGTTTTACTCCTAGTTATTTAGGTATCAGTTACAAGTATGACATGTGTTTAAGTATATATACCAATGTAATATCATGGTCTATTAAGATGTTTTATCTATATATATAAATGCAAGTGTCCTGACTGACTGACTGACTGACTGACTGACTGACTGATTCATCAACGCAGAGCCGAAACTACAAAAGCTAGAAAGTTGAAATTTGCACAATAGGTTGCATTTGTAAAGTGTACAAGAGATAAGAAGCGATTTTGAAAAATTCAACCCCTAAGGGGGTTAAAAAGGGGATGAAAGGTTGTATGGGGTTCAAGTTTTAGTTTAAGCTAGGAATTTGAAACTTTGTGAAAATGTATTATATTAAAAAACAAGAAAAGTAATTTCAGCGTTTTCGAAAATTCATCCCCCAAGGTGGTGAAAAAGGGGTTGAAAGTTTGTATGGAGATCAAATATTTTTGTGAGTGTGGGACGTGAAACTTTGTATATGGGTATGTTATTATAAGACAGTAAAAGTAATTTCAGCGTTTTTGAAAATTCATCCCCTAACAGGGTTAAAAAGGGGTTGAAAGTTTGAATCCATTACAAATGCTTTGAAACTTCTTAGAAAGGCATAATAGCCGATTGCAAAAAAAGGAATTGCGACGTTTTAGGAAATTCAACTCCTAAGGGGGTAAAAAAGGGGATGAAACTTTGTCTTGGGGTGCAAATTTTATTTTAAGCTAGGACCTTGAAACTTCGCAAAAAGGTATGAAATTAAAAAACAACAAAACTTATTTCAGTGTTTTTAAAAATTCATCCCCCGAGGTGGTGAAAAAGGGGTTGAAAGTTTGTACGGAGATCAAATATTTTTTAGAGTGCGGGACTTCAATCTTTGTATAAAGCCATATTATTAGATCTCAAGAAAAGTAATTTCAGCGTTTTCAAAAATTCATCCTTTAAAAGGGTTAAAAAGGGGTTGAAAGATTGTATGGGGTTCAAGCTTTAGTTTAAGCTAGGAATTTGAAACTTTGTGAAAATGTATTATATTAAAAAACAAGAAAACTAATTTCAGCGTTTTCGAAAATTCATCCCCGAAGGTGGTGAAAAAGGGCTTGAAAGTTTGTATGGAGATCAAATATTTTTGTGAGTGTGGGACTTGAAACTTTGTATATGGGTATATTATTTAAGACAGAAAAAGTAATTTCAGCGTTTTTAAAAATTCATCCCCTAACAGGGTTAAAAAGAGGTTGAAAGTTTGAATCCATTACAAATGCTTTGAAACTTTTTAGAAAGGCATAATAGCCGATTGCAAAATAAAGGAATTGCAACGTTTTAGGAAATTCCACCCCTAAGGGGGTAAAAAAGGGGAGTAAACTTTGTCTTGGGGTGCAAATTTTATTTTAAGCTAGGACTTTGAAACTTCGCAAAAAGGTATGAAATTAAAAAACAACAAAACTTATTTCAGTGTTTTTAAAAAAATTTCCCCCGAGGTGGTGAAATAGGGGTTGAAAGTTTGTACGGAGATCAAATATTTTTTAGAGTGCGGGACTTCAATCTTTGTATAAAGCCATATTATTAGATCTCAAGAAAAGTAATTTCAGCGTTTTCAAAAATTCATCCCTTTAAAGGGTTAAAAAGGGGTTGAAAGATTGTATAGGGTTTAATTTTTTTTTAAGCTACGAATTTGTCTTCGTAAAAAGTTATTTCATTAAAAGAGAAGTTTTTAAAAATTCATCCCCTATAAGGGTCCAAAAGGGGTTGAAAGTCTGTATAGGGTTCAAATTTTATTTAAAGCTAGGAACTTGAAACTTCGTACAAAGGTATTTTATTAAAAAACAAAAAACCCTATTCAGCGATTTTAAAAATTCATCCCCCGAGGAGGTAAAAAAGGGGTTGAAAGTTTGTATGGAGATTAAATATTTTTGAGAGTGCGGGACTTAAATCTTTGTATAAAGCCATATTATTAGGACACAAGAAAACTAATTTCAGCGTTTTTAAAAATTCATCCCAATTCAGGGTTAAAAAGGGGTAGAAAGATTGTATAGGTTATAATTTTATTTAAAGCTAGGAACTTGAAGCTTTGTAAAAAGGTAAAGGTAAAGAAAACAAATTTCAGATTCTTTGATAATTCATCCCCCAAGGTGGTGAAGGTGGTCAAAAATTTGTATGGAACCCAAATATTTATTTGAGTGCGGGACTTGAATCGTTGTATAAAGGCATATTATTACAATACAAGAAAAGTAATTTCAGCGTTTTTAAAAATTCATCCCCTAAAAGTTTAAACAGGGGTTGAGAGTTGGTAAAGGGTTCAAATTTTATTTAAAGCTAGGAACTTCAAACTTCGTAAATAGGTAGTTAGGTAGTAGGTTTTATTAAATAGTGGACTTGGAAATCTTCTGGGGGTTGAGAGAGATTATATCGAGAACAATTTTATTCAGTTAGGGGCTTGAAACTTCGTAGCCAGGTTGTGAAAGACAAATCTCATGCGTTGTATAATAATTAACAAATGATTAACCGTCCCTACCTCGCTATCTTTTGCTGCATAATGTTCTAAACCAGCGGTCGGCAACCCGCGGCCCGCGGGCCGCATGCGGCCCGTGAGCCTGTCACTTGCGGCCCGCGAGCCTCCCTGGCTATTTTGTATGTAATATTGACAAACGACAATGTCTGATAAAGTCATAAATATTAACAAAGTGCGGCCCGCGTCAACTTCGTTAACTACTATGTGGCCCTTGGCTGCTAAAAGGTTGCCGACCGCTGTTCTAAACTAATGTAGAATGTATAACCACCAATATACAAATCCACGCGTACGAAGTCGCGGGCAACAGCTAGTAAGTACATATATCCTAATACTTTTATGATAGTACTTAATTATGATACCTCTTCAAACTTATTCACTTGAGTCAAACGGGCCCTTTGGAAGAAAAAATATTCCTAAAAGTTACGATTAAATTATTTGAGATGACTCTTCAGCATTATTTAGCTATATATTAACGACCGACCGACGATTTTGCTGCCATAATGCGCAAGCGGTGCGCCTCCCTGTTAGCCCGAGTTCGCTGCAGCACTAGGGTTTGCACGACGGATCCGAAATGTATGGGATCTGTATCCGCAGATCCGGATCCAGATCCGGATAATTTCATACATTTCGGATCCGGATTGCAAACCCTATGCAGCACCAACGGGATCCTGAGCGCGTTCTCGGACCGCTGGGACTCCGCGCTGATGCGTCGATGGACGCAGCTCCATGTCTCGCGCTCCACGTAGGCAGGTTATAGGTTTTTAAGTTTTTATTTGTGTTAAATTTTATTTATGTTGTGCACTAACACTAATTTTAAGTATTTATCTTGATACTAACATACTATGGGACTTGTCCTGAAATAAATGTTATTCATTCATTCATTAACATTCAGAAGTTTATAACTGGTGGTCTCATACACATACTAGATATGAGCGCCGATAGGCATATAGCCGGCGGCGGCGCGCCGGTCAAAATTGGTCGGCGGCGGCGGCGAATCGGCGGCGTGGCCTTGAAACACATTTGATTAATGAAAAAAGAATTTTAACCAAAATTTTTCCGAAAAAACATGTTTTTGCTCTAAGGAAGCTATGAAATAAAACCATTTTTTATTTTCAAGGATAATTTATTGAATAATGGTACGAAAAAAATTGATATCGTATAAACTGTGGATAAGCGGTATCGCGCGGCATCAGAGGCGGTCTTAATCATGGCGAGGCTTTGGCAGGAAGATCTTAGCGAGGCCCTTATCTTTTGTGCTAAGGTATAAATTGCGGATTGACTGTATCAGGGAAACGTCTTGTCGACAGTCCAAAAAAAACGAGCTCCGTCATTAACCAATATCGACCCAACAAAACCGATTTATGTCAAAAAGTGAGGCCCAACGCTGAGCTCCATGTAACACCGAAGACTTGATTTCGACGCCTCCCAATGCGAGGCCAGAGAATGAGCTGCAGGTAAGCATACAGCTAAGAATCGAACGCCAAGTGTAAGCTTGGCTGACGGCTGAACGCCTGGAGCGCCGATTGCGGCGCGCTTCTGTGCGAGGCCGAGCTGCAAGAGAGCAGAGCGAGGGTGCAAGCCGATAAAGACTGGAGCCATAGTGTTAAAGATCTGGAGCTTTCCTGCGGGCGCATTCGTGCGACGCCAAAGGCCGAGCTGAAATGGAGCTAAGATCGGATAAGGACCAAGCGTTTTAAAACAGGCCGAAAGTTGAGCTCCAAACAGGGCCAAAAACTTGCAGGTTCAGATAGCGGCCTAATTCCATGAGAGCGGTGCAAGGCCAAAGATTGAGCTGCGAGAGAGCAAAGCATGAAATTTCAACAGTGGCCAAGTTTAATTGAGACCCGATTCCGACGCCCTTCCATGCGAAGCCAACGGCCGGACATTTGGACGTGGAAACGCTTAATATCTCAAAATTTACCTCATTTTATACCTTTTAAAAACGTTTAACCATGCTTGCAATGGTTAAATTCGCGGTAAATGACGGATGGTTAGCTGGCAAAATTAGTTATGCATTGGATCGGTAATCCAAAGATGTGGGTTCGAGTCTCACGTTAGCTAGAGTTGATCACAGTAAATTTTTCCATTGTGATTGACATGTCTAGTGTATATATACAATCTATAAATTGTAATGTGGAACGTTCCACAATAAAAATGGAAGGAAATCAGTATGTTTATTCCAGGCGGATTAGACTCTCGCGCGAGCCACGAGACGAGCCGCGAGCCGCGCCACGAGACGCGAGTGTAAGCGGTGGGCTCGCGGCTCGTCTCGTGGCTCGCAAGCTCGTCGAGCTAATATAATTTAAACACTAACGGCACGGCATAAGGTTTATAACCGAATGACAAGCCGAACGCGAGTGTAAGCGGTGGACTCGCGTCTCGTGGCGCGGCTCGCGGCTCGTCTCGTGGCTCGCGCGAGAGTCTAAATTGGGGGTTACAAGCATATTGATGTTAAAATTGATATTAAATAATTTCGTTTCCCCAAGACTAGTAGCGCGGTTACTAGACAGATAAGTTTGCATTTGCCTTCGATATTTTTGAATTATATGGGCCTAAAATACTTTGAATGCCTATAAACTATTCGAAGTGGCGCCGTTAATGATCTAAACTGGATTAAAAATATATTATCTGATTCTGAAAGCAGTAGTAACTACCAAGGTCACGCCGATGCCACGCCGATAGCGCAGCGTCGGCGGCGGCGGCGCGAAAATTTTGTCGGCGGCGGCGGCGCGCCGGCGCGGCGCTCATATCTAACACATACACATGTAATGCCTTTTTGTTGCTGGGCCTTGCGGCATGTCTGTATTAGTATTCATTAAACATGACGTTTAACAGTCAAACAGTAATTAAAACCGAATATGCATCGAGTTTCATCAACGCTATTCAAATTTGCAGTGCATGGCGAAAATTTCCCTAATAAGCATCAACGATTCCGTTCGAAGTTTCATGGAATAAAACAAACAGTTATAACTCGCTTTCAAAAGTAGCTGACCTTTTACCGGACTTGTTATGGCCGTGGTTTTAGTTTTCACTGGTTGTTACAGCCTTAAATATGGAAATTCACTTGGGCTATCACATTCTATGTTTTAGACATAGAATTATTTTTTCACCTCAGCAGCTCGAACAAGGGTACTTTGCTTCTTCAAAACAGTGAGCAAAATGCGATTTTGCTCACTGAGTGAGACAAAATGACATTAAAGTGACCTTTATAGTCAAGTGTCATTTCAACATGCGGGGTCTAATACAAGTTCGAAATACTTGGGTTCTATTATCTCTGTCCCTTTCACACTGTTAGCAAAACGAAACAGACAAAAAAAAGTTAAAACGACATTCAACGGTATATTCACGGTTTATAATAGAAAAACTTCAGACCGCATCGTTCCAAACCACGTACGAGTATCAATTCTTAATCATTAATTAATAAAAATAAAGTTTAAGATTTGATAAAAACTGATAAAATACTATATTTTAGGTATTTTAATGTACAATTAAAATAATGAACTCAAAAAATACACAGATCATCACGCAAAATTAATTCTTTTACTTTTAAGAATTTCTACCATAGTTGACAAATAGTACGTATCCACAATTCGGACCGTATCATACAAAGCTTTTTTTTACAAAAAAAAGTTGTCGATTGAAGTGTCAGTTGATGTTCGTTATGGAAATATTATTTTACTGAAATTTATTATTACGTTTTGTTTTTGTGTTCGATTGCGGTAATTAAACTTAATTGTTTGTATATCTTAAGAAAACATGAGTGCAGGTAGTAACTGATGAAGAAGGATTACATTTTTCAAGTTGTCTAATAGGTATGTTCTCACTGCGCTGAGGTAAAAAGTTTTGTGAACTACACGAGATCAAAGTTATTTACATCTCGTGCGCTTTTGAGTCCCTTACTATCTTTCGCTTGCACGGGACTCAAAATAAGCACTCGAAGAAATATCAAACTTTGATCTCTTGTTGTACAAACAACTATTTCACCTCAGCAGCTCGAACAAGGGTACTTTGCTTCTTCAAAACAGTGAGCAAAATGCGATTTTGCTCACTGAGTGAGACAAAATGACATTAAAGTGACCTTTATAGTCAAGTGTCATTTCAACATGCGGGGTCTAATACAAGTTCGAAATACTTGGGTTCTATTATCTCTGTCCCTTTCACACTGTTAGCAAAACGAAACAGACAAAAAAAAGTTAAAACGACATTCAACGGTATATTCACGGTTTATAATAGAAAAACTTCAGACCGCATCGTTCCAAACCACGTACGAGTATGAATTCTTAATCATTAATTAATAAAAATAAAGTTTAAGATTTGATAAAAACTGATAAAATACTATATTTTAGGTATTTTAATGTACAATTAAAATAATGAACTCAAAAAATACACAGATCATCACGCAAAATTAATTCTTTTACTTTTAAGAATTTCTACCATAGTTGACAAATAGTACGTATCCACAATTCGGACCGTATCATACAAAGCTTTTTTTTACAAAAAAAAGTTGTCGATTGAAGTGTCAGTTGATGTTCGTTATGGAAATATTATTTTACTGAAATTTATTATTACGTTTTGTTTTTGTGTTCGATTGCGGTAATTAAACTTAATTGTTTGTATATCTTAAGAAAACATGAGTGCAGGTAGTAACTGATGAAGAAGGATTACATTTTTCAAGTTGTCTAATAGGTATGTTCTCACTGCGCTGAGGTAAAAAGTTTTGTGAACTACACGAGATCAAAGTTATTTACATCTCGTGCGCTTTTGAGTCCCTTACTATCTTTCGCTTGCACGGGACTCAAAATAAGCACTCGAAGAAATATCAAACTTTGATCTCTTGTTGTACAAACAACTATTATTGTTAGAATACGTATCAATGTAAATTTTATCATTATGAATTTGATACTGTTTTTCCTTTTGTTGTTGTTATTTTTTTCTGCGCTTTTAGAGAATTTAAGTATGTATAGCTTCGATATAAAAAAAAAACTTGTTGATGTTAGGGCACACTTTAAGTATGAGCATGACCCCGCCCATAATAATGTCTCGCGAGCTGGAGTGCAAACAATATTAGACCGACTACTGAGTGCGAATACTGTTTTCCTATTCACTGTTTTGTAATGTCGGTTTTTCTTTTTTTATTGTAAATGAGTTTTGGTAGAAATCCTATCCTATTTGCATCCAGTATATAAAGTTAATTAATTTTGTCTCCAGTTCCAATTGATTGCCAACAAAAACCCAAACAGGCATACCATCAAAATGCATCAAAATATATTCCCAGATATATAGCTGATATTTGGTCAAAATATATTTCATGGCTTGTCTAAATACAAATACCAATAAAAAGCGGCCAAGTGCGAGTCGGACTCGCCCATGAAGGGTTCCGTATTTAGGCGATTTATGACGTATAAAAAAAAAACTACTTACTAGATCTCGTTCAAACCAATTTTCGGTGGAAGTTTACATGGTAATGTACATCATATATTTTTTTTGTTTTATCATTCTCTTATTTTAGAAGTTACAGGGGGGGGGGGGGGCACACATTTTACCACTTTGGAAGTGTCTCTCGCGCAAACTATTCAGTTTAGAAAAAAATTATATTAGAAACCTCAATATCATTTTTGAATACCTATCCATAGATACCCCACACGTATGGGTTTGATGAAAAAAAAATTTTTGAGTTTCAGTTCGAAGTATGGGGAACCCCAAAAATTTATTGTTTTTTTCTATTTTTGTGTGAAAATCTTAATGCGGTTCACAGAATACATCTACTTACCAAGTTTCAACAGTATAGTTCTTATAGTTTCGGAGAAAAGTGGCTGTGAAAAGTATACGGACGGACAGACAGACGGACAGACAGACAGACAGATAGACATGACGAATCTATAAGGGTTCCGTTTTTTGCCATTTGGCTACGGAACCCTAAAAATTGGCCCTGGAACACTTTCAAAAGCATTGACATATATATATCTCAGGACTAGCCTTACGGGCAATAAGAATGGAGCATGAATGGGGCCAGTACAGCGGTGTGAAAACGCTGCAACGCGATTGGTTGATGAGTTCGCATCACGCGCGCGCGGCTGCGCGATTGATCGCAACTAGTTGCGTTAGACTACACGATTGGCTCGAATTCGTGAGTGACACCGCTGAACTAGTACCATTTTTAGTGCACACCGTAAGGTCATAGATATAAGTCTTGAGATATAAGTCAATGATCAAAAGAAATAAAAGAGTAATATCAGGTAGGGGTCATTAGTTGGAGTGCCTCTTCGCTACATACCTACCGAGTATTACGAGTAGGTAGATAGTTGAACAAGCAGAAAAACTGGTCGCCATTTCCATTTAGGAATTGTAAATTTTGTTGAAACCCGTGATATATTTTATTTGATGCATCAGCATTATTCTCTTAAGGGAATATAAAAATGTTATATACGTGCTTTAACTGAGAATTCGTTGCAGTCTCTATACAGTAATTCACATATTCTATAAAATTGTCACGTCGTCAACGGATTAGAGAAGGATCGTTGTCGAAACGTATAGAAACGGAAAAACTGTTTTTTGTTTGTTTGCGTATTCAAGTTGGTTTGTTATTTTAACCGTTACGGAACACATGTGACACGAACGCTCAAGCAACAAGTGGAAAATAAGTGCGCCTTACGAGTACAGAATGTAGTGTATAATTGTTTTTCATCGTATTTTCGCGGAAACGTTCGTATTTGTCATGCTACTTCAGTCAACCACAGTACTTTTCGTACCGAGACTGACTGAAATAGAAAGACACGTTTGTACGTTTCCCTGAATATACGATGGAAAATAATTATGCACTAGATCTGTACACTTAATTTTTGCCTATCTTGAGGTCACAGCTACGGTCCTTAGCAATAATAAGTCGGTGATGAAATTACTTCGGTATCATCGCTACGGAGCGATTGGCATGTTGGCTACGCAACCTGATTAGAATGATGGTAATGAAACCACTAAAATCATGTTAGTATATATCAAAGTATTACAAATAAAAACATTCGATGAAACACGCAACCAACTGAGCCGACGTAAGCGTTACGTCACAAAAAATCAAAGTAATTCTGAAGGTCAAGATTTCCTTCATATGAAATTGAAACAAAAGAAACTCAACTCATTGTCGGCCTAAACTACTAAAGTGTTAGTTACGAAACAGTTAAGAGCCAACAGGAGCTGAGATTTAAATATTTTAGGTAAATATACCCGTCTCGCTAACGGAAGCGGCTCCTAAAACTAGTGCGATAAGGACAAGGCGAAAAATCCTGCGTAAAAATCTCAAAAATCGAGGTTTCGTACTCGACTGTTTCCTCCTCCAAAACTCAACCAATCGTAACCAAATTTGGAAATCTAAATGATTATGACATTATCTGTGTCGGACCGTTTTGCTTTTTTGGCTAATTGATATAAGTTTTGAATAGCGCGCCTCTCATTGCGGCATAGTTAATTAGGCCATTTTGGCCATTTTTGAAGGGCTCTAGCGCCTTAAAAAACAAAAATATCAAAAAAAGCAAAACGGTCCGACACAGATATTGACATTATTAATCTGTGTTGAAAAAATCATTGCTCTAGCTTCAAAACCCACGGAGGAAACAGTCGAGTACGTTTGTATGGAGAAATGACCACTCCTGTTGGCTCTTAACGATTTCATTTACGTAGCCTTTTTTTTTTTTTTTTTTTTTTTTTTTTTTTTTTTTTTTTTTTTTAAGAGGGGAAATGCTTTACGCATACCACCCGGCGCGGGGACGGGCCGGGATGGTTATGTGGGACTCCCTGTTGTGGGCTAATGAGACCCCAGGTTTACCCACTAAAACCCCTCTGTTGCCGCCTCGCTGCTATAGGGCGAGGTCCCAGGAACGCCGAAGTACTCTTCCGCAACCTCGCCAGCGGCCGTCCGGACTCGGACCCGACCCTTGGGGAAATCACCCCTTCACCTCATTGGGCGCGTTGGCTACACATCGCGCCCGCCCACGCAGGGACCTTTCTGTAGGCGACAGGCGTCCCCGGGCCTGCCGCCCACAAGTGCCCTTATGGGGGTAACCGGCGGTCGTATGCCAACCGCCGCCGCCCCACGCGCTTGCGGCGCATTGGCTGAGAGGCCGGATCTTCCTCCCTGCCACGCTCCGCTGCCTCCTTCTGCACCATCACGTCCTCGCAGAAGGAGGCCACCGCCTTCCATCTACTCTCCCCACCAAGCATGGATTTTACCACTGCTGGCAAGGAAAGGTCTCTCCCCACTACGGCCACGAGAGCGGCCCTCCGATCCGCCCAGGCTGGGCAAATGGCCAGCGTGTGTAGCGCCGTGTCTTCGGCATCGCCGCAGTCGTGACATTGCATCGTTGGTTCCCGTCCTGCCCTCCTACACAGGTATCTCCCGAAGCAACCATGCCCCGAGAGGACCTGAGTAAGGTGGAAGGAGAGGAACCCCCCCTTTCTTCTGATCCATCGCTCCAGAACGGGTCGGATGGCTTCGACGGTCCAGTGGCCGGCACTTGGCGCCTCCAATCGCTCTTTCCACTTCTGGAGGAGCACTCGACGGGAGTCAAGTCTCCACCGTCTGACCTCCTCCAGAGGTGGTTGGACCCCCGTGGCCCGCGCCTGAGGTAACTTTAGTTTCGATAGAATATTTATTTTATATAGGTCGGCCCAAAAATACGCTAACAAAGATTTTCACAGTGCATATTACTGATAATTTTAAAGATAATATGAACATGTATAATATTTATCTATATTTTGAAGATAATAAGTTTGTTTCCGTTAAATTATTGTAGGTTTATTTTTGATTAAATTTTATAAAATAAGTGTAAGAAAAATATTCCTAACAGTTTTATGCCAACGTATTTTTGGGACGCCCTGTAGTAAGAGTTTTTTAGTTAATATTAGTAAAAATATAATTTGTGCTAGCTAAATATAAATATTTTTAGAACAAATTAAATTATTTTCAGAAAATATCACTGGAGGCCTTGGTGACTTTTTCTTAGTATATGAAATTTATTCAAAGTAAATATAAATAGATAATTATTCATATAAATATAATTTAATCCAATACGAATATTAACAATATAAAGTTGACCATAAAATCTTTTTCAACGAGTAAATACCTATTCAAATATTCTTCTTCTTCTTAATCTTTTAGGTTTCTGGTGGCTTTAGACAAAAGGTTGGAAATTAAAAAAAATACTCTTTTACTTGTCATATTACTTAAATAAACTTCAATGATGGTCTATTGGAAATGAGTTTTATACTACAGTTCACTTGATACACGTTTGTCAGCTAAAATAAAGTGTTATACGAGCTAAATTGCAAAAGACATTTGAGTAACGTACAAGTGGCACAAGGCCGCTTCGTCCGCGGTCGCCACAGCGTGAATTGAATAATGACCCTACCACTTTTCTTTGTGGAAATACCCCAGTCATTATTTCTAAATAATTTTGGGGTAAAGTGGACTGTAATAACTAGGTGCGTAGGTAAAGAAAATGTATGAGATTAAGGTCGAATTGTAAACTGAAACTGGAATAGATATCGGTGTTTTAACGTTATCGTTAGAAACTAAATAAGGCCACTAGAGACACTAGGTCAGTAAAAATATTGTATTAAAAAGATTCATTAAGGTCGGTGGCTGTGTAAATAGGTTATGTGATAGCTCGTATGTGTTTTATAAACATAGATATGTTGTCGTTGTTTTTTGCAGTCATCTATATATAGTTGGTCAAACCTTTTTGTCAGTAAATAGGAAAAAAAAATACTCATCTTTTTCTTTTGGGTGCTAGTCTGCTAGTACTAGTGTAAGACAAAGATAGTATGATTTTCTGTGTCTATGTTTGAAATTAGACAGTCCTTTGACACACTATATAGCAGTTAGATGATTATGATAATAATAGTGTGTAGACAAAAGCTAGATTGTAGCTGGATGTCAGATTTCAATTTGTAGGTGATCTCGATGTACTCAAACTTTTTGATGAGTGAGTGAGTGAGTCAGTAAGTGGTAAAAATAAGGATTTACAGGGGTCAAATCTTGTGGTATTTTAATCGGGAATTCATGGTTTGATAATAACAATAAGGTGGTCTAACAAGAATTGTAAAATTGCAATTGTGTAGATGGAATAGATGGGGGGTCAAACGGGGTCCGAAATGCTTCGTGTAATTTTTTGCTTTGCGAACTTGCCATTTTCACGGCATTGGCATCTCTGAGCATGCCTTAAAATGATCCGGTCTATATATATTTGTGTATTATACGTGCATACATATTGTCCCGAGCGTATAATTACCACTTCACAGGCTGGTTGAGTAGAGTAGCTCTACATTTGCATTTTAGCATCACAATACCATTGAAAAATTCATGACCCGCAATTTCGGCTTTTAAATTAAAAATCACATAAAGCTGCTAAAAACACAGTCTCTTTTCTTTAGGGTTTGGATTAACGAGTTCCATTACTTTTTTCACAGAAATATACGGTATGCTCAGAGTGGTATTTTTCCTTGTGTTTTTGCTAGCTTTGTAATATCATTCTGACAGGGATTGATGGTCGCAATACGCTGATGCGCTTTTACGCTTTTTGTTTTATTTGACAAATCGTACGAGTTGTAGGTATAATATCCACATATTTCTGTGAGTAAAATTATCTCAAATTCTATTTTTCGGTCCTAGCGATGGTGGAGCAAAGGTGAATAAAGACTTGATTTACAGAAAAAGTTACGTGCGCTCTAAAATGACGAAGCATGTCAGATGATTTGTCTAATAACATTTTCGTATTCCCATAATTTGCATAAAATGTATTAAGAATTTCTGCTATCAATCATTTACGCGTAAGAAACAGTCGTGTACCGCCTTAAGGGTGGTGATGGGTCTGGAGGTGACAAGTAAATTCTAATTATATCAGGCGTGTTATCTTTTAGCTCTCATTTAAGAGACAAGGGGGCCGATTCTTTTTTAGCAATTTGTAATTTTTTTTATCTCATTTTGATACAACATATATCATTACATCAGGCAGCACCAATTAGCGATAAGGAGTAGTTTCATTACGCACTTATTGGTGCTCGTGAATTGCCTGCTAATATAACTCAAACTTCGTATCAAAATAAGATGAAACAGTTGAATCATAATGGGCGTCAAGTTCAAATAAAGCTAACGCTGCCTGTTTAATTTGATCAAACAACTGTAATTACAAGCTGGCGCAACCGGCAACCACTGCTGCAAAGTAATGAACATGTTCCTGCTGAAAACTGTTTGGTTAAGGATGTTGTTTAATTGATGCGAGTTCAATTTTAAATATTCTAGGCAAATGTTAACTACTTTTGGTAGTGAGCGTGAGATACCATACATAGTAAAAGGCAGTTCTGAACAAACCCAAACATGACATCGACTAATTAAATTATTTAATTTTACGTTATTATATTACCGACCGAATTATGTATTTATTTAGCCAGTGCGGGTGCACCGGCCGTTTTGGAACCGACCGGCCTCGCCCGCGATGACGGTAAGAGACCCGACGGTATGACCCTCGTGCCATGGAAGATGGGTCGGCCGCTGGTTTGGGACGCAACCTGTGCCGATACCCTAGCATCACTGTCCCATCTCCATGGCACTGCAGTTAAGGCTGGCTCGGCTGCCAATTCGGCCGAGGTCCTCAAGCGGCGCAAATATGCAACAATAAACAGTGGTTGCATATTTTGAGCCGTTTGGGGTTGAGACCATGAAGCGCTCACAGGGTTTTTAAAGAATGTAGCCACAGGTTGGTGGGATTGACGCGTGACCAGAGGCGAGGCCAAATTTTTTATCTTATTTTTATGCTTAGTTTTTAAGCTTAGTTTTTAATTCTACTTTTTAATTTTAGTTTGTAATTTTTATTTTAAGGCTTTTTATTATTTGTTTTATTACTTTTAGAATTTTTATGTATTTATTTTATTTTTAATTTGTAGCAAAAACATTCATATCATAAACCAGATTTATTAATTATAATTACCAATATCACAGTGTATACATTAGTTTGTTTCATATACTTAAATACTTAAGCAACAAGATCGCCTCCAAAAAAGGTTTTTGTCGTTGTTTTATTTAAAACAATCATCAGAATCTGCTAATGGATGATAAGTGGAACGTTAGGTGGAGATTGCCGGAAGGCAGTCACCGATCTCGGCTGCCAAACAGACCTATGTCTCACTAGATCCTGATGGATATATGTCGTTTTAAGCACACCAGGGCCCTCATCGTAAATGGACCTATCTGTTGTATTTTATGGGATGAGGACATGCGTTTTACTGTTTATTACGTCCTTTTTCGTTTACCGGAATTGTATCGTGTTGATTTTGCGTAATACTTATCTATATTTAGTGGTTATTTTGCCCTCGGGCCAAGGCAAGTTTAGGTTCAGCTAACACTATTTTATATATGACATCGACCGCCATAAAAGTTTTAATATTCTTTCGCTAAAACTATTAATACCTATTTTAATATGCAATAACGGCATAGGACACGACATAAACTAACTTTCAGTGACGTTCGACAGTAAGTTTTCCGTACTTATAAACTTACCTGTCAGCCGGCTGGCTATAACAACCTAGAGCTCGCTTAAATTTAAAAGTTTATAAGCCGCATTCAAACTTTGCTAGTGAAATAGTATGTATTTTAAAATTTTACCAATAAATACTCAGCGCGTTTATATTATATTTTATAAACTTTATGGATTCATGTCAGGCAAACAAAATAGTTAATATGATCGTAAGTAAGTCTTATTTATTCGAGATCGAAACTATATACGATTAGACTTGGAAGCTTCTAATAATATTAAACATTTAGTTCGACTGTGAAATAAGTAGTTAAGGCAGTTTCATTTAAAATGTATTACAAAACAAATGTGCAAATAAATCAGAATAGATTTTTCTTGGATGATTTATATACGTATGTGGTTAATATAAATCATGTTTAATCAAATGAAGTATATAGGTAAGTAAGTGAAAGAAGAAAATAAAACATACATGATTAAATAGGTGTTGCAATTATTTTATTGCCAGACAGTCGCCTTTTAAAATATTCTAACCCGGAGGATTTCTACAATTCCAAAGAGTGTCATGGAGTTATCTTGTTTCGTGTTCAAGATATTACAATCAAAATACGCAGCGCAACGCGACGGGTACTTTGGGCCCGATTCGGATTTTGTAATAGACATCTATTAGATATCTTTTAGACATCGCCAAGATACGATAACGATATGTTTAAAATCTAACCTGTCAAATTTGACATTTCCGCGATTCTGTACGGATATGATGGTCGTTCTTGTCTACGTGACAGCGTGATAAAACGGTGTCCGTCACTTTCTTTCCCACGGTGTTAAACAGTGACAGTTTTTTTATCACGTGGATAAAGATGGATAAAGCTATCCATAATAGGCTGGCTGGAGATACTCTTGAACGATTTCCACAAGATAGGTTACTTAGAGATCTAATTCACATCTAATAGATATCTAACACGATCTATCGTAAAAGTGACATTGGTTGCCCGAATTGCGCTGCAAAAGAGAACTAGTTGAAATCTAAACTAAAACGTATCTAGAATGGATCTAGTACGTGTCGTCTCTTGTGAATATCTTGAAGTTCGAATACGGCAGTCACTGCCAAGTAACTTTACTTGTTTGTGTACTTTGTGTAGTGCTCGTGATTGTGATACGCTGAACGTCGCGTCGTAGCAACGTTATCTTTCTATGTACTAAATACCCGTAGACGTTAGACTGGTATGACATTTATTTGTACCTATTGTACTGAGACTGAAATAGCATCACATGTTCGTACGTTTTCGTGAAAATACGATGGAAAATACTTATACACTGAACAATATAAAACAAACTAGTTTTTTATAGGTTATAGTTAATTATACACCTATTTGTAACCACGCAACCTATTTGCCAGGAGCTCCAATATATTTCCCGTCTTCTACCGGACAAAACCCTTTAGCTAAGGAGATACTTCTGCGGAAATGGCGCTGGATAGGTCATGTTTTCCGAAGGCCAAACAACCACATATCCAAGCAAGGGCTGACTTGGAAAATTCCCGGAAAAAGGGGGCCAGGTCGCCCACGTACCACCTGGAGGCGCACAGTGGAAAAGGAGACTACGCCAGTTGGCCTCGGCTGGGCGGAGCTGGAGGAGACCGCGCTGGATCGCGAAAAATAGAAATCCCTTCTGAGAGCCCTATGTCCCTGATGAGGGATAACAGAATACCATCATCATCATCATCTACAATGATAATTATGAACTCTTACTTAAAATGCAATTTACACGCTATTAATTTCCAAGGTCTGGAAAGTTGTATTTCAAGGGTAACAAATTGTATACAAAAAAATTGTAGTTACACATTACGGGAATCAGGTTGACGTAATAAATAAAATGGTTTTTGGCGTTAAGGTTTAAAATTTAGAACATGTAACATATAAACACAAAGCTAACTAATACTTACATTTTGCATAAAAAATATCATCAAGTACCCGTCTTCTCTCAAATGTATTGTCTGAAACAGCATCTGGAACAATAAAGGGGAGAAATTACTTTTTTGTTCTTCGCGTATTGTTTTAAATGAATGACACTTGTAGGTATTTCATGATGGCCTTCAAACAACTTTTTATTACTTAGGAAATGGAAGAGGTTAGTATATAAAAACTTATATGATTCTTAGCGCCACTTGCACCATTCCACTAACCCGGGGTTAACCGGTTAAACCTGGAGTTACCATGGTTACCAGTACAATTTGACATTGCGTTAACGGTTTAACCGCGTAACCCCGGGTTAGTGAAATGGTGCAAGTGGCCTTTAGTAGTTTAACTTTAGCTAAACGTGTTTAGAGGATATTTTAATCGACTATTTATGGTTATCATCATCATAGCGTCTATTGCAGACGATTTATGTTGTAAAACCGGAGATATATCCTATTACACCGCCTGGGATGGAATTAAGGAAACGCAGGGATGCCCAGCACCTGCATTACTGTCTTATCCCACAGGAAAGGCGAGCCAATACGTGTGGAGACAGGTCGGCTGCAGGAATCTGCCGCTTATTTCAGGTTGGACCCTACTCGCGACTTACGGAAACTCCATTTCGGGTTTTATTTTGGAGTATCCTTCTCCTAGGTGCCATCTCCGCTGTAACGAAATACCTTCTTGCTACGTTTGTGGACTTAGTCGCCTCGTACGACACCCTTATCCTATGTTAGGGTTGGCGCTATTCTAAAGCCGGCCACCACACGGCCTAAAGCTTGCCACACGGCCTGTGGTTATAAAGTCACAAAAAATAATAAGTGCATTTGTTTTTTTTTTTTTTTATAATTTAATACAGGTCCAAATGTTTTGTGTGTGGCGATTTTATAGGTATCTTCACAATATATTTTTATTAAAAAGTACTAACAACGTACTCCCACTGAGTATGCTCACCAAACCATCATTCTACCTTTCGTCAGTCAAGACCAAACACAAACTTGAGTGCACATACACCTTATAAAACAAAGACCCCCGCATCTGTCTGTTTGTGTGTATGTATGTTCGTGATAAACTCAAAAACGAATACTGAAGGGATTTTCTTGCGGCTTTCACCTATCCATAGAGTCATTCTTGAGGAAGGTTTAGGTGTATAATTTGTTAAGGTTTTGTGTAACCCGTGGTTCGCTAACATGATTTCTTTGCCGTTCTTTGTGTAATGGTACGGAACCCTTCGTGCGCGAGTCCGACTCGCACTTGGCCGGTTTTATTTTATTTTATCGCATGCGATATAATAATAATAACAAACCACACGCACTTGTTTGCATGAGATAAATGTACTGTAAGATCACATAAATTTCAAGTCTTATTAATACTTTTAATAACTGTTAAAAATGTCAAGTTCCAAATAGAAAGTAGTCCCCGGTAAAGAATAAACTCCTAAGCATCGTGGAAACTTAAACGATAAATATTTTCTTTGAAAACTGATTTCGGGAGTTTGAAATTAGTTAACAATTTCTCTGTACCTAGCTGTAGAGAACATCAGTTTAAAGGTACTTTAAGCGTGCAAAGTATATGAACAACCACAGTAACCTATCACTAAAATTGTAGGAATTGGCGTGTGACATTAATATACTCGTATAGGATGTAATGGCTGCTCGTCCATTCCCGAATGCGTTGCTCATACGATGCTCTAGAGTGAATACGATGCTCCAGCGTGAATGGGCGTTTCTTTTTAAAGTTGTCCCCTACACTTTTTTTTCAAATTTGGGATTTTTAGAATCACGAGCTCTTTCTATCCTAATAGAAGAAAAAAAGTGTCCCAAAAGTTCAATACATTTTTCGATCTTTCCATTCCGCGACCGCCATACAAAGTCTATGAAAAATAGTGACGGAATGGAAATAAAAACCTTAGGACACTTTTTTTCTCCTATTAGGATAGAAAGAGCTCGTGATTCTGAGTAGAAATAACATAAAAAATCCCAAATTTGAAAAAAACAAGTGTAGGGGACAACTTAAAAAAAAAACGCCCGAATACGATGCTCTAGCGTGACTGTGCGCGCTTGTAGATACCTATCAGGCAAATTCAAATGTACACTGACATCAGAGAGATATCGAAATGTGTTCGTACATGTATTGGTGCGAGTTATTAATTAGGCGCGGCACATTCTGCCAATCAGGGGCCCGTTTCTCTAAAGCTTGTAACTTGTGTAATACAAGCGGATGTCACTTTTTGACAGCTTTTGTTAGAAAGGGACTTCCACTTGTATTACAAGTTACAAGCTTTTGAGAAACGGGTCCCTGGATGCACCTAATGCGCGCTATCACGTATCACTGTAGTGGGTATCAACAAAGATTGCTTTGACTGAAGTTGAATTACTGTATATAAATTGACTACGTAGTGGGTGTCGGCTGACGAAATGGGCTTGAAATGCCCTGCACTAATTGCAGACTTGGCTCGAGTTAAATTAGAAGGACCTTCCCGAGAACACGCCCCCGCCTTAGGCACTGAAGCGAAGTAGGCTAGGATACGAATAATCACTCACTAACAACCATATTGTTACGTTAAAATTTTGCTCTTAGGTAACAGTTTGGTTAAGAAAGATACCTAAAGAATAAAATAAAAATTGAACGGTATGTATGCGCCTTTATGTATATGTATAAGGAAATGTTGATGTAATGTAAGACGATAGGTGAAATATATAATATCTTATACCTTTAAATGAGTAATTCTTGTATACTTACATATATATATTTATTTTCCCCAGACCAAGGTAAAGGCTCTCTTTGATTGTTCAAAAACTAATAGCAAAGTTGCGTTTTATCCACATGTGAGGCAAAGTAATCAAATGCAAATTATGAGTTAATTTCTTATGTTTGCTGGTAGAATTGACTAAGTTTTTTCCTTACCTACCAAAAAAAATATAGTTTATATTTATTTATCTTATCTTATTAAAGTTAAATATAGTTTTTATGTTATTCCTACTCAGAATCATGAGCTCTTTCTATCCTACTAGGAGAAAAAAAGTGTCCCAAAATTTCCATACATTTTTCGATCTTTCCATTCCGCGACCGTCATACAAAGTCTATGAAAAATGGTGACGGAATGGAAATAAAACCATAGGACACTTTTTTTCTCCTATTAGGATAGAAAGAGTTCGTGATTCTGAGTAGAAATAACATAAAAAATCCCAAATTTGAAAAAAAAAGTGTAGGGGACAACTTTAAAAAAAATCGCCCAAATACAATGTTTCATAATACGCCCCAAGTTTTTCCTATGAAGGTTTTCCTTCGGGAGGCCTGCTTCCTACTCATTAATGTGATGAAGCCCGACGGCCTTTGTCAGCCCCGCGGCTTTCACTTCACAACGAAAAATTTCAATGTGTGTATATTACATTATTCGGTCAGGGTTTGTAAGACGAGCCCGGGAGGACCGCGGCCTCAACCTTTATTATATTGCGTTTCTTATGAACCTTCGGATTGTAAGTTAATATGTTGTGAATACTGGGCATTATTCGATTTTTTTATTAAGTTGGTATTCTATTCAGCTGCGTGAGTATTTAAGGTAGGGGCTTGTAAATGAAAATAAAAGAGCTTTGATCAGCAACGGGACATTCTAAAAGGTTTATTTATTTTATAAAAAAATTGACAATATAATTATTATGATATTGCCTTTAATATATAGCTCATAGGTAACAAATATGGGTAAAATTTTAGTATTTCTTATTATACAGGGTGTCTCCGACTATGGGGCATTAAATCCAGGGCTCGATTCTACTCGCTAAACTGAGCTACTTTTATTATGGCACCAACCCCGAAATCCCGAAATTTTTGTTTTACTTTTTCATACATATTGGCTGATCAGATGTCGACGTTTTCTATGGAAAAGCGAAGAATTTTTCCCCGATTTTAGGGTACCGGTTGCAACGCTTTTCTTAGATTATAAGTATTACAACTACTGTATAATGTATTTATGACATTCTAGTACCCCATCACAATACCAAATTATAATATTTTGTACCTACTATGATTGTGCTTATTTAGCAGTTTAATACGTACCTCACAAGTACATACCTACTATTATAATTTTACGACGATTACAGATTCCCCTCTAAGAGCCCTGTCATGTTATCTCTATGTAACCCAAATAAGGAACGGTATTAGTAATTAAACCGTAGTTTCTACGCTGTTCCATTAAGCAAACAGTTACAGCTAAGCATTTTCCGTTAGATCAATACTGCAGTTTAAATATAGAAATAGAAGCTCAGAAATTATTTCAGGACACCGGTACCACTACTAGTAGTGGTAACTATAGTACAAGTGGTTGAATTTTTATACACTGTAATGTCATGCGTCACTCTCTTACCTACCTACCTGTACGAAAGTGACGGCCACGATTATATACGAGAATGCGGTCATCTAAGATCCTCAAGATGCTTCAACATTAGTAGGGCACTCAACCAATCATGAAACATAGTTTTAAGTTGTATATAGTGTAAAACTATAGATTTTTAGGGTTCCGTACCCAAAGGGTAAAAACGGGACCCTATTACTAAGACTCCGCTGTCCGTCCGTCCGTCCGTCCGTCTGTCACCAGGCTGTATCTCACGAACCGTGATAGCTAGACAGTTGAAATTTTCACAGATGATGTATTTCTATTGCCGCTATAACAACAAATACTAAAAACAGAATAAAATAAAGATTTAAGTGGGGCTCCCATACAACAACCGTGATTTTTGACCGAAGTTAAGCAACGTCGGGCGGGGTCAGTACTTGGATGGGTGACCGTTTTTTTGCTTGTTTGTTGTTGATGGTGAGGAACCCTCCGTGCGCGAGTCCGACTCGCACTTGGCCGGTTTTTTTTAACATAGTTCACATTTTAATTTTTATTACGCCAGCTTTTTAGTGACGACATAGTCTAAGCTAACAATAAGACAAAGCTCTTAAGTTCAATAATAGTCTACCTTGACATCGCTTTTAATAATGAACCTAAGATAAGAACACTACAGACGAAAGGAGTGAATTCCATTCTTGAGTTCAATGAAACGATACACCCTAGCCTAGACCCTTCAAATAAATAACTTTTGTGTAGTATGTATTGTACACTTAGTATTTTTTTTTTGTAAACCGTACAGGTAAAAAATCAAACCACAACTTTGTGCTGTGTTCTAAAAATACTAACGCCCGACTGTAGGAAATTGAAAACATCAGCCGGATTGTTCCGGCCCGGCCCCGTCACGCCGACGACGCGACGTTCCGATTCACGCCAGACTCTGTGGAGCGAGTGTCGACCCCGTCATTAGTGGCAGTTCTAATTTTGAATTGCAGGTATTGATCAACGTGCGGAGAGCTGGATCCAGTACTCACTTGTCTCATTGTGGGTGGAGGATACTATTGTACAGGTTGAGTAGTAATGTGACGCATATATGTAGGTACTCCGTTTGAAAGTCAGTCGTATATTTAAGATATTACCTATTTGAAGACATAAAATGAATAATAGGTAAATACTTAATAGCCAAAACGTCTAAGATTTAATCCAAGCAAATATAATAACAATAAGCGTAATCAAATAAAAACTTCTAACTAAAGCTTCTATTTCTTTCTTAACTTTTATTTTTATTTTATTTGTCTCTTTTTGATACTTATCATGTCAGAAAAAGTTCCGTACCATTACACAATAAGGAAAAAGCCAAAACAAACAAAAAACAAGGCACTTAGGTATTGAATCTTGAGCACTTATTACACCAAAAATGTTCAACGAACTAACTAAAGGTTAAATAAACTAGATAACGACGACATTTTTACTGAATTTTGGTGCAATTATTCGCATAATAATAACTCTCTTAGTCTCATAATTTCTGCCTAAAATACCTGTGATATAAAAACAGATTGATAGGTTGGCACGATGACATCATAAAGGTTCCTCCTCCATTAATCATTTCAGTGACGGAACCTCAAAAAGATAATTTAACTGAGACTTTATTGAGTACCATTTGTTTGAAGTTAACAGTCAGAAACAAACTTAAAGCTATCAAAGATATTATGATATTGTTTTAGGAATTAGTTTGTTGTTTTAGAGCGAAACTGTTATTATTATAATGCCAATTATTTGAATAATTCGAGTAAGGAAAAGCGTTGCAAACTGAGCGGTAAGACGTGCGACACTCAAACCGCAGGTCGCAGTTTCGAACAGCTTCGGTTCGGTTCGGTTCCGGCTTAGCAGGTACCACAGGCTTTTTTAGAACTTCGTCATCATTTGTTTACATAACATCATTTGACAAAATGACCAGTCGCTTTTTAGCAAAGGAAAACATCGTGAAGGTCACTTTCCGAACTATATTTATTTGTCTGAGCTGAAAATTTAAAGGTAGGCAGTATCAGAAAATACATACATAGGTAAAGGTATGTTTCTCGGTTGGGATTCAAGCAAGTTCATTACTTAAATTATTTTTTAACACTTCAAGGCGTAAATTAAGACTCCGCCCTGTCCGAAATTTACTTTTGGGTATATTGAAAATTCCTATAAAAAACTGCATATTAATATTACTAATTTAATGCAATTTTCTTAAAATAGATAATATCGTCAGGTGCCAATGCCAAGCAAAACTCACAAATTACCACCTCAAGTTAATAGCCATAGTGAACCATATATTAGTACTAAAAGAAGGTTATAAAAAATATTGGCAAAAACAAGTAGGTACAGATAGGTGTTGAAGTCCCTGACTTCTGAGCTAGGTTAGGTTAGAAAGACCTATGTTACAGAAGTCAGTATCCTCTCCCAGAAATAGAAACTTTATAAGAAATAATCTATTATGGCTTAATTAACTATAAATTTTCCATTTTGTTTTTGTTTTTAATTTTATATTTAATGCAAGGTGGATTTTTGTTTAAATATTTTTTTAGTAATTAGTGAGTTTTGCTTGTCATCAGACGATAATTATTTACTATCATTTCAAATTTTTGCTACTGTCTTACACAAAATATTGTGTGCAACATAACTAGGTCTTAAAATTCTCTGACCTGTTTTTATAAAATTCGACTAAATTTCGTTTTGAATTTCGGCCCTTGAATTTGAAGAACCCTTATTATGTAGGTACCTGTTGCACATAAAACTATTATCCGCTACAGTGGTACAACGACATGCTTTTTTTTGTGTGCGTAAGTGATGGTTGGAAAAGCTAAGTGAATTAATAACTAAAATATTGCTCGCAACGAAATGAAAATATTTGATTTCAGTTCAAACAGCAATTTTGGCGGAATGCGTACATTGGATATTTTACAATATACGCATACATTTTTATTTGATGAAAAAATATGTTAACTTATTTTATTTTCATTCGTGTTGTTTTATTAAATATTCTTACAATTAAATTAATTTATTCATGTTATACACAAACAAGCTCATACAACATTTTTACCAAGGACTTGACTTAACATGACTTGTATTTAACGTAAATATTACCTACAATATTCACAAACCTAATTATTAAAAGCTTCACAATACACATCTTTACTCTTTAAAATTAAAACACTGACGTAATAGTAAAAGTACAGTTACATTTGTCTATGATAAAACTCAATAAACATTTACACTAACTTGGAACACAAACACTGGGAATCTTAAAATTAAACTACAGAATCTCAAAGTCAAGTAAAGCTTATTCACAAAGAACCCACAAGGTTTTAGAGTGCCAATATTTAACTCGCTGCTCTCAGAACTTTATAAACTCAATAGAGATAAAGTTTAATAGAAAGATAAATAAAGATGCTACAGCGAGATAGCGAGATTTTCGCAGATTTCTAAGAGGAAACGTGTATCCTGCCCGACAGTCGCCTATGCAAAGCCCTTGCTGTGAAAATAGTTAGCGTCATGTTTATGTTATGTAATGGTTATATACGAGTATATCTGTTTGTTTTGTACATCTACAAAATATCCGTGTAGTATGGGCTTTTAGTTTATGCGAAAATGTTCGATATATTTTTCGTGAAAGCTTGGAAAACAAAGCTTTACTCCGCCATCAGGGGGCATACCCAGCAGGGATGCTGTGTGCATCGGTGAATGGTATTATGACATAGAGAATATTCCAATATGGCTGTGATATTCATTTATAAAGACTATTTAATCTTTTTTGTACAACGCGTTTACCATTACTTTCGGTATCTTGTTCTAATAGTTTAAATATAAATACAATTACGTTACATACATGCGTTATGTTTATATACATATATGTGTGTGTGTGTGTGTGCGCCTTATTTTAGGATCGAATTTTAGTCTGTTAGTTACAACTATAAATACAATCTCATCAAAAATGCAATAAAACAAAATTTCTAAGAAATAAAGTAGGTTATTTTTAGCATTCATTTGTATAAAAATCATGACATGTGTAACGATTTCCACGCAACCTTAGAGCTCAGGTAGAACACGAAATGTCTCAATAAGAAAAACCTTTACCGGGCATGTTGGAGGCAGGCAATCGAGAACAGGGAAGCCTACAATAATTACGGGATTACAAATACGTACCCAAGAGGATAACTGTTCTTTTACAAATTAATCCAAATAAAAGAGAACATTAGGTACATTATGTTATATAAATAGTTTCTTTTAGAATAAACAATTATGAATCTGTTACTGTGCTCTGTATGTCATGATACTGCTAGTGCCCTTTTAATTTAGAAGTCGAAGCTTTTTACCACTAATTTTATTAATTCATCAATCGTTGTCTTCGCCTCTGTGGGCCCGATTCGGATTTTGAACTAGACATCTATTAGATATCTATTAGACATCACCAGGCATCGGAGTTTTTATCGCATGGTAAGACTAATAGCAAGCTATGGAGTCGACATTTGCCATAAATGTAAACTCTTATTCATACTCATACTCATGATTAATTTTATTTAATATGTAGTAACTATTTAGTAATCTGTTCTCGATTACTAAATAGTTACTACGTATATGAGTTTAATGATGATATGACACAGATATGTTTTAAAATAAATGTATGTTTTAATTGGGTGAGTTGTACTTCACAACTCAAGCACACTATAGCAGATTTTTCATAGTCATATTGTAAATCGTTGTATGGCTCTATCCATGCCAAAATTGCAGCTATTTCTGGGTTAGGCATAATAATTAATTATGGAATATTCCACAACGTATTTACCACTTACAGATATAAATAATCACCAGTGATTGACACATGACAAATACTAATCAATTTTATCAGCGGTCAGTACCTACATGACATTAGGTCTTTCGCAGCGATGTAGTTTGTATAAGTAGTTGTATGTTAAAATAATTGAAGTTATGAATTCATAATGTAATAGAAAAATATTTTTATATATAATTCGACTAAGATAAGATAATATACACGACCGACCGCTCTAAAGGCATTTTAAGATAAATGAAATATGTAAATGAGTATGAGTATGAATAAGAGTTTACATTTATGGCAAATGTCGACTCCATAGCTTGCTATTAGTCTTACCATGCGATAAAAACTCCGATGCCTGGACATCACCAAGATACGACAACGATATTTTTAAGATCCAGTCAAATTTGACATTTCCGCGATTCTGGAGATACTCTTGAACGATTTCCACAATGTCTAAAACGTCTCGTTATGTATTTTTAGATCTCAAAACGATTTTGAAACGATAATTTAACGTAAAAGTGACATTGGTTGCCCGAATTGAGCTGCAAAAGATATCTAGTTGAAATCTAAACTACCAGGTATCTAGTACATATCGTATCGTTCTGTTCTCTAGAACGGATCTTGTTTTCCGAATACCGTGGTGTATCTCAATTGTGTGACATTTAATAACAGCGGTATAAGGAACACGTTTAATACCTCCCACTCGTACCTCGCACATGAACTCTACCCGGAAAACTTAACACGCCAACAACGCCGCAAACTTGGAGTACCAATACATGTCACGTATCTGTCAAAGGTATCTATCTGGCACGCTAATAAGTTGCATGTATCAGAAACAAGCCCGTTGCCAAGTTCCTAAGCCGAATGTAACTTGGCACCGTCTCGTGCTTTGATACGAACTTGCCTAATTACAGAGCGAGGAATGTCATATGTACCTACGTCGTTTGTGTCACTACAGTTTGTGTCAATGTCGAAGAAATTATATTTGTAATGAGCATGTAAGGTAAAGGTACTGGTGTTCGACGCCATCCCAGTACATGTCATCTTGAAACTTAAGTCCTTGTCAATAAAGGTGAGAGCAGGGTGTCATCTATTGGGCATTAGCATGTCGAGCACTAGTACGTTTACCTTACGCATGCGTTGACATTTATAAATTGCTGTGGCATATGATTCGCTACTTAAGGTGCAGTGGGTTCAGCCAGCAGAGTTTTTTAAAACTTGTGCGCTTTTTTAGATTACAATAAGGTTGCAAAAAATATGAATAACAATATTGCACATTACTTCATTAATTGGAACTCTGATAAAATAAATTTATTGTTGGGACTATAATAGGTGCATATGTAACAACAGAATAAACAATAAACTAAACATTAAAATTAAAACTGAACAGAAAGTAAACTTATAAATAAAAAATGCTCCCAAGGTCACCTTCTTGCGTTATGGTGCCCAGAAGGCTGGCAGCGTTACCTTTTTGGATGGTCAGGCTTATCCTCTGGCCGAGGTAGCTGCCAGCCCTCCGGTCACCTGAGGATTCAACCAAGGCAATTTTGATTAAACAACCATTACCTAACTAACAGAACAAGGTCATACGATTTGTAAGACACGTTCTCACTATTATGGAGCCGACTCCCTCATCATCTTGAACTTTAATTAGGTTTAGGAGCTGAAAGTAGATGACATTTTTGTTTTTAGAAGAGTCCTCGTTAAAATTGTGCGGTGAGGTTTGATGATGTAGCGTGCAGTGAAATAGAAGTGAAATTTGTAGTCATATGTAAGACTTTCATATAACATTGCATAATGAATGTAGGTATGTCGTTTTCATTGTGCCTGTGACAGCAGCACTTATACCAGAACTTTTTTACGTTTACGACCATAGTCACGATTTTTTAATTCTTGTATACCCCAGCCAAATATGTAATAATATAAAGATAAATTTGATAGATAAATGTACTTATTTGTGATACATGATATATTACATATTACAATTTAGAACGTCCACAAATAAAGAGCATACATACTTAAATAACATTTATACGACTTCAAATATTGTAGTAGTAGTAGTAGTAGTAAACTCTTTATTGTACAAAAAGACATATTAAAAATAACATACAATTAGTAAGAAGTACAAAGGCGAACTTATCCCTTTGAGGGATCTCTTCCAGTTAACCTTTGAGCAGATGAGAGGAGAAAGTGAAAAGAGTATATTGTTTATGTGTTGTTGAGAACTGAGATTGTAATTACTTAATGATCCTGTTGACACAAGTGCACGGCCCTCGATGACGCTTTGGGGGATTGTATAATGTTCGGTATTGCAGGACATTCAATAGAATTGCAATCCTGCATGTAGCAGATTAATACAGTGCCGTTGTAAAACAAAATCAATAATATTACAGATACTTATCTGTGTTATTGCAAAAAATACGCAAGGAACTTATATAAGCAGCTCTAGCAGACAATTTTTAAGCAGTGGAAAAAGAAACGGAAAAACCAACCAGCAGGTGGTGATAGCAATCGAGAATGAACGATATGTACTTATAGTTTGTCAAAGGACTGTCTCATTTCAAACATAGACAGAGATAATCATACTATCTTTGTCTAACACTAGTACTAGTAGCCAAAAGAAAAGGATGAGTATATTTTTCCTGGTTGTTACTGACTGACAAATTGGTTTGTCCAACTATATTATATTTATTAGTTGCAAAAGATATCCTTATTTTGAGGAGAGTGCTATGATAAAGGGACAATGATGAATAGAAAGAGGCACTTAAAAGTAGCCTGCACAAACCTACATAGATTTTTAGAATCAGTTAGGTACTCGTATTTATACCTAATTTACACATCCAGATGGATCGTTACACAATTAAGTATTTAGCACAAGTAGATACTTGTGCTAAATACTTAATTGTGTAACGATAAAGACGATAAGTATTAGGTTAACATTTGATTTAGCAAAAAACTAACTAGGTGATTACACAGCAAAAGGAATCTGTTAATTAGCAAACGCATTAAACTACTTAAACAAGTAAACTATCTGGGGTAACTCCGCACAAGTATAACTACAGAAGCAAGTAGTTACGAGTAGACCACACAGTCCCACGTGTGTTTGACGGTACGACAGTCGTTAATTTCCTTTGATCTGAATCGGGTGCTCAACACAAATACAAACTTATATTGGAAAGGACGCGGTTGATATTTCGGGAAACTGGGTTCACATTTGCGGTAACCGAACTACCCATCACCATCAGTAGTATATTTGTCACCAACATTACCTATACGATATCTGTTAAAAACAAATGTGATACTTACATGAAATTGTATTACATGAATAAAATACAATAAAAATAATAACTACCCAGAAATATCACAATCTTGATTTCTTTCGGTAACAACTTCAATAAAATATGTATGGTAGTATAGTTAGATTTAATTCTAAGTAGGTATGTCTGTAACTTAGTTACGGAAATTCCATTAGGCGATCCACTATCAAACAAATGCCGTTAAGTCAAGTTTGACGTAAATCCCTTTACTCACTAGCAAAGGGAGAGAATCAATATGTATGTACATTACTACTTTCACAACATTAAATTGTACAACGGGACTTAATCGCGTATCTAAGTCCCGTTGTACAATTTAATAATGTGTAAAAATAGTGAAAGTTTAAATCAGTGTTACTTTCACAACCTCAAAATAATATAGCATATTTAAGTACAAGTTTACGTCTACGTTAAGGTGTTAATTAAATGTTCTTAATTGGATCAATCGTTTACATTAGAGGTAATTAAAATAGACACAATGGCGTCTGCGGTTGTAGAGGCTAGAGGAAAACGCCTTTTGTAGTTTTTCCAAGTCGTGGCTGTGTCTTCATTGCGCATTGTGTATAGTTTTGAAGGATTGGTATTGCTGATTGCGAATGTGTGCTTTTCAAATTTGTTTCTTTACTAAACTCTGTGTTTGTTCAAATGAAAATTTTACGTGGTACCTTGTGTTCCACGTTTCCAGTTTGTTGTCACAAGTATCCTTTTTTCTAACTTAAATAAAACTATTTAAACTGATTATATCGTGTATAATGAATTTAAAAGTACATTTCGTCCTAGAACATTTTCTTTTCTATTTTTGGTCTTTATTAGACAAACTCTTTATTTTTTAATAGATTTTGAAGGTATTTTTTGTCTTAACTATATTGCTGTATTAAGTACACAACTTTGGGAACAGATCAAATATTTTTTATCAAATATTTTGATTTGTGTTTTTAAGCATCCTCACTAATATATATATTTATTGCTCTGTTTATGAAAGACAAGCTGTCAACGCTGTTGTACGAATATAGTTAAAACTTGATTATCAAGAGATCTAGTTAAAACTATACAAAGTAATCATAAACTAAACATGATGCATTATGCACTCCACACCGTAGGATTCATAGGATTACTTCTTCATTCCTCTTCGAGTTCAGTTTCAGTTTTTAATCATTAACGCTCGAACACACTTCAATCTAACAAACTTTTACACTCACACATTCTTAGATTTGATTCACACACTTTTCACTACCACCTCACAACAACCTTACACATACAAGTACACACTCCTCTCTTTTTCCTATTCCTATTCTTATGTTTAATATAATTATAAATTTTATTTCTGGTAACTCGTGATGATCATGACCCCCGCGATACAGGCCATGCCTAGTGCGGGGTTCAATGTAACCTTCCTGCTAAACTTCAATTATGAATAAAAATATTGTTATTGTTATTGTTATTGTTATTCGTCGCAAAGTTATAATATATATTCGTGAATTATTACTATACCCAATTAACAATGCCTAGCTCCAATACTAATCCTACCCAGAATAGGCAAACGACCGTCTGGATTTAACCTCATTTCAATACGGTCAACGTTTTTGGCGTATTTTTAGGGGATATTTAAATTGTTTCTACTCTTGATAAAATCTTGTAATGACCATAAAGTAAGGGTGGACCATTGATTGCAAATTAATGACTACCAAAATACCGAGTGTTATTAAGCCGCAGAGAACTGGCATCAAAATTACGTTCACCGTGAACGGGTTTTTCTCGGCAGGTATTTGCGAATTTAAGCAATCGCAATTATTGTTTTAGCATAGTTTAGCATAGTCGGTATCGGTAATGACACTAATGACCACACTTAAGAAGCTGCTGATGATCCTGGATTCGACTCACAGTAAGTCCATTTGTTTATTTGCGTGATAGTCATAAATATTTGCTAGTAAGACAGAGATATGATTTCTAAGTCATTATATATTATGTAGTTCCTGGATTTTTTAAATGCACCTTTCATTTAATGGTTTAATTCATTTCGACTGATCTTTATTGATAGGACATCCTTTTTCTTTCTTAAATTTCTGATTTTTTTATGTGTGAGAGAGGCTACCTCTGCGCTCCGCACGGTATAGGTATATCACATCAGACGTTCACAGATTTCATAATGCTCTGAAGCAGTTTAAGAGATTGTCTGAGACAATTGGTTATGAAAATATTTTTCTAGCTCTCTCGATGCCGGCTGTATGCAATGATGCATGACTGTATAGGATACCTCAGGAGGGAAGTGTGGAGGAAAATACGTACCTACACTGCTGTCCATAGGAAGTGCAAAGTTATTTTGTTGCACATTGTGTCATCTTCCTCGCGTTGTCCCGGCATTTTGCCACGGCACATGGGAGCCTGGGGTCCGCTTGGCAACTAATCCCAGTAATTGGCCTGGGCACTAGTTTTTACGAAAGCGACTGCCATCTGACCTTCCAACTCAGAGGGTAAACTAGGCCCGTATTGGGATTAGTCCGGTTTCCTCACGATGTTTTCCTTCACCGAAAAGCGACTGGTAAATATCAAATAATATTTCGTACATAAGTTCCGAAAAACTCATTGGTACGAGCCGGGGTTCGAACCCGTGACCTCCCGATTGCAAGTCGCACGCTCTTACCGCTAGACCACCAGCGCTTGTGGCACATTGTGTACCTTATTAAATTGTACAACGGGACTTAATCGCGTATCTAAGTTTTTAAGATTTACCTCCGACGTTTCGAGGACGGCGTTGTCCCCGTGGTCTTGGAGAAGACTGGCTTAAGTTGACATCAGCATCTTCTAACCGCGCGGTTAGTTAGTAGGTAAATATTTCGAAATAAAAATAGCGTTACGCATAAAACGATATAAATTTTGCTTAACCAAAGTTATAATTGTGATTCTTTTGCCATCTTTTGAAAAGTTATTCGTAACATAATTTCACCGACTAAGTATTCAAATTGACAAACTTGGAGGAAATCCCTCTCGGTGTTTGCGTTCTACTTTCCAATTTACAACTCTTACGTAAGTTACTAGCTATAACCAATATTAAATTACTTTTCCTCTCACTTGTTAATAAAGGGTGTTATTTCATGCAAGCGAACAGTAAAACCGGCCAAGTGCGAGTCGGACTCGCGCACGGAGGGTTCCGCACCATCAACAAAAAATAGAGCAAAAAAAATCGTGTTTGTTGTATGGGAGCCCCCCTTAAATATTTATTTTATTTTATTTTTAGTATTTGTTGTTATAGCGGCAACAGAGATACATCATTTGTGAAAATTTCAATTGTTTAGCTATCGCGGTTCATGAGATACAGCCTGGTGACAGACGGACGGACGGACGGACGGACGGACAGCGAAGTCTTAGTAATAGGGTCCCGTTTTTTACGTACGTATGTACGGAACCCTAAAAACCGAGAGGCCTCGATTTAGAAAGATGCTTATTATATTGTATCAGCATTTATAGCAAAAAGCAATAAATACCTCAAACTTTGCCCATATACATTTGGTTCAACAAGGAGCATTTTTTCTACTAAATGATCGCACGCAACCTAAATAGTTTAGACATTTCTTTAATGCTTAATATCAACAAGCCAATCAATAAATACCGGATGTAATCTACCTGTAAAACACCTCTTTTATTGTTGTACAGTAAAAAGCTACAATATTTTTTATGAACATGGCCTCAATAGGGTATTTGACAACTTTTTATGAATGGTATCAGGCGATCAGGTTTGTTTTGAGGGTCAAATGTCTGTATGGGACCCATTGTCTAAAGGCAATACAAAAGTCACATATGATGGTCAAAGTCTGGCACCCGCACTTTACTGACGAAACGATTCTAACGAAATGGTAATACATCGTGACGTCACCATGTAACGTTAGTAGAAGTCGTTTCGAAGTATGGCAAACAAGGAAATTGCGATTTTGTCGGTAAAATATTGCGTTTATGTATATTGTTGCTATACAATATTTTTTGAAATAAAATGTAAGGACTCCAATGGTACCGTTATTTATTTCCTACTTAAAAGAGTTTATTTTTTACTTTAAGGTATTGTATTTTTTTATTATTTCCATTTTTTTCAGTTTCCAATATATTGTGATAAATTGCTCATTTTCTATCTATTTAACTAAAGTTTAGTTATAAAATTCAACATGTGTCAACAACCCTATTCCTGTGACATCCGGCCCAATTCGAACAATGCTTATAAGATGGCACAGCGATACGATATTTCTTCAAACAAAAACGTCACTTTTGCCACTGAAATATCCGATCCATGTCGTATCTTAAACACATTCTTGACGTTTCTTAAAGTTCGAATCGGGCCGTTAGTACTTATGCTGCGAACTACGGCGTAGCAGTCGTATCGTAGGCAGAGTGGGGATATGCTACGCTAGGCAATTTGTAGACTTGACTGCTCAAGTACATTGTACAACTTTAACCCTTTACCTACGGGCCCTTGAATCACTCCGCAACCGCCCAATACGGGCATGTTTTGGCGAGAGTCAGCGATTAGGCATAATTTCACTTACTTTAACTTTTGAAGTATTACAGCTACACACTTGAAACTTCACACACACAATAAGTATAATGTGTTTAATCAATAAATAATCACTTGGAGTAATAATATTCACTATTTTTTCTGCTATCAAGCAATATATCAGTCACTAAGAAATTGAAGATTTTTAAGTTACTACTCGCGGATTTCACAAGTTTAAGTTTAATAACATTAGTTTATAGTATACTTAACACAAATAAACACTTAAATAACGATAATTATGAAAATAATGCATAAATATCAATCACTTAAAACGTTGCATAAAAACAATTTGCCACTTATGGAAAATAGTGATGTGCGTCTATCGACAAATTTGTCGATATATCGATAACCTAGTAAATGTAAAACTGAAATTTAACAAGTTATGATTTTGGTGAAATTATTATTATGTATAATAATGATTTCATAACATGTTAAATTCTAATATTAGGACCAAAAACGGTAAAAAAACACAAAAAATTACAATCCAAACACTCCCACGCCGTACTCCGCCATATTGAGTTCAATTATTAGCACCTCTGCAGTACGGGTGTCAACCCTAGTTGCCAGCAAAAAAGCGGTAATTTTAAAATTATGTTTATGTCAGTGCCATCTACCGAAATATTATGATATTTTTTTCTTTGTATCTATACTAATCCCAGTGAATAATGTGACCGCTATTACCAAGCCACAAGGTCTCGTTTTGATTTAAAAAAATGTTTAACACGACCATTACTTCGATCAACTATAGTTGACACCCGTACTGCAGCGGTGTTGCCTTACTGGCAACTCTGGTTGACACCCGTAGGTAAAGGGTTAAATACCTATGAAAAAAAAAATGTCCATAGTAGTATGGGCATTTCTCCTCTCTCAGGGGATCAGACGTTATCTTACACGCCTACGCCTGTATACGCCTTTTTTATTTTTTGTTTTTTATTTTTTCAGAATCTATGGGTTTTATGTAAATATTGTGTATGGCGAAACGAAATCTGTGATGAAAAACGAAATATGATTTTTCAGGTGCTTCATATTTTGAAGATCAGGAGCCACATACTTATTATAATTGAAGCCATTATAAAGAAAATACCAAACATAAACAACAAGAATCACTGCTCGAACATAAGATAACATTGGTATTTTATATTATAGGTACCTGAAAATGTCCTTTCGATTGAGGAAATTTGGTACCCGATAATAACTCTAGTTGGATTTAAATAAGTCGCATTTGCGAAATATTTAATACTAAAATATTTGTAAAAGAGAAAAGAAAATTCTGAAAAGAAATCTCGTCATGCCTCTTGCCTTTTTACGGCTGACCAAATACTATCAAACCAAATCAAATACTATCGAACAATTTAGGGAACAAATCAAATTATTTTATTAAACATTTTGTGCTGTCGCCACTTTTAAGGGCTTGGTCACTTTTTCTTTAGTATATCACATCTGTTTTGGTTTACAAATATTAAGGAGTTTACCAAATAAAAAAGCCCCATCCTCCGTCAGGCACAAAAAGTTGAAAATAAATATATTAATAAATTGTGTGTTCAAAGCTGATGCTAACCTGACTGGATTTTCCACCATCTCACTTTTCAATCTTAATATCATGAAAAATACCCAGAGCCAATAAATTTTAGTCTATCCCAGGTGTATTTTATAGCAAACAGTGACGTCACCGTTCGCACCGCTATAAATAAAAGTTGACAACCTTAATGGAGGCAGGCACGAAAAAATATGGTGGCATTAAATATAAAACACTTCTTGCAGGCAGTGAGGCGGGCTTTGTCCAACTAAATAATAGCCATAATTACTAGGCACAATTCAAACCACTCAACGGAAATCCTTTTTTGTTGTATTCGTAAACTTTTTTGAGGTTATGTATTTTCATTTAGAGGAACGACGGTATGCACTTTCGCTTCTCATTGCGCAAAGTCGTAAACAAGTTCCGCCCTGAACACGTTTTGGTTATTAAATTGTCTTTAACTATCACGGAGAAATGGTGTTCTGGGAATTCGGGAGATGTGCGCGGAGCCAAAGCCAAAACGTAGAATCCCTTTTGACAATTTTATGAAATGTAAAGGGTACTTACTCAATTACTGATAGAAAATATCAACATCGGCCCAGCCGAAATGTATGAAACAAAAATTTTTTTTTTGAGATTTCTGGGTGGTCCTATAGTTAGTTAAATGTGATCGCCATCGATGACTGAATTAGAAAAATTGGTTCCTGATCACTGATTAAACTTCATCGTGTATGTATGAACTTAATTTCCAACATTAGAAATTATAAAAAGTTCTCATGATAAAATAGTGTAGGTATTGATAAGGTCAAAGGTCTTAGTCATAATACTTAGTACCTACTTAGTTCTACAAGTGTTCTGCTGTTACAAGTTAATACGATGCCGCTGTTAACTAACATAACAAACTCCCAACTTCTAATACACCTCGAAACAACCAATCCTAACCATAAATCATTTCCCTCCAGCTTACTCGCAGAGTTCGGGGACGGAAATCACATCACATACCCCGCCACAATATCGTCTGAATCCTGTTGGCCTCATTCGGCGGGTACATAAATATCTGCGTCGGAGACAATAACTCTGAAGAGTAATTATGCGTAGTCGCTCATCGCTTGCGCACCTGCGCGCTCAATTAATCCTAAGAAACATTGGAATTGCTTATTTACCAAATTGCGACTTTAATTTTTTTCCGATTTATTACCCGGATTTGTAACGCTTTTCTTTTAAAAGTGGCTTACCGACGCCCATTTATCATAAGTTTATGGAAACGTAGAATGTTACGATCAAATCGTAAAGGAATAGAGAATAACGTCGTACGTACGTTGTGTAATTTATGTGTGTAAAATAACCGTCATCGGTAAAAAACGAAATCGCGTTTGTGTTTTCAAGAAACAAGAGCTTAATACTTTAATTACAACATTTGACATTGCACATTCTATGTTAGAGCTTTGCCAAACATTACCTTTTGTATTCGTTCCAAAGAAAAATTTGAAAATACAAAAACATTGAAGAGATTATTAAATTTCGGAGAGTCCTCTCCGAGACCACGGGGACAACGCTGTCCTCGAAACGTCGGAGGTAAATCTTAAAACTTAGATACGCGATTAAGTCCCGTTGTATAATTTAATAATGTGTAAAAATCGTGAAAGTTTAAATCAGTATTGAAGAGATTATTCGAGAAGTAGGTATTCAAAATAATGACAAAAAACTATAAACAATCTTCAGTTTCAAGCGCTTTAAAAGTAACCTCGCTTTACGCAACTTTTAATTATTATTTTCATTTCACTAGCTATTCCGTTTAGTGTGCGTAGTTTTGGACGTATGTATGATTTAGAACGGCTCTGTCCCAAACTGTAGCTATTGAGCAGTGAAACTAATCAATACTAGCCACGCAAACCATTGATCTGGCCTATCGAATCGTTATACGCTTTGTGTGCCTGCTTTAGCAAATTCTGTGGCAACTCACTCCGGTTAATTAGTCGTCATTTCGGCTGAATGCCTCAATCATTAACTTTGTAGCTGTTAATTATTACCCCCGACTATTATGCTTCGGAATGTGTTTTGATGTGTAAGGTTTTGTTATATTGATAAAATAATTTAACATTAATTATTAGCTACATTGACTATTCTGGTGACGTCATGTCCGATGGCGGCAAACGGGAGTGAGGTGACCTGGCGCACAAGGGCATTCTTGGCGAGAGGACGAAACCGAACGGACGTCTGATATTGTTTACAGTGAAGTTGTTGGTTTTGTGAACTTAAGTATAAAACAGCTTTGAAATATAATTACTTTTATAAACTACAAGGTGTTGGTTATTTCCGAGGTTGTTTACAAGTCAGCCAGTGGGATAACGAAATTCCGTAAGTACTCGCTCACATGTATATTTTGTTAACAATGCATATTATAACAAATATGATTAAGGATCCCTTGTTCAATAAGGTGATGGGGTAATTTGGAGACGAGTGTATAATCAGGTTAGCTAGCATATGTGTAAAATATTATAAATATTTAATAGAAGACTCAGATTTGTAGAATAAAATGCTTTTATTTCGATAAACTATGGGTTAAATTGTGACATCACCTGTTTCCGTACTTTTTCGTTAGTGACAGACGATCATGTGGTGCAACCACGTGTTTTAACTTGATAACCACGTGTTTTATAAAACAACATTTTGAATTACGCCTGCCACGTGGTAGGTCGACATGCGGGTTATACCACCGACTTTGGGTTCTTTCTTTGTTTATAATTACCAAAAATATCAGATATGGGTGTACCTCAAGGTACTATACTGTGGATAAATGAAGGTTGGAATTTTTTTGGAAAACTTAGGATTTTCAAAATTCTTGATTTGTCAATCGTTGGGCCTAGGGTCCACAGGGGTATCACAGGGGGGCTAAATTTTCATTAGTTTTGCGCTAGGACGCACCGTTTTCGAGATATAAAAGAAAAAAGAAAATTTAAAGTTCTAAAGTTACTCTATACCTCCCTAGTTGAAGTACTAATGCTACCATACGACGAGTTTCAGATAATGAATCAAGAAGATGGGAAACACCGGAGCTTAGTGACTCCAGGGCGTGATCGATCCCGATCGAGGCGCAGTGAGACGAATGTGCGACACAGGAGTCGCAGCCGCAGCCACAGCCGCCGTTTGAGGGAGCGAGAGCTAGCTCTAAAGGAAGAACGAGAGCGCATTCGACAGATGGAAGAGGATCTGCAGAAAGAAAAGGACGCCGAGCGTCGCTCACGGAGGAGCGAACGAGGATCGTCGTCAAGATGGAGCCGCGAGCGCCGCAGCCGCAGCCGACCACCGAGAGCCGGGACCAGCCGCGAGCCGCGCAGCCGCAGCCGAGAGCGGGGACCCAGAGCAACGCGTGACCGGGCAGGAAGGGATTCCACGAGCATCGATCGACGACATAAAAGGTCATGTAGTCCTTCTTTCTCTTCTAATGATATTGTTAAAATAATCAAATCCATTAAAGATGTCTTACCGTCTCAGCCGACAACACAAAGCCAAATTCCGATTAATAGAAATATCGACCATAAAAACATTATTCCAGAATTTAATCCATCCGAAAAAAATCAAAGGATTGATGTGTGGTTAAAAAAAAGTTAACGAGTGTGCTAAAGTTTACGGCTGGGACGAAAAGACTGTTATACATTTTGCTATGCAGAAACTGACAGGGTTAGCTAAGACTTGGTTTGAGAGCCTTAATACAATTTTGTTTTCATGGGATGAATGGCAAACTAAATTAACTAACGCATTTCCATCAGAACAAAATTACGGGCAATTACTAGAAGACATGTTGAAACGTAGGAGTAAGTACCAAGAATCCATTGAAATTTACTTTTATGAAAAATTAGCGTTGCTAAACCAATGCGAAATTACGGGTAGGCGGGCAGTCGACTGCCTTATCCATGGCATCGGTGACAGGACTATGCGATCGAGTGCGTTAGCTTTACGATGTGAGGAACCCGATCAACTCCTCAAATTTTTATTAAGCAATAATAAAGAATCATCCGTAAATTTTTCGTTGCCTAAAGAGAGGAGCGTAGCTGGTAGTGATGATAAGACGTCTAGTAAGGGCGGCGCGAAAGTAAATCCTAACATATTTTGTTATAATTGCAAGGAGAAAGGGCATATTTATTCTCGCTGTCCTAAGCCTCTAGTTAAATGTAGTACGTGCCAAAAGGTGGGCCATAAACCAGAGATGTGTAAGCTAAAGTCGGACTCTGGTTCGACAAAGGCTGACACTGTACCTAGAGTTATGCGCATATACGGATCTAACCCATCCGACAAATTTAGAAAATCAGTACAAGTTAATGGTGAGACAATGGCAGCCTTTGTCGACCTAGGAAGTGAAGTCACTCTTATACGAGAATCCAGTTTCTCTCATCTTGGGCTTTCTCATGATTGCATTCCTAGTGCAATGATAGGGTTCGGTGATAAGCTGGTGCAGTCCTTAGGATCGGCAGAGTTGACGATAACAATTGATGGCGTGTCTGCCACCGTTATGTGTAGGGTAGTTAATGATAGCCTTCTTGAGAAGTCGATGCTCATAGGTCAGACTTTTTCTGAGCAACCACATATCGTGGTTTACAAAGATGCAAATAAGTTGCAATTTTTACACATAGGTACAGAGCTTCCTAACTTACCGGACCGAGTTGATGAGAAGTTAGAACGAGTAAGAATTGTAGCACGGAACAGGATATATGGGGTAGCTAGCGTAAGAGCCGCCACTGGGACAGAGTTTAGTGGTAGCGTTGTGTTAAATACGAATGTGGTAGGGAAACCTCAAGATCAGTATGTAGTTTGCGGCGGGATTTATGAGGTGAATAAGGGTAGTCTTTTTGTAACGGTTATGCCCTGTGCTTCGTCTTGTTACCTACAAGAAAATTTTGTATTTGCGCGAGCAGAACGTGTAGAGGCGGTATATAGGTTGTCGGATATAGGTACAACATTATGTCAGTCTGAAAAGGAAATACCTGTAGAAGAAACCGCGTCATCACCGTTTGATGAGAAACAGCTCCACATAGGTAAAAATGTTACCGAAGGTGATAAAAACAAGCTCGTTAAACTTCTCAGCCGTTACGGTGATTGCTTTGCTTCTGATTTAGCCAGCCTAGGTTGCACTAATACAACCGAAATGAACATAGAGTTAAATAGTGAGCGACCGGTCGTATATAGACCCTACAGATTGTCACATCATGAACGTGAGAAGGTCCGTGCGATGATAGATGATATGTTACAAGCCGGTATAATCAGAGAATCCGTGTCTAATTACGCTAGTCCTATTATACTCGTCCGAAAGAAGGATGGCGGCGTCAGGCTTTGCGTCGATTACAGATTACTGAATTCAGTAACTATAAAGGAACGCTACCCAATACCGGTGATAGAAGACGAGATCGCTCGTCTGGCCGGCCAGTCATGGTTCATCACGTTGGATCTGATGTCCGGGTACTATCAAGTACCAATCTCAGAAGGTAGTAAGCATTTGACAGCGTTCGTCACGCCGGATGGCCAATACGAATATAACCGTATGCCGTTCGGCCTGGCAAACGCGCCAGCGGTGTTCCAACGTATGATGAACCGTGTACTGGGACCGGCCAGATTCGATAAAGCTACCGTGTATATTGACGACCTGTTAATTTTTGGTAAGACCTCCGCGGAATGTCTGAGTAGGTTAGAAGAAGTCCTTTTGTCGCTTAAAAAGGCTAATCTGAAGCTTAACTTATCTAAATGCAGTTTCCTACAAAACGAAATCAATTATTTAGGGTTCGAAATCAGTTCGGCAGGCATGCGGCCGGGAAAGACAAAAATTCAATGCGTGGTCGATTTCCCACGACCTGAAAATGTGCATAATGCTAGACAATTTCTTGGGCTCGTGAGTTATTTTAGAAAATTCATACAAGGTTTTGCTCAGTTAGCCCAGCCTATAACAAAATTACTTAAAAAGAATGCCATTTGGGAGTGGGGAAACGACCAGGAAGAGTCGTTTACAAAGTTGAAAGAAAAGTTAGTTGATAGGCCTGTACTAGCAATCTATGATCCTACTGCAGAGACCGAACTGCACACGGATGCGAGTAGGTTAGGCGTAGGCGGAATTCTCCTTCAACGACCCGCGGGGAGTGGGGGTTCTTTTCATCCGGTGGCGTATTACAGTCGCCAAACTACCCCGGAGGAGAGGAACTTCCACTCCTATGAATTGGAGACATTAGCCGTGATATGCTCGCTTAAAAAACTGAGAGTGTACTTATTAGGTAAACCATTTAAGGTAGTCACCGATTGTAGTGCCCTCCGCTCCACCTTCGTAAAACGCGATCTTATACCTAGGATCGCCAGGTGGTGGTTAGCGTTGCAAGAATTTCAATGCACGGTGGAATATAGGGCAGGAACTAAAATGGCACACGTCGATGCACTATCTAGAAATCCCATTACTGATGTAGATACCGAATGTCCCGAACAATACCCTTCTGTCATGACAATTTGCGATGATGACTGGCTTCTTACGCTACAAATGGGTGATTCGGAACTGTGCCGCATCCGCGATACTATTAGTAGCAATCTAGACCCCAAAGGCGTAGAATACATTAGATCAAATTACGTTTTACGGGACAATAAAGTATTTAGATGCATAGGCGGTGATAAGGAATGTTTGAGGTGGGTAGTGCCGAAGGGCGCAAGATGGCAAATATGCAAGCGTAATCATGACGATATAGGTCACGTAGGTTTTGAAAAAAACACTAGATAGAGTTAAAAGAAATTACTGGTTTGCAAAGATGAAAAAGTTTATAAAGAAATATGTAGGAGCATGCATAGAGTGCGCGTATGCCAAAAAGGGTACAAACGCAAAGGAAGGCCTTTTACATCCCATAGAAAAGATTGAAAAACCGTTTCATACGCTGCATATAGACCATCTTGGGCCCTTCGTTAGATCAAAAACAGGACACACTCACATATTAGCCGTAGTAGATGCATTTACGAAGTTCTTATTTATAAAACCGGTTAAAAACACGAAAACTCAGAACGTTATCAGGGCATTGCAGGATATATTCGACACCTTCCGGGTGCCTGATCGAATCATTAGTGATCGTGGGTCATGTTTCACTTCTCATGCGTTCAGAAGGTTTTGTTTAGACAAAGGCATCAAACATGTACTGAACGCAGTGGCCAGCCCGAGAGCAAATGGCCAAGTCGAGCGATACAATAGAACGATCCTTGACTCGCTGACAGCTCAGGGCCTTGGGACGGATGAGAGAGAATGGGACAGGGAATTAGGGAAAATTCAGTGGGGACTAAACAATACAGTGCAGAAGACAATCGGTAGGGCACCAGCTGAAGTTATGTTCGGGGTTGAAATGACAAGCGAATATAATCCTGTGTTAAATCAAGTTTCAGATAAGGCACAAAATGATTCGTCCTTAACGTCTATTCGTAGAGAGGTTAAGGATAGGATTGACAAGGCTCAAGACGCTCAAAAACTACGTTATGATCAGGGTAGACGTCCTGCGCGTTCCTATAAGAATGGTGATTTAGTAAAAATTACTAAAGTAGCATTCCAAAACAATGGCAAGAGTACCAAACTTATGCCTTCATACGAGGGCCCCTTTAAAGTCGTTAAAGTACTAGGTAACGATCGTTATAAGGTAGCTCCCATTTCTGGTTATGAAGGTATGAAGAATAAACGGAAAACTACAGTGGCTGCGGACAGAATGCGTCCGTGGATCCATATAGCCTCATTAGAAATCGATAGCGATAACGAAAGCGATAACGATGTTTCTTACATAGAGGAGGTAGATGATTCAGAAAACTAGATATCGCAAATGTATTTTTTTTGTCTCGTTTCAGGTCGAGTGCTAGAAGACGCGGAAATGGTTGGCGTGCTTAGCTTGGCCTGGAACGAGATGAATTAACTTGGATATATGCTCGATTGCATATTTGGTTACAAGGTTACAAGGATATTTGGTTACAAGGTTACAAGGATATTTGGTTACAAGGTTACGAGAATATTTGGTTACAAGGTTACAAGGATATTTAGTTACAAGGTTACAAGGATATTTGGTTACAAGGTTACTAGGTTATAAGGATATTTGGTTATAAGGCTACAAGGATTATTGGTTATATGCCTACAATGATTATTGGTTATAAGGTTTCAAGAATAATTGCATACAAGGCTTTTTAGTTATACGATTACTGGATTATTTGGTTATATACATAGTTCCCATGATAAAGAGTTAAATATCTACTTGGATAAATGATATTTTTTTTTTAATAATGTAATTAGTATTTGAATAGATAATCACCCGAACATAATCTTAAGTATGTAACAGGCAAATTGATATTAAAATATATATTTATAAAATACCTACTTAATCAAGAAGCTCCATTGGATATGTAAATTTGGAAGTATAAATTACTATAAATACTTTTAAATAGATTTTATGTCTACATAGATTGTTTGATAATTTATATAGTTTTCTAGAAAATTATCTTAAATGTAAAACTATTTCTAGGGCTGGAATGTCCTTGCTCGCCGAGTGTAAGGTTTTGGTTTCACCAGATACGTGCCTGGGGACATGCACGTCATCAGGATGGTCGAGTGTAAGGTTTTGTTATATTGATAAAATAATTTAACATTAATTATTAGCTACATTGACTATTCTGGTGACGTCATGTCCGATGGCGGCAAACGGGAGTGAGGTGACCTGGCGCACAAGGGCATTCTTGGCGAGAGGACGAAACCGAACGGACGTCTGATATTGTTTACAGTGAAGTTGTTGGTTTTGTGAACTTAAGTATAAAACAGCTTTGAAATATAATTACTTTTATAAACTACAAGGTGTTGGTTATTTCCGAGGTTGTTTACAGATGTAGTACATTTGTGTAATTGAGGTCCGATAAGAACAATGAAAACGATTGACATTTTATACGGAAACCACCGTGCATAACGCCCCGATTCCGTTGCTCTTGAATGCGGTTATAGTAATGGTTTTCTTTGGCGATTTTATTGTTAAGGTTTAAAGTAAACATTGCACATTGTACGCGCTTCAAGGATAAATTTTTACTAATTGAAAAAAAAAATGCTATTTTAAATTTTTCTTACAGAAACAAACGCAAAACATTCGCCAAGAATAACGTTATAAAATGCGTTCCACCTATAATTCTACCTTTAACACATTGTACCAAATTGTGATCAAACGGCGGTTTAAAAAAAAACATGTCTTGTAGTTTAAATATTATTTTACAGCGGCTTTAAAACTTAACCGAAACTACAGCTTTAATTGATTGTTATTATTTAGCTCCATTATACGCGTATGGGAACAGAGTAAGAAAAACAATAATTACTAGGAATATCTTATAATGTAGATGTTATAAGATATTCATAGACAATACATATAGTTTGACTATGAAAATGTTTACTAGCAATGATTATGTCATAACGATTTGAAAAGATTGAAGACTCCTCTGTACCCAGTCCACGTAACGTAGCAGCAGTAACCCGAAACAAGGCTGTAGAAATGCGACTCAGTCGTCGAACATCCGTTCTTTTGTCAACATTGAATTGAAATTGTAAACTTTATTGTAAAAGAAATAGGGTTACTTTTTATTTACACGGTAGGTGAACATACGAGCTTTTGTAATTACTAAATCGATTTGTTGCTCCCCTTTGTCATACAAATCCGTTTTATTTTATAACTTCGGGCTTTCATTTCCATTATCACGTTTCGGCTTTGCGGAAATTGGCAATTCACTTTCGACGTGTCATTGTCATTGTAAACAATATACGTTTCTGTGTTAATAATCGGCTCGCTATACTCGAGCGTAGATTTGTTTAAGGGAACATATTCGAGATATTTAATATGGACATTACACAAGTAAAATACAAAAACAAGGGAAATTAATAAAATACAATACTAAAAATTTAAAGGTATTCTTTCTAGTTTAACTTTTTTTTTTGCACCTCCTAATTATATCATTTTTCACTTCTCCACTACCTAAAGGTTGTCTGGAAGAGATCGCTCTTTAGCGATAAGACCGCCTTAAACGGTAAACAACACCTCTGTCTTCATGTATTATTTGTGTTTCCATGTACATTTATTCTGAGGTTGTGCAATAAAGAGGATTTGTATTGTATTGTATTGTAATACTTTATGCTTATTGACGATGTAGGTACTTATACATATTAGGTACCTACACGTATTTGTGTGAAGGATTCATAAATCTAGCTGACTTGACAGTAAATAGAGAATAACTAAATTTTGAAAACTAAGCTCACCAAAGGCCTGTTGAATTCCTCTCCTCGACCTACTTATGTAGACTTACTCTCGGCTCCCTATAAAGGATATTGTAAATGTTTGGGTAGTAGTAGGCTTAGGCCCACAGAATACCGGTATTAAGCCCATTAGCGCACTGTAGAACCAAATATCTCCGATTCGAAATCATTATATCTGCCCGGCGAAAGGATTTTAAACCAACTTCAGAAGCACGATAAAATCAAGATTGAAATATATAAATTTCATATTTCAGCTACCTATATTTCGGTCGTTAGCGATTCATGTAAGGCTTTCCAATTTGTCTAGCTGAAGCCGTTAAATGAGTGGAGTATTTTCGCACTGGATACCTGTTTAAACGATATTGAAGACTGAACCCCTTTTAATGCAGGTAAAATGAAAATTCGATGATTTTTACTCATAAATTGACTGAAGAGTCTGACGAGTTATATAGGTATAAAAACTTTTATGCAACCAGTAAAATTTCGTTTGCAACTCATTCAAACTTCACTAATAGGTATCATTACATTAAGTATATATCTACACACATATCATTAGTGCTCTATAATACGTTCAGAAACCGTAGGAAATGACCAGCTTTATTACAACCAATTTTACTATGAGAATTTTCTTATCTGTGCTAGTAGGTAAATTTGTACTTTAATGTTATTACATTACAGATTTTTTGTAACGTTATGAGTTTAAATTTGGAACAGCAGTCAAAACTCAAGTGGGTCTCTATTCTAGTATCCATAGATATTAAAACAGTTATCGATTCGAAACGTCAATTTAGTACCTACCTATGTTTTGTTAATATAAACCGCACGATATTTCTGTGCCTCCAGTGTAAAAGGGTTAAACTCAAAAAATGTAATTTTTCAGTATGGCCGAAAAACGTTTCAAACCGTATTTTCTCTGCATTCTTTCTAAAAAAAATGGTTTTTGTTTTTAGTTTAGATAGTTGAAGAAATGAATTATATTTTGTCATTTAAATTATGTGAAAGTAACAGAAATATCGGCTTTGAAAAAAAAACTTATATCCCTTTTCACAAAAATAATGAATGTGTGAAAGGGTTAAACTGCACTTTCTCTAGTGTTACTAAAATCTTTTTGAACTTTTGTATTGTGTAAAGAAACCATTTTGGGAACTAAATATTGCATTTTTTTTAAATTATGGTAAAAAACAAACCAAAATAATAATATCAATGTAGGTAATTACAGAGTGACTTAATTTCTTTAATTCTCTGCTGAAATTGCTAATGGTTCAGTACAACAGGGCAGGTCCCGTAGACAACATGCCAATCGCTAACGCTCCGTAGCGAACGATACGCAACGCTGTCACTGTCGCACTAATAAGGAAGAGTGATAGAGAGACAAAAAACATTTCGCTGTCGAAGCCATAGAGATTGACACCTTGGCTAGGCTAGCTGTTGCACTTGTTGGTTTTTGTTCCCATCTTAGTTTTTTTTTTCTCCAATTATTTCATAATCAATCTTCCAGATGTCATTTCTTCTACAGGACTTTCTTTTTGATATTTGAATTCGCTCACCTTAATAAACAACAACTTTTCCTTTTTTTTGTTTACGTTTCTCGGAGTATACTTTATTTCACATTGACCAACAAAAAAAAATTATATGGAAAGGAATCTAAGTGAACATTGACCATAATCATTAACTCAATTTAGCGAAACTAGATGGTGAAAAACGGTCAACGTAAATTATTTTATACCCCTTTACACATCATGACATCGTTTAAATTGTTTGTGAATAATGAAGAAACATAAATTTTACCGTTATTCACGAACTAAACCCGGTACTCGAAATAGATCTAAGTGAATTTTGATTTCTTTACACCGAATGTTTCTTGAAATGTAGTTTATTTACTAAGATTAAACTTTACTTTAACCATCGTTCGCAACCTTTGAGTATATAGCCTAAGGAGATGTGATAACGTAAACTCTTCGAACAAATTTTTTCGCCAGCACGGCTAGCACATGATTACCCGCGGGATAGCTCGCGCCGCGAGAGACGGCAGTCGCCCGTCACAAATTTCTATCTCTATCTGTCAATTCCTCGATTTTGGCAGCATGAGTTCGCACATCGAGAAAAGAGTTCCACGAGAGAGAGCCATCCCGCGCGCGACTTAGCCAATGTGGCCATTTATACATGGAACAAACTTTTCATTCGTGGCAACACTGAATCGGTAAAATAATAATCGGATAAGTAATGAATAGTCAGCCTTAGAAACGGAGCGTCCCTAGTCACGATAACTTTGTCTCTTTCTCGCAGTATGAAGAATAATAAATAGCAAATATTATTTTTAAGTCGAAAATGTCAGTGTCAATACTGTCAATCAAAATTTGATTCGCTTTGTCGTTACAAGTTGGAATATATTATTATAATTATCTAAAGATTACCTACCTAATCATTAAAATACAACTCCTTACGAATAATTGGCGTTTTGTTAAAAGTTTTGGCTAACAAAATACCATCTTTACGAAGAAGTCAAGTTGTAAGTACTTACGTACACAATTCAATCTTCATAAAGCTCTTTTCCGTTGTCTTTTGCAAAAAAATTACATTCCTTTTAAATCTTATTTACAGACTAAATATCTTATGCTAATTAATCCCCGACATATCTCCCTTATGGCTGGCTAGCCGCTGCATTGCTGGCTTCGAAGATAGATTGAATGACAATCATGCACAAGCCTATCATCAAACACGGAGGTATTCTCTACACCTAAGCATGCTGCTGCTAACCGCAGCCCTCCTGCCATCACGGAGGACATAGAAGGGCTCAAGTTGGGAACCTACTCCGTGCAAGGACAGTCGAGTGTTGATAACACTTCTCAAATAATGTGACTTTTAAATAAATACTACCAAAAACTTTAAATGATTTTATTTACTTTGACCTTTTTGAGATAGGTACTCAGATTTAAGTACGATTCGTCGGAGTCGGAGCGCATTTCACATTTGTATGCCCAAAGCCGGTCGGCTGCTTGCGGATCGGATGGCTCCGGACGGATTCTATCGCTTCTGCCACACATTATGTAGATAGGTACACTGAAAAAGCATTCCGGCGCGGCCCAACTCCAGCCGGTCGGTGGGAATCGTAACTTAAGGATTAGGCTAGTACCAACTCGTACACTACAAAGTAAGTATTACGGCTGTGGTCTTCTGTGAGGTGGAGTTTGAGTTGAGCTGCCAGATTCATTATTTGCATTCTTTGTGGAATGTTGTTTCACAAAATTTCGTCTAAATCGGTTCGGCGGATTAAGCGTCAAGAGGTAACATATAGTCAGCAGCAATAGTTGCTAAGCGGGCGAGGTGTTCAAAATTACCTTGACGCGCTCTTATTCTCTTAACAATAAAGTCGCGTCAAGATCATTTTGAACACCTCGCCCGCTTAGCAACTATTGCTGCTGACTGTACATAGGTACAGATTTACTTTTGCATTTACTTATTATAAGTGAGGTTGATCGCAATATTCAGGTCGGGATTGTGTTGTTTATATCCCACAATGAATGGAAACACCTAAGGAGCGACATAATACAGGTTGTCAACAATAATTGCATGTAAAAATACGCGTGTAAATATAACGGGTTAGCACTGATTGATAGCACGTAATTGTTTCCCGGATTAGCAATGTAATATTTTTGTATCAATTATTTATGTTTCTATTAATTATCCCCCAGTCAATTCGGCACCAAAGGTTTGCTTTGTTGATGTGGTCGTGATCGTACAATCTTAGGCTTAGATTTTTTTCTGTCGGATTTTCGTTTAACTTAAGAGAACAAACAAGTCATTGTGAAAAAATATAATAATTTTGATATTAATGGCATGATCATGAAACTCAAGATTCAAATTATACTTAAACAAAAAAGTGTTGTAGTATGAAATAAATATAAAATATGGAAAATTATCTTTCTTTTAGAACAAAAGTCAACAAAACTTCGACCAAATGCGCTTGTCGCCAAACTCAGTACCGGGAGCAAACCCTAGTCGCGACCCTCTAGCCTCGAAGACAATTTCTCTCATTTTGACGTTCAAACGCGGGACATTTTGTCTCCCATAGTACACTCGTGCTACGATTTTCGAGAGTATCCCGCGTGGAACTGTCAAACGACAAAATTATGTCGCTTTGACATTTGTCCGCGAGACAGCGGGTTGTCGCGCGGCTCTTATGCTACCGATTCGCGAGAGAGCTCTATGTCGCGGCATTTTCTCGCCTGTCGACTGTCGCGCCCATCATGTGCTAGCCGTGCAGTTTAAGCGAGGGGCGAGGTAAACACCTACAGCACACCACCAAAAGATAAGTAACTCAACAGACACAGATTTTGCTGTTGCGACAAACGCACACTACAAAAAAATTCAACACATCAAAAATTACACGCACACAGACAGAGTTTTCACATAACTATGCAGCATACATACGAACATGATAGTGATGGTTCACATCTGAAGAATGAGTCAAATCAGTTTGATGAATGAACTGAATTGTCTTATACCTATTTATTATAAAATTGTAAAAGTGAAAATTCTGTACATTGAAGATATTAGGTAGCCAATAAAATGATTGTTTGTATGTATGGCTGTCTGTATTTATGTGTGTTTGTGTCTTAGCTCGCACGCACAGCTAAACTGTGGAATGAACTGTCGCCCGCGGGTTTTCCGGGCTGATACATAGGTAAAGATATCGTCCCATAGAAAATTTGAATTTCGCGCCTTTTTTTACTGACATTATTTGCTTGATCAGCTATATTAAACAAACTGCAGTGATTGAATGAATGAATGATTCATTCAATCATTCAAATGTTGAGTCGCTTTTTTGACTTTGTCACATCCCTTAAGACCGATTCGTCCCCGTACCACTGTATTCATGTTTACATTTTTCTGTCGTTTATGTATCGCAACGGTGTTTTCTTTAAATGGAGATTGTACTTCAATATACATTTAATAGTTAGTATAAATACTTATATATGATAGGAAACGCGATCTTGTTGCGAATTTGAGCTATCAGATCGCCTTTTACACGATAATACTGCACAAGTCACCATTTTTTAAGAGAAACGTCTCGCGACACGGACCGATGCTAAATGGCGGTAAAGCGACTTCAAGTAGTTTTATATAACGTGTTTGAACAGTTGACCAATGTACTTTGCCGGAGGGAGTCGCCCGTGTATCACATCTCCATAGGCTATATACTCAAAGTTCGCAACACGATTCTTAAAATTCAATTTCTTAAACGACATAATATAAAAATAAATCGTTTTGAACATAATGATTCAGATTTTTGACAAACTTTAACCCTTTTGCAGAATCGATATCTCAGAAACTAGAAGTCGTAGGGCAGTGGGTGTCAGCACAAAAGATGTAGTTTCGTGAAATAAACCTTTTAGTAGCAAAATTTGTAATTTGGATAAACTCGAGTTAAACCCCTTTTACACTGGAGGCACAGATTTGATTTCGAGTGACATGAGAATAAGGACTTCATTCTTTTGTCGAGGAATTAAAAAAACAACGGATGCGTGACATGCGTGAAGAAAGTTTTCATTCACCGCCATTTGAAGTACAGTTTATCTTTTAATTCGTTAAAAGTATGTGTTTAGATAAAGTAGTGTATGTAACTGTACATAATTAGGCATTAAAACACTCGTGTGATCCTATTAAGAAACTCACTAACGTTCGTTTCTTAAACCCACACTCGTATTTTAATGCCTCTCATTATGTAGCAGTCACATAAACTACTATATCAGATCTTATCTGTCATCGCTTTCATCAGTTATATTGATATGAGATATATATATATAATGTATATATATATATATATATATATATGTGTGTATAAATATATATATATTATGATGTGAGATCACTCCCATTCAAACTGAGACTGTGAACGAGTAGCCCTAGCCCATATCTTATCAAAAAACGAGAAAAGTTTGCCAAACGCCATGAGACATGACCTATGAACAAAAAGTTTTATCTTCAATGCTGTCCTTTGAAGATAGCGGGTAAAAACAAAAATATAGAGCCCGTTTGTTGTCAAAGAAATATGGCCTCGGAGAGAACCACAGCTACAGTTTATACGGCGTTGCTTTTTCCTTTTTTATAGATAATGAAAAATGCAGATTCTTAAATTGAAAAAACTGCATTTCAAGAGAGTAAAACATTTTTAAATTCAAACCAATGTTTAGTTAAATCCAAATAAATGAAATGAAGAATTTTCCGGTGATTACAAAAGATTATAACAGCCTGCTCAGTGTGAATAATATAAATACCAAGATAACATGACTGCTCATGCTCACAGCACTAGCAGCAATTAACTTCGTAGCTTGGTATCCCGTAAGACTGCATAATCTGATTGAAAAATACTGTATTTTATCTAGCCTAGCTAAATTCTTTGTGTTTTGTTGTAGTGATACCTACAATCTATAAAGAAAAAACTTTGGAAAAAATATATACGCAACAAATATTGCAACCGGACAGGAATCCGCAGAACGACCTGATTTAAGATAAGGTTATAGATATGACAAACAAATAAAGCCAATCCCGAGAGATGAATTTACATAATAAAGAACGGTTTTACGAAGGGTTGGGATACAAATATCTGCGCATAATCGAGCACTTTGCGGGATCGTACGGAAATTGAATTTTAGTTTGCTCCGGGCTTGAAGATCCGCGATGGCCTTTAGAACGAGATCTTACGTGGGAGAAGTTCAGAAAGGTGGAGACTTTTCCGTGGTTAGCTAGGTATCCTTGAGGATATCTACAAACATTTACATATGTTTTAAATTATACCGTACTTGATGAAAAATAATGTAAGGTACGTATACATTATTTTTCATCAAGTACGCTTCTTATTTAAAACGAGATGTTCATGAGAGATACAATGGGTTGTCATAACTTCAATTTATTTATATAGGTACCTATGTATTTTCAGGTAAAAAAAAGAGCCAACGTTTGCTTTGCGGCCTACTTCAATAACGTAGAACATTCTTTAAATAAAAAAACCCAGTCAAGAATGTGGATTTTAATGAAAAACTCTCGTATGTATACGATACGATGTATACGACGGATGAAAAAAGCGTCACCGTCGTTAAGTGTCATACTAAGAGTTGTTGTTATAATTAAAAGTCATTGTTTTGACATACAATCCAACAACCACAAACTGTTTAATTGGTTAATCAGTTAACACAGATAGCAAGTGAATAATGGCCTGTAGTGGTTAATCAGTAAGCGCGGCACGTCCTAGCGGGCGCATCCACATCCACTGACAGGATGCCCAGTGACCTGTTGCCGATTTCACGCTGTTTCAAGTTTAAAACAACACGGCTCGCACGGCTAAACGCACGCTCACATCAAAGGATCGTTTTTAGGACACGAGCGGGAACTTTAATACAGAACAAAGTTGTACGAGCCCGTAACGGCCAATTAGAACGATGTTAGCCGAACTTTTTCTTGGCCAGGGTTTCGATGAGATTGCACTTGTAATGTCGATGTTTTGTATAGTTAGATGACGATCCATATAAGAAATGGACCACAACACAGTCGTAAGTACTGACTTACGACTCCACTGGGAAAAACAAATAACTACTTAGTGTGTCCTCTGACGAATAAAAATAAATTGTGGTCCCGTTATTCTCAACATATTTATGAAAGCTTACTCGTACCTAGTACACTATTATGAATACTTATAAATGTATAATCATACTTACGTATTGAACCTATCTAGCGATTATTATGGAGGCTTACAGGCCAATTCGAACGTGCACATGATGAGATCAAACCGATATTTGAATCATATTGGAATCATTTCAGTTAGGTAGCTGGAATGATTCCAATCATTCAAATATCAGTTTGATTGCAGGTGCACGTTCGAATTGGCCTGTTATTCGGATTGTAATAATAGGTTATGAATTAAATCTGAATTTTGCTGTCAAAAGTGACAACCCTGGTTAAAGAAATGGCGCTGTTAAAATCTGAGAGATGATATATCCATAACAAATCTAGATCAAATTCATAACCTGTTACTACAGTCAGAATAGGGCTCCCTGTTATTCTGATAACATTTTTAATATTGAATATATAAACATTGGTAAATCTGTCCTCTATGTCACCCAGGTAATAATATTGTCAATGCTACTTTGGTATAGAAAAATGTTGTTTTCTTAAGAACGTTCAATATTCCAGGCTAGCTGGGAGCTGGCGATCTTTCAGGTCAGCTCCGCTTTGTTCGGGACACAATGTTTGAGCGTCTAAAGCAACCTTTTTACATTCTCTTCGTATATTTGCCCGTTTCTAGCTCGAACAATACAGTCAAGCATGTTTTACCCGTTGTCGTTAGAACTGACCGCAAGAAAATTCTTATCTGCAAGGTTAAAGTAAGGTAAGTATTCGAAGTTTAGGAATGGTTCACTACAATATTGTAAATCGTTTTGTTTTATTTGACTCAGATAGAAGGAAGGTACAGATAGAAGGCTGATGCTTAAATATGAATATTATGCGACACTTTAGTAGTCTTATACACATATTTTTGGAAAAGAAAAGAATAGGAATATAATGTTTAAACATATATTAATTACGCTTATTTTTTTTTTCAAAATTACTCATGTGTATTAAATTTCCACAGAGTATTAAATAACTAACACAGAGTATTAAATTTCCATTCTGCTTGTAATTCAGTTACCATCATACATGAATGTTCTGGAAGATGTCAATGGATTCCACTTCATTAATATTCAAATGTTTTTATAAACCTGCCGTCTATTGTACCCCGAAAATATCCAAAATGCGAAAATAAATAAACGCGTGAAAACGGCCCACACAGAAAAGCGTGCAACCTGTGACGTCACCATGTACGAGTATGTATACAGGGTGCTTCCTATAACAGGAGCAATAAATTAAACTGTAGGCTATACTCCTCAAACTGATCAACATTTCTTCAGCAACTTTTGAAAATAACTCATGTTTTGATATTTATTACTCTTTAAAGTTTATTCTAAGACGCAATGTATTGCAAATTTTGTTATGTTTAAAGCGTGACAAGCAACGTCAAACACACTGATGTCAGCGTACATTGAAGGCAATATTTCTTGTGTATGAAAAAGAGGAAGTCTAAAGGATTCATAATTTTTAAAAGTTGCTGAACAAATTTTGGTCAGTTTGAGGAGTACAGCCTTTAGTTTAATTTATTGCTCCTGTTACAGGAAGCAACCTGTATACATACTTACTTATGGAAGAAATGGTGAAAAGTTTATTGTTCGTTATTGTCGGCGTAAAAAATGCGTTTCAGTATTTAGATCATATTATTGTTTCATAAGATCATAAGTTGAAAATTATACAAATGGAAAATTATACAAATTATACAAATTCCATATTCGTTTTCATCCGCTTTATTGTTTACAAAGTGAAATTCAACAACACACTGTAAGTAATGACCGTGCAGCGAAAATGATTTTCATAATGTGTGCTTAACGGGTTAATCATTTAAAAATGCATTTTTGTTACAAAATATCGCCGATGCAGTTCTAATATGAAATAATACTGCAATAGCTTGCAAGTTATTTAAAAAACCGTAAAATTAGTGAAATAAACATAAATGGTATGCGTATATTTAGATAGGTAAATAATATATTATTAGACTAGCCTCTGCGCCCGACCCCGGCCGCGTAGAAGTCGTTGAACTACCACCTATCACTCCCCCTTAGTACCATCATACTAAATGTAATCCCTATTGCATTCCTTTGGGGGATGAATTCTGGAATTAAAATTATAATATCTTCTTCTAGTCTAGGTAATAAGAATAAATTATCTGTGTACCAAATTTCGTCCAAATCATATCGGACGTTTTTGCGTGAAGGAGAATCAAAAATAATATAATTTTACATATTTATGATAGTATAGTAAAATTATTTAAATAACATTTCTCAATATTAGCATAATAATAGGTACCCATTAGAAGGACATGATTACTATGTAGAATACCACTTAATGTTGTCTCTTTTTTTGTGACCTATATAATACAAAATCAAATGTAAAAACACTAAATCGCCTAAACTTAAAAAAAAAATATTTAGTAAGTATATAAACGTCTACTTAATAAACATTAATTATCCTCCTTTCTCCCCGACAAGAAAAATAAGAAATGCTGTGTTTTATAGAAATAAAAGTAGATTAAATAATTTTATTTAAACATTTATCCAACATGGCTATGTGGAGGAGAGCCAAACTCAAGATAAACATAGAACGCCCTTTAAAAGAACCATGGGCGGTAATAGAAATATTTACCGACCTCGATGCAGTGTGAGGCTTCCCGGCTGACATTACCTTAATGAACCCATCCAGCCTCTTTGATGTCGTGTCCTCTCATAAATTAAAAACGTTTGAAGGGCACGACGAATAAAATGAACGTTGGCAAACAGACTGAATTGGTAGGAAATCACGAATGCTTAAAGTTTATTTATACCAGTTGATATTGATAGAGCACTCAAAAGCAGTTTTGAAGAAAAATGCTTGCAAAGGTGGTTCTCACTGTTCTCAGTCATCTCGAAAAATAATGCCAGTAAGTAAACTTTACACACTACGTGTCACACACTACTAAGTGTCAGTAATATACCTACAGTCCTAACTAATATATTAAATACAGTTAACGATAAACGTACTTATTATCACGAGTAGAGCTATTCTTAATTACGTTGGTACATTTTTTGCAAATCACCCTAAAGCGAACCCAAAAGAAGGTAGGTATTTGAATCGGGATTCTGCCTTGTTATGACTTATGAATTATGAAGCCAAAAACAAAACTGAATTAACGCCATAGCGTCGGTGATATTATAAAATCAGAGAGCCCACTGATGATAAAATAGTCCCTCGATTGCAGATTTTGCTAAAAATTCCATTCATTGAAAAATATTACATTTATTTTCGAAAGCCGTGGAAAAGAAGCGCGGTAACGAGTGCGTTTTAGTGCCTAATCATGACACTTAATTCGGCTTTCAGAGCGCTCATAATACATAACTTGCATAAGTACTTTTTTTAGGACATGGCCGGCAAACTCAATACTAAGTAATATGATACAAATTTTAAAGGATTAAGTATAATTAGTAATGATAGGCAACTTACAACTTTAAAAAATAACTACACAAATGGATGTGAACGTGCGTCCAAAAATACATAAAATTATAAGCTGGCAGCTTTCTCTCGCAGCGCATAAGTATTGCCATTCAGCGAGGAAATGCTGCCAGCATCTTTGGCACAATGCCGCAGGGGCCTTTTTTAGATGTTTTTTTTTATTTAGATTAGTTTAGTTTTTAATTTTATTATATTTTTATTAGTTTATTTTTAACTTTAGTTTTTAATTTTAGATTGTAATTTTAGTTGTTGCATAATAATTGTCGATCTAAATATTCTAGACAAAATAGGTATCTAATTTAAAATAGGTATATTAAACCGAGGATAAAATGCTCGATTAAGATCATACACTTTTGATCAGGCATTTTCATTGCCTTAACTACAGCAATGTGCTGGCTACCCCCTATTTATTCACTTACACGCAGAGACTTTTACTACCTCTATTGTATTACCCTGTAAACGTACATACGTAAAAGTATGTCGTTGCGTGTTTCTGTTTCCGTGTGCGTATATATTATGTGGGTAATGTGTAATGTTACGAATCGCAGCGGCGGGTCTAGCGGAACTTTGTTAATAAACTTTAGTAAGGTCGTCTACGAATACAGACGACTCTCGTGAATAAAAATTAACTACTTAGTCCGAACTTTTGAAACGATGTAACGCGTAGGTACGTACCTACCTATTCTTGACCCTACTCACTAATTCTAAATATATAGCGATATCGCGATGGCTTGTTAGAAACTTTTCCATTCCAGGTAACAAAGCCAACACACTTGGCGGCGAAATCTCGCGTAATTGTCCCTTGGAGGGGCAAAATCAAAGTTTGACGTTTCGATCGCGCCCGCGGCACAATATAGTTTATTTTCGCGACTTACAGCAGTCTGCGAACGGAAGGCCTTGTCATTCTTCCTTACGTTGACAAGGGTACTTCGCTCTTTTGAATTTTTTGCTTTTACTCGTGTTTTCTTTTCTCCAGAAAATATTTTATGACGTTAAGTAAAATGCAGAATGAAAAGGTATGTTGTGCTTTTAATGGTTTTTGTTAAATGATAATGAGAAACGATATGTATTTGTTGCGTTAAAATTGCTGTTTTGTTTCAGCGAATAAGTAGGTATTACGGAACTGTTTAATCTCTCTCTCTTCCAAGCTATATATATATCCACATGGTGGTGTATTACTGTTTAATACCTAGGTACCCATATTTTTTTTGACAAGCCCATAAATCAAACTGCATCTAATGCCATTATAATACCAGCACGGCTAGCACATGATGGGCGCGACAGTCGACAGGCGAGAAAATGCCGCGACATAGAGCTCTCTCGCGAATCGGTAGCATAAGAGCCGCGCGACAACCCGCTGTCTCGCGGACAAATGTCAAAGCGACATAATTTTGTCGTTTGACAGTTCCACGCGGGATACTCTCGAAAATCGTAGCACGAGTGTACTATGGGAGACAAAATGTCCCGCGTTTGAACGTCAAAATGAGAGAAATTGTCTTCGAGGCTAGAGGGTCGCGACTAGGGTTTGCTCCCGGTACTGAGTTTGGCGACAAGCGCATTTGGTCGAAGTTTTGTTGACTTTTGTTCTAAAAGAAAGATAATTTTCCATATTTTATATTTATTTCATACTACAACACTTTTTTGTTTAAGTATAATTTGAATCTTGAGTTTCATGATCATGCCATTAATATCAAAATTATTATATTTTTTCACAATGACTTGTTTGTTCTCTTAAGTTAAACGAAAATCTGACAGAAAAAAATCTAAGCCTAAGATTGTACGATCACGACCACATCAACAAAGCAAACCTTTGGTGGCGAATTGACTGGGGGGTAATTAATAGAAACATAAATAATTGATACAAAAATATTACATTGCTAATCCGGGAAACAATTACGTGCTATCAATCAGTGCTAACCCGTTATATTTACACGCGTATTTTTACATGCAATTATTGTTGACAACCTATATTATGTCGCTCCTTAGGTGTTTCCATTCATTGTGGGATATAAACAACACAATCCCGACCTGAATATTGCGATCAACCTCACTTATAATAAGTAAATGCAAAAGTAAATCTGTACCTATGTACAGTCAGCAGCAATAGTTGCTAAACAACATTCCACAAAGAATGCAAATAATGAATCTGGCAGCTCAACTCAAACTCCACCTCACAGAAGACCACAGCCGTAATACTTACTTTGTAGTGTACGAGTTGGTACTAGCCTAATCCTTAAGTTACGATTCCCACCGACCAGCTGGAGTTGGGCCGCGCCGGAATGCTTTTTCAGTGTACCTATTTACATAATGTGTGGCAGAAGCGATAGAATCCGTCCGGAGCCATCCGATCCGCAAGCAGCCGACCGGCTTTGGGCATACAAATGTGAAATGCGCTCCGACTCCGACGAATCGTACTTAAATCTGAGTACCTATCTCAAAAAGGTCAAAGTAAATAAAATCATTTAAAGTTTTTGGTAGTATTTATTTAAAAGTCACATTATTTGAGAAGTGTTATCAACACTCGACTGTCCTTGCACGGAGTAGGTTCCCAACTTGAGCCCTTCTATGTCCTCCGTGATGGCAGGAGGGCTGCGGTTAGCAGCAGCATGCTTAGGTGTAGAGAATACCTCCGTGTTTGATGATAGGCTTGTGCATGATTGTCATTCAATCTATCTTCGAAGCCAGCAATGCAGCGGCTAGCCAGCCATAAGGGAGATATGTCGGGGATTAGCATAAGATATTTAGTCTGTAAATAAGATTTAAAAGGAATGTAATTTTTTTGCAAAAGACAACGGAAAAGAGCTTTATGAAGATTGAATTGTGTACGTAAGTACTTACAACTTGACTTCTTCGTAAAGATGGTATTTTGTTAGCCAAAACTTTTAACAAAACGCCAATTATTCGTAAGGAGTTGTATTTTAATGATTAGGTAGGTAATCTTTAGATAATTATAATAATATATTCCAACTTGTAACGACAAAGCGAATCAAATTTTGATTGACAGTATTGACACTGACATTTTCGACTTAAAAATAATATTTGCTATTTCTTATTCTTCATACTGCGAGAAAGAGACAAAGTTATCGTGACTAGGGACGCACCGTTTCTAAGGCTGACTATTCATTACTTATCCGATTATTATTTTACCGATTCAGTGTTGCCACGAATGAAAAGTTTGTTCCATGTATAAATGGCCACATTGGCTAAGTCGCGCGCGGGATGGCTCTCTCTCGTGGAACTCTTTTCTCGATGTGCGAACTCATGCTGCCAAAATCGAGGAATTGACAGATAGAGATAGAAATTTGTGACGGGCGACTGCCGTCTCTCGCGGCGCGAGCTATCCCGCGGGTAATCATGTGCTAGCCGTGCAGTAGAATGTGTAGCCTTGTACCCTAACGAGTGTCTTTGACGCGTGCCTTAGCAAAAATTCTCCCAAGGTGAAATACATGATAAATGACCGCACGTACAACCCTCCATTTATCGTGGTAACTTCGCGATCGCTATCATTTACGATAAAGCTTCTGTGTAGCCCAATCCTCCTTTGAGTGCGGTCATTAAAAAACCTGCACTAACGATCGCCGGCTGTTATTAAAAAGCAGCGCATCTAGACATATAAGAAATGATGGTGTCATATTCATAGCGTATACATTGATTGGACAGAGTAATTCAATGCTCCGAAATAACCCCGGCAATGCGGGTACAACAAAATCAGAACATTCCAGGTAGGGAAGTCCAATTATTTGACGGGGAAAGGTAATCTGTACAGGGTTGGAATATTTCAGTGCTCGTATCGATGAATTTTCCGAATATCCCAGACCCTATTCAAAAACAAACTCAAAGAGGCTTTCATTAATAAACTATGCCAGAACAAAATGAAGCTCAATGTCGAATCGAGTAAAAGTAAAATTCATGATAATAATCTAGGCATTTTAATGTGCTACTCATTGTTGAACAACCTATTGTTTACCTTTGTATACACTTGTTTATTATTAAACAGGAATCATTTCTAGAATTCCGATAAGTATGTGAAAGTGGTCACACATGTTTTAAACGTCGTAGTAGCCTGTTGGCGTAATTTTTCAAAATAAGTAAATAAAATTGGATCTGTAGACTGTACAGATTCAAATACAGGTCCTAGTCTGAATTCACAGTGGGTTTTTTCGTTTCCCTAAATTTGATGCGACGTGCTGACGTGCACCCAAGCTTGGGTGCTTGGCAAGTTAACTTAGTTTTTGCGCCGGCATTTCACAAAGGAATGCTTAACGCGGTTGCCATTTTTAGGAAAATAATAGAAAACATTTTCCAGCTCTACAGCTAGAATGTCAGTTGGAAAAACTGGCATGTTTTGTAGCGTAAAAGTGTAAAGTGCAATAAATATAGAGGGAAACGTGATAAAAAGAGCTGACTGGGTTGGAAAATCTTACACCAAATGTCAAATATGTGTTTTTACTTTAAAGTATGTCTGTGTTCAATAAGTTTTGTTTCGAAGAAAACAAATAAGTAGAAGGCTTTAAGATGAGTAAAGCAAAACGTAGTGCAGCTCATTATACAACATAAAGCGGTCAACTAACATATTAAATTGACGGGTAGTAATCTGTTTTAGTAGTAAATATATACAAGTTTGTAAGTTATATAATTATAATGCCTAATTATTTACAGTTACATACCTACACTTTTGCGTGTACACACATATTGTAAGGTTACTTGAAAATATTTGCTATAATATGTCAACCAGATGTCAACGGCAAACGTCAACTGTCTAACAACAAACGTACAGGATGCACTTATGCGGCAGAGTGAGATGGATGTGTTGCCTGTTGAAACTCAATGGTGCCCTCAATAAATTTCTACAACTTCATGTAGCATTTATATGTACATCTGTGCCAATGAATTTTTTTTAAGTGAAAACTTCTTTAGCGGCGCTGTGCACTTTTTGAGGTGGGGAAAAAATGATAAACTCGAGACAGCGTAAGGCGTAAGGCGTAACCCTCTCTTTCTACCGCGCGGCGAAAATGTATGCCTGAGCCTGCTGTTTCGTTTTTATTCACCAAAGTACTTTAGTCATAACGTATCATAATCAGGTCAATTATTTAAAACTGGACTTTTATATTAAGCAATAAAGCTCAATGTTCTAATCTTGTACGGGCTGAAATACGAGGATCTCACAGTTACATTCTAACTTTATAACACTCAAATATAATTCAATAAAACTACATCTTGATGAAATCGCTAATAAAAGTGAACTCTAGTACTGGTAAATAAAACTAAAAATATCATGACCAAATATATTTAGATGCGAGGTCTGCAAGGTAACTTTACAATTACTATTCGAATTTTAAACAATTAACGCTACAAATTTGAATTTAAAATTTTAAACAAGCTCACTGTACAGGATGGGTCAATTATACATAGTGCTGCAGACATTTTGGACTAGTCATTGAGTTTTCACTTCTGTCGGCACTCCCGGAGTGCAACCCGTTGTTTTATAATCATGCTTTCTTGAACAAAATGTAAGTAGACTATGAAAAGAAATACTTCAAACAGTACCAACGAAATCCTAAAATATTTACTAAAAGTTACTTTATTAAAATATTTTCGATTAAAAGTTTAATCTCGAAAATGGATTTGTTAATATCGTAATCTTATCAAGAGACTCTATCTGATAAAAAAACTGAACATTTATTATATTAGGCATAAAAATTTAAATAAGTAATTACGAACGGGCTTTAACCTCGCAATGACAAGGAGCATGAAAGTCATAATACCAATTATCATCATTGGGAAAAGTATTGTACTGAACGAGTCATGTTCAAAATTAGTCATATCTAGCACAGCGGATCAGCATTGCCATACAACGTGGCGATGCTACCAGCCTTCTAGGTATGCTGCCAATAGCGATTTGGGGCAGATTTTCTATTTATAGTCTATTTTTTAAAGTTTAGTTTTTATTTTTCATTTTAAGGCCCTTTATCGTCAAATAGTTAATAGTGGATTCGCAACCGAAACAAAATATCTCATCATCGTCAGTTTATAATAATACTTTTTCCGTGTAGTTACTGTGGTATGATATTTATATATCTGACACGCTGGCACCAGTTGGTTTAATACAGCACACACATATAGGTATAATACATACGTTATTTATACCACAAATTATTTATTATAGTTGCAAGTGTTGCAACCTTTCCAACGCTCTTGCAAATGTATACCGCAATAGATTTATTGCAAATGCGAAAACGTAACATCAAATAAAAAGATTTGCGTCAAATACGATACCTGGAGCAATCCATAGATTATTGAAAAATGATCTCCACGCCGTTTCTGCGAATGGTTTCCGATTCGCGAAATACCCTGTAAATCTCTCGGGGAAGAATCTTCAAATAATCTTTTTAAATCTATAGAAACATGCCTTTTTATGAATTCCTGGTCCTTTTAGATAAGCTTAATGAAGGGAGGATTTTCTCATAAGCAAGCTTCGGGTTCTGATAAGTAAATTTTTTTGTTACTTGGCAACTTACTGTACATAATAATCGTAGCTATGTTGTTAACGGCTATGCCCAAAGAAACAAAGTACATCATTTTAATATTTCCACAGGCAATTATTACTCATCAAACTTCAAACTTCAACATTTATTCTGCAAATAGGCCACAAGGGCACTTTTACACGTCTTCTTCTTTACGGATGTCGGCTACCACAGTCCGGAACTCTTCTCTATTTGCAGTTTTTCTGCCTAGCGTGACTTTTACACGTCAACATTGAATTTACATACAAGCAAAAAAATAATAATAATACATCAACAATTACAAAATACAACTGCAACTACAAACTAACATAGGTAATACAATTACTTAAGATGTATAAGGTCTCTTAATGTCGAATTACATAAAAAAAACTATAATAATAATATTAAAATTCGCTAGGTGGTTGGATCAAGGGTCAGATGCAGAAGGCGGTGATCTTGGACACGGCGCGGATAGTCCGCCGGTTCCTCTCTCTGCAGCCCTGACCACCGGCAGCTTGGGCCTTGCCCCGCTGCTGGCGGCACCCTAGGTTAGGTTTTTTATAATATGTTTATAAGTATTTTGTATTGTTTTTGTAAATGTTTTTGTATTTTATTTTTATAACCTAACTTGGAGAAGACAAATAAATAAAGAGAATATTAAAATAAAAACAAAACAGATACATGGAAAAAAAATCTAAACTTATTTAGAGGTGTAAATGTCTCTAAGTGTCAGAACTAAAAGATAACATAGTTTATCAAATTATCCTTAGAGATGTATAGGGTCTCCAAGAGTCAGAATCCTGTATGATTAACACATTCATTAAGAGAAAAGAAACATACGAGAACCGAATGAGGCGTCTCACTGCAATTAAATTAAAAAATAAAGTTACTAAATATATTCGGGTTAGCTTAAACAGACCCGTCTCCACAAACAGCACCCGTTCACGAGTACGACGCGTATCTCAGCCATCGCCTCCCTCAACCTTCATTCGGGAAAGTGGCGACCCGATGGCGACTGGCGACATCGAGACAATTATAACAACCCCAAACACAATTCGTTTGCGTTGTTTTATCACAGAGTTCCCATGGCCACCTCCTGTATTCGTCATCAGATCAGCTCCATGCATTGTCATCCGATTTAAATATATACTCGTAAGTATGCAAAATTTCAGCTCAATCGGAAATCGGGAAGTGGTTCAGATTTAGCTTCCAAGATTTGACCCACAACAACAAACAGGTAACATAGATACTAACAGGGCAAATTAAATAAAAGCTAGTTAAAATGAAATGCTGTCAATCATAGGCCCAATCTGTGTGGCCCCTTTGCATTTTAGGTCAAGGTTCTATTTCTAAGCAACTCAAAACTTCTAATACAATCAAACTTCGATCGACCGAAAACAATATCATTACGGGAATTTAATTTGAGTGATATGACGGAACTACACAAATATTGTGTTTGACACTTAATTAAACAAGCTGTCTCAAACATAACATAGGAACAGAGATTCAATTTCCACTGAAATGAAAAGCCACTTGTTTGGTTACACGTCGAGTTTCCAATATCGATCATCGGTAACTTGATTACAAAATTAACTCGCAGGAAGGCTGTCCTGGTCGCAGTGTGTCCTTAGCTCCATCGTAGCTCACCTTGAGCCCTTGACCCACATTGGAGGTTCCTGATACAATTCAGCAGAAAACACAAATAATATGACGTAGATTAACAATTTTTAAACAACGTTGGTATCAGAAGAGTGTGCGTCTCGCGCTTGACAGTAAAAATGTTTAAGTATTAACTAATCTTTATTGACGTGTAAAATGGCATTACAAATAAATGAGCATTAGTAATTGAGTAGGTACTAAATATACCTTCCTACGCTTTCCTAGGACCTCGTATGTACGTTGCCGACTCCTTCTAGTACCTACCTTACAATGTTATAGTACTAAGGTAAACCCCGGAAGGGAGCTCATTCCGCAGCCGGAATGTTGGCGGGAGGAAATTCCTCTGAAACCACATCGTGGCTTCATTCACGACTCATGACTAATTGTCCTTACTGTAACGACCATGCGACGTAACGACGACGTAACGACCTACGTGTTTGTAAAAAGATCCACCGGCTTACCTATGATAATGACAGTAATTTGTCTTTGTGTGTGTAAGGAAGCAACTGTAGGTATTAAGTAGAAGACTACAGTAATTTACGTTACTAGCATTGTTGTTTATACCTATAATTCGTTTTTAGGGTTTCGTACCTTTGTTTCTAAGTCATTTATTTTTATCTGATTCAGCAGTATTGAGAAGAATCCTTTTTTTAAACGAGCTCACTTAAACAGATTTATTAAACTCGATCCCAAGTTTATACCTAAATATATACTTCCCAGAATACCTTCTTAAGAATATCAGAGACGGCCAGCCAGCTGCACTAGCAATTTCCCGTCTAATGAGCAGCGGTTGCAGAAAGTTAATTCTCAAAGTTAAAGAGATAACTAAGTGGCCGCCACCGGCACAGAGGGCCTACCGCGAATCACGTTCGACGTGTTGGCTCTCTGTCGCACTTGTAAATTCGTACGTAAGTGTGACAGGGAGACAACACGTCGAACGTGGTTCGCGGTAGGCCCTCAGATCAGGTTATCCTGTACATAAACTAGTTAGGAAGCGAAGCAAGCAATCTGCTGGCCTTGGCCTTTCATTAACTAGTGAGTGCAATACCTAGTAATGATACGGTAGTGAAAGTAAAAGCTTGTGCGCCCCTGTTATGGATGTTGCTTTTAATGTGGTAAACAACAAAGGGAGGCCGATTCTATTTGAACAATTGGATCTGGGTTTCATCTTTTGATACGGCCTTGACCGTGCGCCTTAATCAGCGTTAGCTTAGTGATGACGAATGAAATAAGGAGTCATCTCATAAGGTATTTAACACATTTTTCATTTTGACACAATTAGGCCCACTTGCGCCATCCCACCGTTAACCTAGTGTCAAATTGTACTGGTTACCATGGTTACTTCAGGTTTAACCAGTTAACCAGTGCAAGCGGGCCTTATTGGTGCGCCTAAATGACACAACTCAAGGTCATATCAAAATGAGATGAAAACCATATCAAATTGTTAAAACAGAATAGGGATGATGACACATGTTGAATTTTATAACAAAATCTAGTAAAATAGATAGCAAACGAGCAATTTATCACGATAATGTGGATATTAAAATAAAATATTGAAAAATTACAAAAATACAGGACCTGAAAGTTTCAAAATTTAAGTTTTTTTTAACTTCCAAAAACGATAAAAGTAAGGCTACCATTCGATTCCATAAATTTCATGCAATAAAATATTGTATAGTAACTATATACATAAACGCAATATTTCACCGACAAAAACGCTATTTTCTTGTTTTGTCCATACTAAAAGATGGGCGATGACGTCACGGCCCTTGGCCGTTTTGTATAGGGCGTTTCGCGAGTGAAGTGCGACTGTCGGCCTTTGACTACAATTTCTGACTTTTGTGTTACTTTAATGCAATGGGTCCCATATAGACATTTGATCCTAAAAACAAACCCGATCTATTGATACCATTAAAAAAATTAGTCATGTAGCCTATTGGGCTCGAGTACAGTGATAATTTTCAATACAGGTTAATATTATAGGTACCTACTTTTTAACAATTTTTCAGCTCAGGGAAATATTAACTTGATTTAAAAAAATGCATTAAAATAAATAATCCTCATCAATAGTTGAGACTTACTGATATCTTATTTTGACTAAGGTATGTATTAGTTATTGATGAGCGATATATTTCAGATAACGTTTGAAAATGATTTAGATACGGATCCCTAATAACTGGCAATGAAAGTTACAAAACTGACCCTATTTAAATCGACCATGACCCAGGTCGTATGAAACGCTAATGAGTTCAATGCGACATGAATCCTCGCATCGTCATATTTTTCATTTGAATTACACGTGTGAAGTAACATCCGTATCACGCGTTCAGGTATATTTCATTCCTGGATCGTGTGATGCCGCCCGCTGAGATGGATATTTGTGGTAATGGCTGATCAACGCCGGCAAGGAATGGAATTCCTTGCCGGCGTCTATATTTCCGAGTTCATATAACCCGGCAACCTTCAAATCAAGGTGAACAGGGACCTTCTGGGCAGGCTCGCTCCATCGTAGGCCACATCTTCGCCTCGGCTAGTCTGTGGCCATGAGTAAGCCCATTTATAAAATATATTTATATATATATATTTATCAAGATGAAGATTTCTCTCACTTGACGGTTTCGGTCATTACGTGACCGATTTTTATTGTATTTAACGTGCAAATGCAACAAGCCACGAATACAATTTACCAATGTCGGCTACATATACTTATTCGACCAGCACTCTTCATAAGCATAAGTAATGCGGGTTTATTATTATGTCATGCAATAATTTATGTTTTGAGTGAATGGCAAGTTGATCCGTATTGCTTCTCCTTTAAAAGTCACTGGCGAGGATAATTACATCCACTAATAAAATTACATTCCCTTGTTTTCTCTGAAATCATTTCTTCGGTCGCCGTCTATATTAAAAATATTTTCTTTTTTTACGTAGGTATTAGTATATAGTCTGAAGGAAAACGTCGGTTTATTGCCGCTGAGCAAATGAAGAATAAAATGATAAAGTATTATAATAATAAATATATGATAGAGAGCAAACAGACACAGAGAGACATTATCTTGACAAAAAGCTATAAGTAATTAAGTGTTGAAGCCGTTTTTAGGCCTCTTGATTAAAGATTCGGGTTTATTGTACATTACCTTGTACATATATTACAAATATAAAGGTACCTATGTTGCGTAAGTGGTGAAGAACTGATAAATAGAAAGCTACTAATGTGCTATATATGTATATGCGCATGCTTTTACTGTGTGAGAGCACTCCCAATAATTGAACTTCCTTCAATATCGGAACCTATACTTAAGTTGTTAGACAGTTCGTTTGCAAAGTTCTAAAAAACTTCTTGCTAATTAACAAACGTTTTCAATAATAAATAATAATGAGATCAAAAGTTAAGGAAACTAATTATTTTAAGTAACCAAAACACTTTAGTCAAAGTGGTGTTTTGAAAGGCGTTGATTTAATAAAGTGCCCCGCCATTGTTACTTCAACAAAATGTAACGAGTCAATTCTGGAGTCCAGAAAGAACCACCGTTTAAATGAATTAATATTCTGTTCCGCCTTAATTAGTTGTGTAATTGAATTATGCACAATTTTGCCCTTTCTCGCGATTGCCACAGATTTATTTTTAATGCTTTTGTACATTTGGTTTTGTTTGTCCCTTAAAATTGAAAAGAATTATGAATTAATTAAATAGGTATGTTACCTTGTGATCAAAAATTAAAATATACTTACATATGTTTCGAGTAATAACAAAAGTTATGGGGTTTATTGCCAATATGAGGAACTATTTTGGTTGAAACAACCTATTACACGTACTACATTTCCATCGTATTTTTTTTAAAACGTTTCAATTATTACTTAACAATCTATTCACCGTATGAACAGAAGAACGAAGAAGAAGAAAGAAAAACAGTTTATTCAGATAAGTAAGGCCGAAGTAAGTTCATTTTACTTAACATGAAATGTTCGGTAAAAATCAAAACGTCGCTACGACGGACTTTTTTGCAATTAAGACTAGACGGTCTTTTCTAACAGAAGTACGGGTTGGGAACTAAAAATAAATACCTTATAAAATTAAGTTGTTTTTGGTATTCCGATCCATAAGGGATATTGATTTATGATGGGATAAAATCGTATGTAAAGAAAGGGAAAATGCTGATTCAAAAACCGTTTCCTCGAGCTTAGTCAGGGAAAGTTGGAAGGGAAAAGACATCTGTCTTATATAAATTCAGTGAAAAAATATTAACACATTTCATTCAGGGTCCCGAACGCAATTGTGATCTTTTTTAGATAAAAGGATCACATAATAAAGAAAATGGAGTTTAGAACTTAGCGTAGATGTGGTGAGCTGAGTGCCTTGGCAAATATTTAGCGACTACTCAGCGACTAAACACGATGTGGGTTTAAAAGTTCATTTTATTTCCTCGTTCAAGAGATTAACTGGATTGGGTTTAGACGAAACTGCAAATTAGCCACTTACATTTTACTATTTATTGTATTCTTACAACTAATGATATGATAATATTATTAAATACATGTCAATATAGTGTAGGTACCTACACGAGCATATGGTATACTAACTCTGCTGATACAAATATATTTGTATATATAAAATAATACAATTGTGTCAAGCATCCTATTTCATGGTACGAAGAGCAGGCCTTATCGAATACGTCATCGGCAAAATTCGGGGTAACTTGAAAGTCGGTAAGGAAGTTAATCAACCGTCAATAATACGGGCAAGTCAGAAATAGGCTCGCTTACCCTACACCCGTAGCGTCTTGCCCAATCACTGTTAAGTTAACAACGTCAGTTTATTTACAAAATAGGCTAAGTTTGTTCATTAAATAGTCAAACGGTAAGTTGGAAAGAGTGGAGTGAATTTCAAATGTGATTAGCAAAAGTAACTTGCAGCTATTGATACAGTTGTGCTTCGCGTAAAGATAATATTATGAAATACCGAAATATAGGAGGGAAAATTATATGAGCGTTTTTCTTCTTCTTTATACATATGTGCAACAAGGTAATTATTTACTACCTATACAAACAAAACTTAGGTAATAAAATAAATTATCCATAATCCATATAATCAGTAAAAATACTACAAATAAGAAACTTCAGCGGATCTCTATTGTATCTGAGACCATCATAAGCATTAGATCGTTTGACCCTTGAGCAATTTCAGGCGTTTTGCGGTTAAGATGAGTAATATTCCGAATATATCCGAATATAATCTCAACCAACACACGTATTAGGGACAAGTCATTAAAACATTAAACGAAACTCAAATTGTAATTTCAGTAAGTATTTGGCTTTATTTAATTATCTCAAGAAGTATCGTGATTTTTCAACCATTATATATCCGTATCACACAATTACTTTCACTCGTATTTTCATACTGTTCTTACATAGTGTATACATTTGTCTGCATGGCGCAGTCACCGGGCGCACTAGTTAGCTATATTGGCGCCCAACGTGGGGCTAAGAAAACTTGAAGTCCACGTTTGGGCGCCAGTAACTGGCTTGCTATATAACAGTGTTATAAGCAGCAACGCCAATGTTTCAAGTTTCAATTTCAGTAAAACAATTATCAAAAACAGTTTTCTCTGTTTTACTTAACTCCGACACAGTACTACACAAAATAATGCGCAAACGCTTAGCATAATGAGAAATTAATCGCTTTGTCCATAACATTAACATAAAATCTGCATTTTCTTTCCAAAAGCGGGGAAAGCTTAGTTAAGAATAAGCGAGCATGCGATAAATATGATTCACCTCGTTCGCGCCAAAAGATACGAGTTACCCATTCCATACTCGTACGGCCCTAGAGGGAAAATTGGAACGGCAGAATCAGGTAGAATGCTTACCTCTCCGGATATAATTTGATACTCAACAATTTTTGAACGTATGTACCATAACAAGTAAGCATCTAGGGTAAAAAAAACAGATCAGGAAAAAACAATGTAAAACAAACTAGCCTAAACCGTATATGAAAGTATATGAAAATGTGTATTATAATATACACAGGTTCAATTTTGAACGAGGAATGAACACATCGTTTTTAGGGTTCCGTAGCCAAATGGCAAAAAACGGAACCCTTATAGATTCGTCATGTCTGTCTGTCTGTCCGTCTGTCTGTCCGTCCGTATGTCACAGCCACTTTTCTCCGAAACTATAAGAACTATACTGTTGAAACTTGGTAAGTAGATGTATTCTGTGAACCGCATTAACATTTTCACACAAAAATAGAAAAAAAACAATAAATTTTTGGGGTTCCCCATACTTTGAACTGAAACTCAAAATTTTTTTTTATGAAACCCATACGTGTGGGGTATCTATGGATAGGTCTTCAAAAATGATATTGAGGTTTCTAATATCATTTTTTTCTAAACTGAATAGTTTGCGCGAGAGACACTTCCAAAGTGGTAAAATGTGTCCCCCCCCCCCCGTAACTTCTAAAATAACAGAATGATAAAACTAAAAAAAATATATGATGTACATTACCATGTAAACTTCCACCGAAAATTGATTTGAACGAGATCTAGTAAGTATTTTTTTTTATACGTCATAAATCGCCTAAATACGGAACCCTTCATGGGCGAGTCCGACTCGCACTTGGCCGCTTTTTTTTTATGTACGAAACTCTAACTCACCTTTTCCCGTATCCATTAGTGCATTAGGCAAAGCGCCCTTTGGCAAACTGTGAAGCTACAGGTAGCGTTTCCCGGCCTCGAGTCCTTCATGCACCTGTTCTATAAACAGGGCGTACTTGACCCGAAAGTGTTCCATTGAGTATCGCGTACTGACCTAGTTTATGGGAGCCATTACATGAAGGACAGCATCCGCCAAAGGATCAAATTAATTACATACTGATTTCCACGCTATTATATATAAAAGAAATGGTTTTTGGGTCACGGTCAATATATCTATTGTTATACAAGGAATGTATTTATTAATAGTATGGCATTTCAGTCACTGGATATAAGTATTTTTTTATTTACACATAATAAGTAGAACTAGTAGGTACTTAGATAGGTACATTAGTGTACTTAGATGTCTTAGATGGTAGATTGCCATTGTTTGCTTATTCTGTTATTTGTACTATACAGTAAAATTTTATGTATATTTGATTTGATATTATAAATTTAAAATATTCTATTTGTGTCCTATAATCAGACTTCGGAGGTTAACATAAAGTCATACTCGTTTTCATTTTCTTTCAGTAATTCTAACATACAGCATTTCGCCCTGCAATTATTTTGTGTAATACGTAGGTATCATCTATTATTTCAAAAGCTCTTATATAAATTGTGGTAAATTGTAATTTCACTAAGTCCATAATTATCTCCTATAAAACTTGGCTCGATACCTACAGATATCGCATTTTTAATTAAATATTCAATTTCTTAGAAGCGAATTCTTAGGGTGTTTATATATAATTAATTATATTACTTATGTATATAGGCATTACGCATTTCAGGACAAAACTGCTGAATGAGAATGAGGAAGAGTATGACTTTAATTTTATTGTTAATTACGACTCCATAGTTGACTTTTGTCTTATCGTGCTGTGAAAACTCCAAAGCCTGTCTGTACACATATATTTGTTCTTATTTTTTGGTAGTATACGCCTAAAATAGGCAATTGCTGTAGTTACATCTGCATAAAAAAAAAAATGGTAGGTATGTCACATTAGTCGCTGTTTGTGATCTTCTTTGTACTAAGTACCTACATTTTTTTTGCTTATGAATCAGATCTTATAAGCATTTTTTACTTAAAATATGTTAACTTTCATCAGCTCAACTCTTCACTTGGCTTAATATTTATTTTATTCAAGTGATAATTTATTTTTAAAAGGTGTCATGAGAAAGACACGGGATTAATTTAACAAAAACAGGCTAGTACTTACCATAGTAACGAAAACGAAATTATGAAAATCCCTTGCAAAGTAAGGTCGAGAACTTCACAGAAATTCAAGAGTTGTTACAACCTACTTCTACTTTATTGTTACTTAAACTTGACCCAGGATTATAAGGAGCACTTGTGTGAGGGTTTGCCGTGAACCTGCCTTATTGAAAATATCTTAATTAGTTCGTGAAAGTGGAGGTAATAAATTATGTTACTTTAGGCGAAATACTCGTATAAACACATTGTATATTTATTAGTTTGTGTGAAAGTATATTTATGTATTTAAAATGTCAAGTAGGATCAAAAGGTGACTCTTAACGATGATTGCCAACATTTTAAAAACATGATGTAAAATTTCAGTAGTCAATGTTTTTAAGATGTATGATCATAGGATCCTATTTCCCTTTAAGCTAGTTAATTAAGGAAATTACAGAAAATGAGTAATTCATTACAATAAGTTGGACACAAAAAAAATGTGTATACCTATATATATGTACGTTTATTAAGGGGTATAGATATGATAAAAAAGAGTTCTTATTTGTATGCCAGCATGAATGAGGTTTGCCGTTCTAACTTATAATAAAAACAGAGCAGGAAGGTACTGAACAATTGAAGCGCGAATGTAGCGAGTAGTTAATTAATCTAGAGCGTCCCGCAGGGTCTCAATCTATTAGAGGAAAACAAACGTTGTTTCCAAGAAATTTCTTTAATTTCAAAGAATAAAGAGAGCCTTTCTAAGTAGCTGAGGTGAACAATTGTTTTAAATTAACCCTTATCTTGGTAAGGCTCAAAATATCTTAAATATAATATTTTTTTAGATTTTGGTCACCTATTGAGCATACTTATAAAAAAAATAAGGAAAAAATCCAGGTTTTCCCAGTTTTGGAAAATCATATGTATATTACTTGATACAATGCCAATTCCTCGACAAACCAGTTACTTACTTTTTAAAAGAAAAATGTGGGTTTTAATAAAAATAAGACATGTAGTGCAACAGAAATCATCATTTATTGCTTATTAAACGCAATCTAAAGCATCAGATGACTATTAAACCTGTAAAAATAAATTATATCTACGAATACCTGATCACATAGGAGAAAAAAATGATCTCGTAAAGTTTCAAAAAAGTCGTCAACAAAAAGTTGTGTAAAAAATTAAAAGTAAACAAATAAATAAAAGCTAAAAAAATATATTTTTTTACTTAGGGGGCATTTTTTGTATGCATGAATGCGTTGGGCATACAAAAAAATTCCGCGCTACGAGCTACGGCGTAGTAATAATGCTACAACGTACGAATATACAGTTAAAAAACATCTAGTACTTTAAAAAAATCAAAGTTGAGTAACTAAATAATACGACAACTAATATGACATATTTGAAACATGTTTTGTAACCCTAGAAATATAGAAAAATATATAAAAACATGTAAACCTATTATGAAGACAACTTGACAATGTATTAAATGTAATACAATCCTTTTGACATGTACAATTCTGAGTTCTTGGCAATGTATCAAATACCTACATAATAGTTTCATGTAAGATTCTGTGTATTAAATGTTTTAAAATTCGACCGCAATGGAAATATTTATGCACTAACAGATAGTTAATGCATCAAAATGTAGATTATGGGAAAATACATATTAATCTAAGAAATAAGTGCGAAATTTGTTGTTTCCACGGCGCCATGTTGATTATTATACTTGGTCAACCAGATCTTGACAGTAGAAAAAGGCGGCAAATTTGAAAAATGTAGGCGCGAAGGGATATCGTCCCATAGAAAATTTGAATTTCGCGCCTTTTTTTACTGACAAGATTTGGTTGACCAGCTATACTAAATAATTTACAATGACACATGTCTCCATTATTTTTTTCTATAATAAAGGAGGGTAGCTCAACATATTTATGACAGAATTATTTTGTTAGGTAATAAAGTTAACCTGCTAGATTTTTTAAAGTTCCATGTATCATGGGTGTTACAATGCCAAGATAAGGGTTAATAAGCAACCTACAGGCAAAATAAAATCATATACAATCAAGGAACATTATGTAGGTACCTACACCTACAATTAATAAAAGTATCATGCAAAACCACATGAAGTTTTTAATTACCTATTTTAATATCAAATTTTGTTAAATATGGTGAAAATTAAAGAACAGCTTAAATGATAATCTCTTTCGAAGATACACTTAAAATATTATAACGATTAGGTTTATCCTTTTTTGTACTTTTAACAATAAAACCTTAATGAGCGCTCAAGTAAATCACAACAAAGACAAAAGTAAGACCCGATGTTGCCCGAGGGCTATCGTTAATGGGTATTGAGACAGAGCATCTATGAGCGACTCGATCCCTAGCGTACCCTAGGTTTTACATTACTGTTATATCTACTTAATCTCTGATTTATAAGTTATCTACATAGGCCGTTACTTCAAACTTCAAACTTCAACATTTATTCAGCAAATAGGCCACAAGGGCACTTTTACACGTCAACAAGCAAAAAAATAATAATAATACATCAACAATTATAAAATACAACTGCAACTACCAAATCAAACTAACGTAATACAATTACTTAGAGATGTATAAGGTCTCTTAATGTCGAATTACATAAAAAAACTATAATAATAATATTAAAATAAAAACAAAACAGATACATGGAAAAAAAATAAGTTCTTTGACAATAGTATTTTATACAATCGTGATATAATGGAGAGCTTTTCAGTCGAGTACCGGGTTTAGGCAACGAAGCTTGCTGAGTGGCCTAAGTAAAGGTACGAGATTGAAAAGCTTGATTATATCACTATTGTATACAATACTTTTTCTACGAGTCAACAAAAAAAATACTTTTTCTCCAATATGCTCGGAAATGTTCACTTTATGGTAGCAAAAATAGTACCGGAAGTACTTCTTTATTGTCAAACTCTAATTTATAAAAATAAAACTATCGCTGTCCTGTTCTAACGGACGGGAAGTAAAAAAACACTACAGTAATAACTTATTACTGTAGTGTTTTTTACTTTTTTTAAATAAAAAAAGCAAACAGCCAATTATTATAGCCGCGGGCCGCGTCTACACGACCCGATCAGCTATCATTTCAAGCTATAGGATAGAGTGAGATAGTAATATAAACGACCTTACATGTCTCGTTCTTACAAGACCGTTGTGCTCGTGTATGATCGTGCGAATACTGCTTAATAAAATCAAAGATTATTTTTATATTTTTAAGGATCTCATCCGTGTTCATAAAGCTTATATTTCACAATTATAGTTTGACATAGACAGAGAGAATGATACTATCTTTGTCTTACACCAGTACTAGAACCCAAAAGAAAAGGATGAGTATAGTTTTTTTTGTTCTTATTTACTGACAATTTGGTTAGACCAACTATATTTTCAATGAACGAATATTGAATGGTACTGAATGGCAGAATAAGTTTGTGCCTTTAACTTTTAAAAATAATTTAAAGAGGGAAATTGTTTTTGACGTTTTTGATGTAAAGTTTCGATTTGAGTGATGCTCGATGCTTAAATAATTATTATTTTACTTTATTTCCTCGCATGTTTTGGAGAAAAGCACTATATATGCCTCGGCAGGAATAGCAATTCGTGGATTCGTCTTCTTTGTCGGACTCCGCTACGCGTCGTCCGACAAAATCGAAACTCATCCACGAATTGCCCTTTCCCGGCCTCTGCAATAATGTACTAAAAACTAGTAGAAGAATCATATATGTAGGTAAAGAAACCAAAAGTATACAGCTAAGATGCGCGAGCAGCCGCGATACCTTCATACTCGTACGCGACCCGGCCCCCGCGCCCCGCGCCCCCGGCCGGTTGGTCAACGACACCTTCTCGTAACTCATGAGGCCCTGGTACTTGCTCCGCGCTTTCGATCGGTCAATTTCATTATAGTTGACTAAACTGTATCGAAATAGTTATTTGTACAACAAGAGATCAAAGTTTGATATTTCTTCGAGTGCTTATTTTGAGTCCCGTGAAAGCGAAAGATTCTATAAGAATCTTGAGCGTAGTAAGGGACTCAGAAGCGCACGAGATGTAAATAACTTTGATCTCTTGTAGTTTACAAAACTTTTCACCTCAGCAGTGAGAACATATTAGAGAACCCGAAAAATGTATTCCTTCTTCATCACTTACCTCTATTCACTCATGTTTTCTTAAGATATACCAACAATTAAGATTTCACCTCGGCAGCTCGAACAAGGGTACTTTGCTACTTAAAAACAGTGAGCAAAATCGCGTTTTGCTCACCGAGTGAGCAAAATCACATTTTGCCCATTTTGTCTCACTCAGTGTTTTTAAGTACCAAAGTACCCTTGTTCGAGCTGCTGAGGTGAAATGAATATTATAGTTGACTAAACAGTATCGAAATGAATATTATAGTTGACTAAACTGTATCGAAATTAATATTATAGTTGAGTTGGGGTCCCATAGTGAAAAAAGTACCTATGCGATTTCACTTTGGTATACGAAGTCTTAATTCAAGCATTGCAGTCGACGAGTAGAAAAACTATATTTAGCAATATAGTTTGTCAAAGGACTGTCTTATTTCAAACATAGACAGAGAGAATCGTACTATCTTTGTCTTACACTAGTACTAACACCCAAAAGAAAAGGATGAGTATAGTTTTTTTGGTTCTTATTTACTGACAAATTGGTTTGACCAACTATAAATTATATTTATCATTCGAATGAAGTTCACCGCGACCGATTGTTCGACGTGGGTGACGGCAGCGGTAGGGGAGGAGAGAAACTACCCTCACTTTCGGCATTATTATCAAGTCAAATCAGACCGTCTAGCATGAGTTGCATTCTCGCGCGTGTTAGATTAAAGAATATATATGTCGGCGAACGGATGGTCCTAACGGCGGTGGGCGCGTGGGGGTAGTACCTAGATGTATTACTTCACAGCCAAAATAGTAGGTATGCTACCAACGCATGAAATAAACATTCGGACTCATTAACCATACTAGTGCCTACTATATTTCAGTACTAAATGATGAAAAGAACTAATTGCTATTAGATTAGAATGTTGACTGGTTAAATTAAAAAAATAAAAAGATCACATGAAATCGTTCAAATCTTTATTTCAGTCAAACTAAACCGGTTCCAACCCTACACCTCTGACCCGAGAAGATTTAACCCGGCAACAAACTCGGCGGGACATATCTTTTCAAAACAACACATAGTTTCTTTATTTTACAAAAGTAAGCTTCTAATGGCACATAAGAAATCAAAATAACACTTGGAATAAAACACTTAGCTAAACGGTTAAAGAACGTGAGAATCTATAAGCTTTCAGAATAATCCTTCAGGTGTAAGCCTTCAGGAACGTAGCGAATTAGGCACGAGCTTGGCTAACGTCCGATCTCTAGCGCGGTCCGATCAAGAAGAAGGAAGCCAGTTCCAGCGGCGGAGCCAACCGCTCCCGCCTCCAATTCAAGTTGGTAAAACCTGCCTGACCAGTCTACCAACATAACGACAAAAATGCCTGCCCGTGCCTACGTTCACTCAAGATAGGTACACATCTTGACGTTCCAAAGCCTTCTACCTGTCATTTTAGTTCAACAATACGCCAAACATTGCTAATCGATTTTATACAGGCGTCTAACTATGAACTGTAATGCTGCAATACGTCTTTCTGGTGTCTCGCTCCGACATATATATATTTTTTTATATTAATAAAAATTCAAAATTAATAGTCAATATTAATTGCAAAGGCAAAACTTATCATTAAGTTATTTATTTACATTGATTCATAATTATGTAAAACTGCTATATCAATAACTGGATACTATTTAAGTTTTAAGTAAAGATAAATAAAATAATAAACAGATGTAATTGAACATAAAACTGTTTTATTTAACTAATCCAATATATTCACCTTATCATCAACAACAAATAAATACAATCACTATTAGTTTATAATTCAGTAAGAAATAATTTAATTAATTAATTAACCCATCTAATTAATCAAGTAAGTACATAATTATTACAATAATTACCAACATAGTATTTACTTAACTTTCAATATTCCTTTGGCGATGATTAACTCAGTGCTGCAGCGCAAAGTAGAATGCTCAAAGCAGAATGATCAAAGCAGAATGAATCAATAATGGATCGGTCGGTCCCTTTTATACCATTTCTACCTGGCAACTGGTTGATCATGCCACTTGTCATTCGGTAAGTGACGTCACAGAAGTAGTTTCTCATGTACCTAGTCCATTTATCGAATTATGCAGAATCAAACTATTAGAATACCTTTTCAATAAACTCCGTTATAAATAATTATTAATCAGTAATATTAATACAAAACATAATCATTTCAAAGTAGTTTACAAATCTTAGTAGGTTAAATTACTGTTTCTCTAGTCAACCGTGGTTTCGTATCGTACATACCCACATAAATTGACAGCATTTGTTAAGTGTTTAATTAGGTCAGTTTTATACGTGATACAATTTGTACATAGAATAACAATATTCTAACACGCGCGAGTCCATATGATACTTGTATGAAGTCGCGCAAGATGTATGGAGTCGCGCGCGAGAACGCAACAGGCAAGAGTAGCAAGTCAAATATCATTTATTTTCAGGCAACTAAGGGCCCCATAGAGTCTCAGAATGAGGGCCAGATTCGGATTTTGTAATAGACATTTATTAGATATCTTTTAGACATCGCCAAGATACGATAACGATGTGTTTAAGAGCTAACCTGTCAAATTTGACATTTCCGCGATTCTGGAGATACTCTTGAACGATTTCCACAAGATATTACTTAGAGATCTAATTCACATCTAATAGATATCTAACAGGATCTATCGTAAAAGTGACATTGGTTGCCCGAATTGCGCTGCAAAAGAGAACTAGTTGAAATCTAAACTATAACGTATCTAGAATGGATCTAGTACGTGTCGTCTCTTGTGAATATCTTGAAGTTCGAATACGGCAGTGAATCACTAGCATTGCCTCGTTCCTGCCAATAAAATAACTAGATATAAATTGATATACCTATCTATCCACCTCATGTTGCATAAAGTAAGGGTAGGGATTCGGTTAGTTTTCAACAGGGCTAAATGTTTAGCGCGGCCCTTTTCAAGAGATTATAAATGTTTACGTTGGAAAATTTGCCCTTGGACCCTTTCGGATTTGTTTATCATCCTCGAGTTTGCGCAAATACCTCAGAAAACATTATATACAGGAAATTGCGTGTATCCTCAAAAGGCTCTTTAGTTTGCTATATATCTATGTGATATTTTAGATAGTACTCACCAATTCACATATTTCTTCTTACAGTAAAACTTATCTGAAACAATAAAAAAAGGATTACAAATATTTTATTTAAATATTTTCTTTCGTGCATGTACTTAACCTAGATGTGGCTATTTACTTTCTTTTAACTTTGTTAATTAAGTCTGTTTTTTATGGGGTGACATATTCGTTCAATCGAAAAAGCCCCTCAATAAAGAAAAAAACCGGCCAAGTGCGAGTCGGACTCGCGCACGGAGGGTCCCGCACCATTGTGACAATGTGTAGGGGTGAGAGATAGGTAAGGGATGGTACTCACAGCTAGTCCTTTGAATTGTCCAAATTACAGTGCACTGTTCACTCCTTTCACTCGCGTTTCGGGGCCCTTTGGTTTCGGAAGGCACACGCGACACTGAGGGTGCAGAACTTCACCCTTTCGAATTATTTTTGAAGAGTCCGGGACGCACACGCGCGATGTGTGTCAAGCTCGGAGCCAGATCGCATTCAGCCGAGCGTTCCCGAAAGATCGCCGTGAGTTATGATTTTGGGACGGGGAGGGTAGTTGGAAACTGCACATTGTCACATCCCCCCCCACTTAATCTCGAACAGTATGGCTTCAATTGGGATATATTTACTCTTTTTACAACATTATTTGAATTCGGCTTAATTAGCGCGGCTTGACCGTTTGTAATATTTTTAATTGTATATGGCCCTGACCACCGCGGACAAAACGCGGCGCATACTCCTCGATCGGCGTTTGTAAGCGGAAAACATTTCGCGAGTACTTGTTGCCCTACATTAAAAATATTGGCTCTCCTACGATTATTATAATAATGCTCTTGTCTCTCATGTGCAGCGTTTAACTTCCGAACTACTGTAGTTTGTACGTGGTTATGGGTCGAGTTACCTTCAGAAATTATTTTATCTAATTCCCACCTATTTTCTAAAGGACTTCTAATTTCCCGCCCGAGAAAAATAGATGATGGTGTACGATTTGAACTCTCATGGACTGCGGTGTTGAGAGCAAGCTGGAAATTAGGTAGCGACTCGTCCCATATAGATTTCGTTTTCCTACAATAAATATTTAACATTATACTCAAATTTCGATTTACGCGTTCCACTGCATTTGCCTGTGGGTAATACGGAGATATTTTAACGTCATTAATTCCCCAAACATGGCACATTTGTTTAAATACGTCGGCTGTGAAATGTGTTGCGTTATCAGATACGATAGTTCGCGGCGGTCCGTAATTCGCCCACACGAGCCTCGACAGCGCGCGCACGGTGTTAGCAGCGGTCGCCGCCCGTACTGCAATCAACTGAACCCACTTTGAGTAGCCGTCCAAAATAACCAAAATATATTTGTTTCCGTTCTTTGATATCGGAAATGGTCCTTTGTAATCTATATAAACTCTTTCCCAAGTTTCGGTAGGTACAGTTGATGTCATCAAACCAACCGGTTTCTTATTTAATGGTTTTGTCGTTTGACAAAGCAAACACGACCTTACGTACTCTTTAATATCCGTATACAAGTTCTTCCACCAAAAAATACTGGCTATTCTATTTAAGGTTTTTGTTATCCCTAGATGACCAGCTATATCTTGATCATGATAATAATTTAAAATTACATTTTTTAAATGAATAGGTAATACTATTCGCCATTTGTTTGTTTTCCCTAATTGCCGGCACAATAACTCGTTTTTAATTTTATATTTTGGAACCCTAGTCCCACCATTAATTTGAATAATTAAATCATTGCAAAATTTGTCGTTTACCTGGTGTCTTATAAGCGAATCATTAGTAACGGGGTATTCCTGAAGCGCGGAACAATTGACTTCATCCGTTCCTTCGTACATACGGCTCAAACAATCGGCTACGTTATTACTACTGCCCTTAATATGTTTAATATCAAATTTAAATCTGGACAGAAGAAGTATCCACCTCCCTAACTTTCCAATCTGTTTAGGATGTTCAAAAAGCCAAGATAATGCAGCATTATCGGTTTGAAGTTCAAACGGCGCGACTTCTAAATATTGTTTAAATTTAGTGACTCCGAATACGGCGGCGGCACACTCTAGTTCGTAGACCGTCTGGCGACGTTCGGCGCTCGACAGCGTGCGGCTCGCGTAACACACCGGCGCCAGGGCCCCGTCCACTTCCTGCTGAAGCACAGCTCCAAGAGCTGTTCCAGATGCATCACTTTGTAAAATAATTTTTTTTGAGAAGTCAGGAAACCTCAAAACGTTAGGTGAAACCAATTGCTGTTTTAATCGTGCGAATGCGTCAACCTGTTTAGGCCCCCAGATGTACTTGGCATCTTTTTTTTTTAACAAATTTAACGGTTCGGCAAGTTCCGAATATCGAGGAATAAATTTTGCATAGAAGCTAGTCATCCCCAAAAATGTTTTTAGCTGTTTTAAATTTTTCGGTTCCTGATAGTTTACAACGACACTTATTTTATCGGGGTCGACGGCTAAACCGGAATAACTAATATTATACCCTAAAAACTGTACCGACTCTTTACATAGTTTTAATTTTTTTGGGTTGACTGTTAACCCTGCTTTACCAAGTCTACTCAACACCTCGTCTAGGTGTTGCACGTGCGATTCCTTGTCTTTGGAAAAAACACAAATGTCGTCCACAAATGGGATTATATACTTGTATTTTATATCACCAAATATCATATCGACCACCCTGTTTAATGACTGCGGACTTACACAGAGCCCGAAAGGAACATATTTGTACTGAAATAACCCAAAGGGGCATATAAACGCTGTAACCGGCTTAGATTCGTCGCTTAACGGTATCTGATGAAATGAGCTGTTAAGATCAATTATTGAAAAATACCTAGCCCCGCCTAAATATTCTGATTCTGAAAACTGATTCAATCGACGGCATTGGATAACTGTCGTATACAATCTTCTTATTTACCGCCCTGTAATCGCAGCAAAGTCGCTTGCCACCACTGGCTTTGTCGATTAAAAATGCTGGTGACGCATATGGTGAACTCGATTTTTCAATGATACCTTTATCAAGAAGTTGTTTAATATGTGCCTCCATTTCCGCGGCTTTCGGCGGCGACAGCGGATAAAATCGTGAGCGAACCGGAACATTATCAATGAGTTTTATCTCATAGTTCAGGATGTTAGTTTTACCTAATTTTTCCGTTACGACTTCTTTGTGTTTTCCTAATAAATTTTCTATTTTACCTCCAATTTCCTCATCGTTTTGAATGCTGTTAAACTGTACTATATCTTGCTGCTCTTCATTTTTCAACAATGGTATTTTATAATGCGGCATAAAGTCAAATATCACGTATCCATAAAATGGATATGGGACTAGTTTTGTTTTGTTAATAAAATCGCATCCTAATATAACAGGTGCAATTAAACTCGGTGCTACTGTAAATTCAAATTTCCAAGTAAACTTATCAATTGAAATCAATACGGTTATAACTTCGGTAGCTGTAAAAACTTGTCGCCTAGCGGTAGTACATTGAATATTGCACCGCGACGTAACCACCTTACGACGACCTTTGAGTTTATCTGCTAAGTCCTGAGTAATAAATGACCGAAACGCGCCCGAGTCCACTAACGCGGTAAGAATATTATTACAAATAACTACTTGTAAGCATGGTTTATTGGTTTCCCTATAACTAATTATTTTGCCACCTTCTTGGACTACTGCGAGAGGAAGCTGACGGTGGATATCGTTGCTTACTCCCTGTTCGCGTTTCCCGCGTAATTTGACTGTGTCTGTAAACGTCTACGACGCTGTTCACAATCACGCCCGAAATGACCATAAGAATTGCATTCATAACAACGTGGGCCGCGCTGCGTTGTTTGAACCTGATTAGCAACCGATGTATTTGCGTTAGGCAAGCCCGACCCGCCGGCGGTGACCTCTCGCTCGCCCCCATGCGCTAACCGGTTCCCGCGCGAAAACGATGCACTCAACTCCCGTGCCGGTTGACCATATTGCCGATACGTATTACTACCAACATTTAACTGGTTCCGGTGATAAAAGTTATGCGAGTTTTGTGAATGCAATTTGTCTCGTAAAAGAGCGCCCTCGACCTCACTACTTATTTGCGCTAATTGCGACATGTCCTTTATGTCCATAGGGTTGCATTTAATGTAATAATATATCCTTGGAGAAATTCTACTTAATATAGTTTGCATTAACATTTCCTCTGACCAGCCCAGATTGAGCGCCTTCGCCACCGCAACTACAGAATGCGCAAACTCTAATAACGTTTCGGACTCATATTGATAACGCAAGCACATTTCATTTTTTAACGTTTCAATATGTATCGGAGATAAAACCTCGCTTAAAATCAGTATTTTAATATCTTGCCAATTATGTAACGCGGCTGCCCGACGGAACCACCAATCCGCCAGAAACCCAGTTGTCCTGGTCATTATCCAGGTCACATACTCTGACTGGGGAACTAGCTGGAGTTGAGTAATTTTATCGACGCTGATAATAAATTTAATAAGTTGTTTAGCCACCTTGCCATCACAAGTTGGTAACTCCGCGAGCATTTTTTGCAACACTTTTAACTTATTTTTATCGACTCGATTATGTTCACCTACCGCGTTCGCGGGTGACTCGACCTTTTGACCGTTAAGGCACGTCGATGGAGTATGCGACATTTTTTCTGTTTCAATCGTATTAATTCGTTTCTTTAACTCTGATATTTGATTATTTTGCGACTCAATCTTTTCCTGTAATTGTCTAATAGCCGGATTCAAATTTTCCAAATTTAACGACTTAAAATATTTAAACATGTCCGACACTCGAGTAACGGTTTTTTCTTCTGTGTCGGACATTTTGTTACCGATACGTACTAATTAATGCCAAACAAGAAAATATTAGACCTAATTCGGGGTTTCGCAACCTCCACCAATTGTGACAATGTGTAGGGGTGAGAGATAGGTAAGGGATGGTACTCACAGCTAGTCCTTTGAATTGTCCAAATTACAGTGCACTGTTCACTCCTTTCACTCGCGTTTCGGGGCCCTTTGGTTTCGGAAGGCACACGCGACACTGAGGGTGCAGAACTTCACCCTTTCGAATTATTTTTGAAGAGTCCGGGACGCACACGCGCGATGTGTGTCAAGCTCGGAGCCAGATCGCATTCAGCCGAGCGTTCCCGAAAGATCGCCGTGAGTTATGATTTTGGGACGGGGAGGGTAGTTGGAAACTGCACATTGTCACACCATCAACAAAAAATAGAGCAAAGCAAGCAAAAAAACGGTCACCCACCCAAGTACTGACCCCGCCCGACGTTGCTTAACTTCGGTCAAAAATCACGTTTGTTGTATGGGAGCCCCACTTAAATCTTAATTTTATTCTGTTTTTAGTATTTGTTGTTATAGCGGCAACAGAAATACATCATCTGTGAAAATTTCAACTGTCTAGCTATCACGGTTCGTGAGATACAGCCTGGTGACAGACGGACGGACGGACGGACGGACGGACGGACAGCGGAGTCTTAGTAATATGGTCCCGTTTTTACCCTTTGGGTACGGAACCCTAAAAAAAAAAGATTAAATAAATAAATACATATGCGCAAAACATCGTTCCAATATCATTAAGGTAATTAAAAGCAATACATTAAGCGAAAATTCCAAAAGTTATTTAATTACACCCGGAATAAAGTCGTAATTGCGCTTTGTTCTACAATTAGGTCTAAGTGTTATGACCAGGCCTCGGAGTTTTTTTAGCACGGTAAGACTAAGGAGAGCTATGGAGTCTTTGTTAACATTAAAATTAAGTTCATACTCATACTCATCCTCATTAATTAAGTACAAGTAAATTATGTACAGCTCTAGACCTAATAAATATCAGCGATCATCACAATAACGAAATACGTAACTATATATTCATGACATAATGTGACATCTGATTTACTCATACACATATTTAGAACTTTCACACACAGTGCTTTATATAACTGCTTGATCGGTATTATACTCTAACTCTTCATAGGGTTCTATCCAGCGCTGTATAAACGAAGAACGTTGGCGAGATTTTGTATTGTGTAGAATGCTGTTGACATGCTTTAATATAAAAGTGTGTCTTAATTGCGTGAGATGTACGTCACAAGACACACACATTACTACACATTTTTCGTGATCGTATATAAGATCTTTGTACGGTTCAATCCAGTGCAAAATTTCAGATATTTGTGGATCCGTCATAATGAAATCAGCAATTTATTCCGAAATTTGCCTTAAATGAATATATTGAAGTAACAAATCATACGTCTTAATATGTTGATACATGACATATGATGTCATTAAGTGCATTATCTAAAGCGGCCAGTGACAACGTATAGTTCCTTATCTTAACAGTAATTATAGTATGTAGGTACGTTAAGTACTTAAATAAAATATTGGAGCGATGACACTGCAATATGGGTAATAGAATAATATTAACATACACATATACATATTATTACTTTTTTATAATATAACATTTAATTAAATATATGTAAACAGAATTAATTACATATAAGTAGTCTAAGTATTTATAAAACGATTCGGACGAACTTAATTAATGAGGATGAGTATGAGTATGAATTTAATTTTAATGTTAACAAAGACTCCATAGCTCTCCTTAGTCTTACCGTGCTAAAAATACTCCGAGGCCTGGTTATGACATCCACCAATCTTGCAAATAAATTTCCAATTATACTTTAAAACGTAATCTTAGTACATTTCCTTGCCTACTTTTCAAAATTTATACGTTTAATCACGAGCTAATCCTAAAGGCGTAATAGTTCAAGTTAACCGCCGACCCGGTTTATAAAAAGCCAAGAGCTTTTTATAAACTGAGTGCCGGAACTTAATAATTCTTGGGGTTTTGTTACATTGGTAATTTGCGGTAAATGTGTCTGCTGTGTTTTCTGATTTATGATCACGACTATAACGACGCGGCCACCTGAGCTGACAAATTTAATAGCCGGTAAAAAATATTTGAGCTTTTTTAGAAATTCTTTTTTTTTCTTTTTAGACGTGTGTTTGACTACTGAGCATTGACTTATATCTCAGGACTGGCCTTACGTGCACTAAAAATGGTACTAGTCCAACGGTGTCACTCACGAATTCGAGCCAATCGTGTAGTCTAACGCGACCAGTTGCGACCAATCGTGCGGCCGCGCGCGCGTGAGGCGAACTCAGCGTTTTCACACCGCTGTACTGGCCCCATTCATGCTCCATTCTTATTGCTCGGCTAGTCCTGAGATATATAATATGTCAATGCTACTGACTCGATCTGATCGATCGTATGATGGAGCTTTTTACAAACTTTTATTTACTTTCACCTGACCGTTGTCTGTCTGTAATCAAATCTTGCAAGTTAAATTTGATCCACTTCCCGGTTTCCTATTGAGCTGAAATTTTGTATACACATGTAAGTCGGGTGACAATGGAATATTATGGTACCATCGATCTGATCTGATGATGGAAACAGGAGGTGGCCATAGGAACTCTGTGATGAAACAACGCAACCTAATTGTGTTAGGGGTTTTTAAAATTGTTTCGATGAGTATTAGTCGTCTGTCGTAAGAAAAGTACAGTCAGCGATAAAAGCTTGTACCAAAACTGATTTTTTTGCCAAAAACTTATTTTTTTATGCATAGTAGATTCTGCACTACTTGTTGTATAATTTTGCCTCAGTAATCTTTACCTAATACAACAAGAACCCATAGAACGCAGAAACCCTTAGGGCTTAGATGTCGCACTGTTTGAAGGCTAGTAATTTGTTTACTCCTACAAGTTTTAATCATTCAACTTCTGAACTGGAATTGCTTTAAGTCTGAAGTAATTTACGTTTGATATTGACTTGGACGTTTGCAGTTTCGAATAAATGACGAAAAATAAGTGATAGCTGCGTTTTTGCCAATTTAGGTACAATTTATATTACAGGACTCTATGTAGGTAGGTATATAATAATTACTTTAATCTACCTAAACCCTACGTATTTAAATACCTATCAATAGTCACACAAGCAGACCATGTTGGCGAACAAAAACAGAATAAACAAGCAACAACGGTTGCACTCCGGGAGTGCCGATAGAAGTGAAACTCACCTCACTATGTTACCGACGCCCGGTAACACAATACATACGTTTAGCGGAGGTATTCTATTTATTTATTATATATTATTATCATTCTCAAATAAGATCACACTTTTTCATTGACATGTTTATTTACATACTGCCATGACAACGTCAAATTATTTGAACATAGGTAAAGAGTCTTGAAAAGGAGTCCGCAACATAAATGTCAAATAACATTGAGTTTTTCTTTATTGATTTAAATGCCATTTAAATTATGAGTGGCCACCTTACGGGGCTTACGGTCACGTGATCGCCTTACGCTGTCTCGAGTTTATCATTTTTTCCCCACCTCAAAAAGTGCCCAGCGTCGCTAAAGAAATGTTCACTTAAAAAAAATGGAATTGTGACCACGTTTATTTGATTAGTACTACGTACTTACGTTAATTAGAAACCCTTTTCTTTATGATAAGTAGCATGCATATAATAGCAGTTTATGTGACTGCTATATAACGAAAGGCATTAAAATAAGAGTGTGGGTTTCACGTAAGATCACGCGAGTGTTTAATGCCTAATTATGTACAGTTACATAATACGAACACTTCTTTATCTACGCACTTATTATAAGGTTTCTATGTGTAGGTTACGACCTCCATTGCGGCATTGATCACAGTGTTTGCAATTGATATTTCATTCGGTTAAAACATCATCTGGACTGATATCAGAATTAAAGCTAATTCCTTTGTTTTTCAGAGGTGTTAGAAATGTGTACCTATTTCATTATAAAATCGAATTTGACTTTATTATTACGCAATTTTCATAGATAAGATTTTTTTTTCTAATTGTTATAGATTACATGATTTATACAATAAAAGAAATATTTAGAGAATCAAAAAATGACCTGGCAATCATAACCCAAGATTTATTCAATTATTATCTGTGTAAATGGAAATGGATATTTAATTGGTAAGGCGAACCCAATTAACCCTTAGTATGTCTCAGTGCTTAGACATACAAAGGGTCGTAACAAAACCTATCGTTTTAACAAATTACGTATCAGTGGCGTAGGTACTATTTCCCGCTGCCATAGAAAGGTTAGTAAGTATTTGGTCAATTATTACAGGTATTATTAAGTTTCATGATACCCTTACATGAGTTACACCTTCGCAACATTCCACACACATTCAAACTGAACTACAATCCATGTAAACAAGATACCTTAAAGGAAATATTTGGCAAGTAAACAATGCTGCCGGTCTGAAGATAGGTATCATACATGCGTGCTTAGATTTCACTTAGGCTCCCGATGAGAACTAAGGCTGTGAGGACTGTGAGCTGAGTATACCTAGTATGATCCCCTATAGGTACATATAGCTAGTCGAGTGCAGATAGTGTACCTAATTGAAATGGTTATAAAACTAACATTTGACAGTAACTTTATACGCGTGGAACTTCTTAAAATGGCATTTCCATACAAACTTACTCCCCTCCCTTTCCATACAAACCTTTGGCCTTTTAGAGGATAATTACCCAGATCAATTATGTTAATTTTAAAGTGACAAGTAATACTCATTTTGCACGATTGAATATCAAACATCTAAACTTCTACATTGCATATAGGTATCAATGGGCGTTTTTTGTTTTGTTGTTCCCTACACTTTTTTTTTAAATTTGGGATTTTTTATGTTATTTCTACTCAGAATCACTAGCTCTTTCTATCCTAATAGAGAAGAATTTCCATACATTTTTCGATCTTTCCATTCCGCGACCGCCATACAAAGTCTATGAAAAATGGTGACGTAATGGAAATAAAAACCTTAGAATACTTTTTTTCTCCTATTAGGATAGAAAGAGCTCGTGATTCTGACCGCGTAGCCAACCTGCCAATCGCTTTCGCTCCGTAGTGAACGAAACGCAACTGTCTTCGTCGCACTAATATGGGAGAGTGACAGAGAGACACAAAGCGTTTCGTTGTCGAAGCGATAGCGATTGTCAGCTTGGCTAGGCCGGCTGAGTAGAAATAACATAAAAAATCCCAAATTTGAAAAAAAAAGTGTAGGGGACAACAAAAAAAAACGCCCCAATACGAATATTTGAGCTTTCATTCAATTCAAAGTAGGTTTCACATCAGGCTCCCAAGTCCCAACACATTGTTAGTGAGACCCTAGTGTGAGCCGCAGCCTGTTTGTGTGGAATAAGAACTATTGTCTCTAAAATGGTTAAACGTGTTGTAAATTGTAGACAGGCGTTCTTACTGTATGTCTAAATAATAATAAAAACTTAGTTTGTGAAACTTATTTTTTTCTTAGTCTTAATACTCTTAATACCTGAAGGGTACCAAACGGGTCCTTATTGAGCCTCTGCTATTCGTCCGTCCATCCTTATCTGTCTACGGGTTGATATTGATGGACCGTAAAAAGTAAAGACAGTTGAATTTTAACTGTTTGTATTTTTATTACCGCTAAAACAATAGATAGGTAGGTAATATTTTTTTTAAAGAAGGCCCTCATTTAAGAGTTATAAGACACAAGATTTCTCAGACTTGTTTCGAAGGTACGGAATCCTTCCGTCCGCACCTTAGAAACGCGTACTTATTAAATTTTTATGACACAAAGTAGGTATACCAACCTAACTTGCGTCATCAAAATTAAATAGGTACCTACTCACTTTGGAGACATGCGTCTCATATTTATTAACGAAAACAAACATTATTATAATATTTAAAACTTTCGCGTTTTGAACACATATTAACTCACATTTATACGGGTCTAACGCGAAATTTATTCACATGCCTTTATTTACCGACGTTTCGACACAGGTTTCACTGGTCATGGTCGCGGCTAACTGATGTCCCAGCAAAATGTCAAAACAGAGATTTGTGCAACTACCCGACGAAAAGTTTGGGGTAGACATCACATTTTCAAACCACCCACTAAATAAATTATAAATTTCGCGTTAGACCCGTCTATAGATGTGAGTTAATACAAACGTTATTGTTGAAAACAGTAAGTAGGTAATTTTAAAGGAAATTTAATTACATTGGTAAAATTAAAATTTAACACATAAAGTATACTAAGTACGTAATTTACATTCACAGTATTGATACCGATATCCTTCAACTAAATAGAAATTTTATTTTTATAATTAAAAACTGAAGAGTCTTAATTCTCAATTATGACGAGATTCTATTCAATCAGAACGTCAAAAGAATTAAACGATATTCTAAGAAATGAAGTATTTTTTAATCTATAAAAAAATAAGAAAGGGATAAAACATAAATTAACTAATTGAGGCTTGTGAAGTTTTATGAATTAGGATTAAATAGTACATATTAAGATTTATATGTACATAAAGTAATATTTTTGTTAGCTTATGATACGTTAGCCCAATACCTTTTGTTTTTTTTTTAGGTAAGTAACAAAAATACCTAAACTACTTATGTTTATGTGTATAGCTTATTTTAGACGTCATTCAATTCTGGAGATATATCCTCTCGTCATCTTGAAACACGTGCTTCAAAGGTACAAAGAGGTACGACCCCAATATTGTCACAGTTGTTATTGACGTGTCTTACCTTCGTTACATCAACTGTATACAATCAACCACGAAGATTTAAACGGGACATCTAAGGGCTCAGCCACGCGAGAATTGCAGAAACGATACAAGATTATATTTCGATTTGATCAACATAGTTACTATAACAAGGACTATAATTTGATATTTTTTTCGACTGCCGGAAAAAGTGCTCCAGAATTTGCTTCAAAATTCTAAATTTAAAATTTTGTTTTCAGAATTATTATAAATGTATGTATGTATGTGGATATTATGCCGATCTAAAGTTGATCATCACTACTATTATATTTTAACACTTAAATGAAGTTGTGATATAGTTTTAATGTACGTACTGTCGAGCGCAATTACCCAGTGGGGAGCAGAGTAGGCACATTTTATGGTATCTTTAACCTCATATTATGGCATACCTTTTGGGCGTTTTTTTTTTGTTGTCCCCTACACTTTTTTTTCAAATTTGAGATTTTTTATGTTATTTCTACTCAGAATCACGAGCTCTTTCTATCCTAATAGGAGAAGAAAAGTGTCCCAAAATGTCCATACATTTTCCGATCTTTCCATTCCGCGACCGCCATACAAAGTCTATGAAAAATGGTGACGTAATGGAAATAAAAACCTTAGGACACTTTTTTTCTCTTATTAGGATAGAAAGAGCTCGTGATTCTGAGTAGAAATAACATAAAAAATACCAAATTTGAAAAAAAGTGTAGGGGACAACAGAAAAAAAACGCCCTTTTACAAATTGTATAGATATTAATTTCTGTCAAATTATTTTTTATTCTAAAATGGATGAATTTAAAAACAAGCGCTTTAAATGTATGATTCGGTACTTTTTTTGTAGATTCTACCTCTATAATGTAGATTGGGATCTAAATATTTTTGCTACTCGTGGTTTACTGTACAAAGTAATCTATTTAAGTAATATCGAATATCCAACATACTTTTTCCTTATTCCGAAAGAGCCCTGATTTATGTCTTTTCGAAGTTAGGAAAACTTCTGAGCTTATCTTTCGCGACACGTATCATTTACTTACACATTGGTTAATCGAATGCCAGATTAGTATTCGAGTAATAATTTAAGAGATTTGTATAGGTATCTAAAAAATAATATTTGTACACGTACAATTTGGAATGGAAATTTATATACCTATAGGACGATACGGGAAAAGGTGTAGAGCCCTGCTTTTTAAATACAGTTTTATTATATTATATTATATAGCCCTTTATTCTGAACATATTTGTTGATTTTAGTAGTAATTTTAGTTTTGAATATTTATATGAAGTCTCTTAGTTCAGTGTGCCTGTCGGCAAAGGCCTCCTCCAACTCCCTCCAGTATTTCCTCTCTCTTGCCACCCATGTCCAGAGTGGTCCCACTGTGAGTATAATTTCGTCTTCCCATCGTGTTAATTGAGTGCCTTTCGATCTTGACCCATCTGTGGGGCGCCACATGAGAATTATTTGGCTCCACTTCTCTGTCTTGCATCTTATAGTGTGGCCTGCCCATCTCCATTTTTGCTTGTCTATGTGGGTGAGGATGTCTGCTACTTTTGTTCTGGTTCTTATGTCAGAGTTGCGGTTTTTATCCTGTAATTTTATACCGAGCATGCTCCTCTCCATCGCTCTCTGGCACTTCGCTAGTTTATCTCGTTGTTTTTTAGTAAGAGACCAAGTTTCGCAGCCATAGGTTAGACATGGAAGGACACATGTGTTGAAGGTTTTGCTTTTTATCCTTATACCTAGGTTTGTTTTTCATGATTTCTTTGAGTGACCAGTATTTGCTCCAGCCGGACGCTATTCTTTTTTCGATTTCTTTATCCATTTGGTCCTTGAAAGATATTATTTGGCCTAGGTATACATACTCTTCTACGTAGTCTAGAATGTATCCATTGACTGCTATTTCTTGCCTCTTAGAATTTGTGATCAATTTAGTCTTGTCTGAGTTAAGCTCCAGTCCCACTATCTTGCTCTGTTTTGCTAGATCTATTAGCATGCGTTCTAGTTCTTTTGGGTTATCCTCAAACAAGACTATGTCGTCGGCAAACCTTAGGTGGCTTAGACGTGTGCCATTTATGTTGAGGCCAAGGTGTTCCCATTCGAGGGTCCTGAAAATTTGTTCCAAAACAGCGGAGAATAACTTTGGTGATAGTGGGTCACCTTGCCTGACACCTCTTTGTATAGGGAAGTTTTTGCCAGTTGATTCTAATCTAATTCTGCTTTTGCTGATGGTATATATCCTTCTGATAATTTCCACGTATACTTCGTGTACTCCTTGTTGTTTCAGGCTTGTCCATATAAAGGTGTGATTAAGGCTATCGAACGCTTTCGAGTAGTCGATAAATGCTATAAACAAAGGCTTTCGGAACTCTCTATACTTTTGAATAACTTGTTTTACTGTATGGATATGATCAATAATTGTACTATAGTCTCTCCTAAATCCAGCCTGTTCGATTGGTTGGCATTCATCTAGTGTTCTTGATATTCTTTCTAGTAACACCTTAGCAAAAACTTTGTATATGTTTGACATGAGGCTTATTGGCCGGTAGTTGCTGATATTGTCTTTTGCACCTTTTTTGTGGATCAAGATGATGTCTGATAAAGTCTGATTCTCCCCATAGGTTTGGGATTATCCCCGTTCTTAGAATTTCGTTAAATACCACTGTTAGGATTTGGCTTAGTTCTTCAACTGTTCCTCTCATAAGTGCATTGGGTATTTTATCCGGTCCTGGGGATTTATCTAGCTTCTGGGAGTTTATTGCCTTTTTGACCTCATCTACAAGTATAGGTGGTACCGCATCGCTTTCATGCAGTGGAAAGGATCCAGCCAACGGTTCAACGTTAACTTGCTCTGGGCTTGAACTTTCTTTACTGTATAGGGCTTGATAGTACTCAGTTGCTACTTTCTGGATTTCTGTTCGGTTAGTGAGATTTGTCTCTGCCTTTTTCAGTTTAGGAATCCATTCCTTTCCTTTTTCTCTTAACTCTTTTAGCGCTTTCTTAGTACCACCTGTATTTATTATATGCTCCTCTATAGTTCTTAGTCTTTTTAACTTCCTGTCATTCCTCATTTTTTTTCTTATTGTTTTGCTGAGATTAGCTATCTTCTTTCTGTTTTCCCTATTCTTTTCTGAGATGATCGCTTTTCTTTCTTCCATGAGTTTAATTGTAGTCTCACTTAGTTCGTGTGTTTTAGTCTTATTTGTATTCATATTGGTTAATTGTGTCAGATTTTTTTCCACTTCTCTATACTTTTCTGCTAGTGGCCTGGTAGATTCTACAATTTCAGTTAGAGATTTAAGGTTAATTGGTCCCAGTTCAGTCAGGTTCTTATTTATAAAAGTTGTTTTGTTGATAAAGCTTTTTCTTGAGCTTTTGGGTGGGCAATAGTTCATACAGCAGCGTACCATGCGGTGGTTAGTGTTAAAGTTGAGATTTTGAATTATACTAGTGTCGCTAAACTGTTTGGCGTTGTTTGATAAAATAAAGTCAATTTCATTTTTAGTTCTGCCATCTGGGGAAACCCAAGTCCACTTGCTTTTTTGTTTTTTATTGAACATGGAGTTCATTAATGTTAAATTGTTTTCATGTAGGAAGCCAATCAATTTGTGGCCATTGATACTTCTTTTACCATAACCAAAGTTTCCCATGATTGACTCTTCTCCTTCTTGTCTAGGACCCACCTGTGCGTTGAAATCTCCCATGACAACCAGGTTGTTGTGAGAGTATTTATTTACTTCTTCTGTTAGGGCATTGTAGAAAAATTCAATTTCATACTTGCTAGCTTGCTGTGTAGGAGCGTACACCTGGATTATTGTCAGCTCTTTTCTATTACCAGGTATTTTCATACGGAGTATTCCGAGACGGTTTGATATTCCTATGAAGTCCAGGATCTTGTTTTTATGCTTTGACTTTACTAGGAATCCTACTCCATGGTAACCGGCCGTGCCTTTGTGGTACATTATGTAGTTGGTGCGTTCATCGATTCCTTCTCCGTCTCTTCTCATCTCGCTGATGCCCAGTATGTCCCACCTTATATTGGTGAGAGCATATTCAAGTTCCTGTAAACTTTCTTCTGTCCTTAGTGTTCGGGTGTTTAGTGTGCATATATGTACGGTATCTTTCTTGTTTGGTGTTAGGTTATTTGGATGGGTTGCAGTTGGTGAATACTTGTTGCTTTTTTCCAGTGGAATGTTTCCAATTGTTGTTGACAATGGATATGGAGGGTGATGGTCTCTAACCCCACGGTGACCAGCCGGGTTGGGGAGTTTTAAACATGTTGCTTTAGATTTTGTTATAGCTTTTTTCTTGTTATGATTCCTGTTTTGTGTTGTGTTGGCTAGGGTGCTGTCCAGTTTTTTGAAGATTCCAGTGCTGGTAATTGTGGCTTGCTGCGTTTTTCGACAAAATTTAGAATACTTGGCTTTAGTGTTGCTTTTTCTGTTGTTTGTGGCATTGACGGCTCTTCAATCGGTCCGTTATTGGGTGCAGTGGTTTTCTTCTGCGCTGATGAGTTGGGTGACTTCGACTCTTCCCGTTTCCTTTTTTCTCGAGTGCTTTCTTTTGGTTTTTTCACAACTAATTTATCATGCACCAGGAATGCGATATTACCCTTCTTTTATTCCTCTTCTACTTTTGGCTGTAGTTGCTTCCTTTTTTCTAGCACCTCTTTGGAGTAGTCTTCCTTAATGTAAACACCTTCAGGAAGTTTAGATTTATTTTTTAGGATCAGGTGTTTTTTCCATACCGTTGAGAAGGAGACTACGACAGGACGGTTGTTGTTGCTAGTCCATTTTCCAATTCTGTAAATGTTATTAATTTCGTGACTTTCTATATAGATTTCCATTTCTATTATGATATCCTTAATGTAATCTACAAGTTCAGTTTCACTTTTTCCCAATTCACTTATTCCAAAAAATATTAAGTTATTTTTTCGTTTCTCCTTGTCGATGTTGCCGAGTTTCTGTTCTAATTCTGTTACTTTGTTTTTAAGGACCTTGTTTTCTTCAGTGATTGCCTTTACTTTTTCGTCTAGCGCTTCCATGACGTTTTGTGTAACCGTTGTTGTTATGAGTAATGTTTGTTTCTCCAATTTTTCATCCAGTTTGCTGTCAAGTTTTGACAGCAATAGGTCTATGCTGGCTTCATCCATTTTTCGCAGATTGGTGGGTATTTTTTTCTCTAGTACTGGCAACACTTTATAACTGTCAATGTCAATTAACGTCAGGTTGGTAGTTCTAGTTATGTTGACATCCGGGAATGCAACCTTTTTTAGGTTATGATGCACACAAGTTTTGCACCATTTTCACTTGAAATATGTTAGTTCCGCACTGTTTTCACTTTTTTGAACGTTTTTCTTGGTTCATCCCTTATGAAAAGTTATGATAAACACTTGTACGCCGTGATTTTGCACTGATATTTAATAATGTTCTCGGAGGTCATTGTCGTACGTGTTTTCGTTATGGCGGCGGAACCGGAAGCGGAAATACAGTTAACATATATGAAATTATGAATATACCAACGTGAAGGAAGACCGTCGTGTCGTATCAGACTGTCAAGGAAAAGGCCAAAAAAAGAAATACCAGCCAGCCTATTATGGATAGCTTTATCCATCTTTATCCACGTGATAAAATAACTGTCACTGTTTAACACCGTGGGAAAGAAAGTGACGGACACCGTTTTATCACGCTGTCACGTAGACAAGAACGACCATCATATCCGTACTGGAGATTGCTTCACCGACGAGAGCACACATCTTAAGTTTCTGATGATGATGATAATAATAACATTATAAACATTATAAAATATAAACATTATAACATATAAACATTATAACATTATAAAATCTTTATCGGGTCATAAAACCTATGGCCAACTACCCTGGACTTACCCTATATGTAAGTAGGTATAACTCGTTTAAGCATGGACGGATCAAGCGGTAGATAGAAATACGAACAACTGTAGACGTGCCGTATGCACTGTGCAGTGTGCATATCAAATAGTTGCTCACGTTGCGGGAACCTAGGTCACAAAATATATAAAAAAAATCTAGGCAAGTGTATAAAATTGAGCGATATATATTTATCCAGAATTGTAAATTTAATTTATTTTACAACAAATTAAAGCGCAGTAAAAGTTATGTCAAATGGAAACACTAAAATGTAGAGTTTTTAAAGAAGGTAATACTTAAATTTAAAGAATTTTAACTTATCTCATTATTTAAAGATCATCATCAGAAAAACTTGAAGTAAGTATTCCGAGCTTTGGGTCTTAATAAACAGACGTTATTTAAAACTGATCCGTGTAAATTCTTCAGGCAATATTTACAAAGCCATTTCTAAAGGTAAATTTATTTAAATATTCCTTGATATCGGCCGTTTGAGATTTTTATAGCTTGAAGGGGAGTAATCGGGTAATAAAAGCGGTTTACATCCATTGATTTTACCGCTGCGAAGAGCGTAAACAACAAAGGAGGCTCTTTAACACCGTAATGAAATAATTTGACTTTTATGTGTTGTGAAGTGTCTTTATACCCATCTTAATAATCAAGTACCTACCTATAAAACTCTTGACTGACAGTGTAGGAGTGTAGGCCAGCCGTTGCCTCGGATTTAGAAGACATTGAGTCGTCTTTGCCGGAAATGTACCTACTAACATATTGCATTTTTGGCAGCAGCTCATGCACGAGAGGGCTTTAGTCTCCCTCTCCACGCTGGCTTTAGCGGATCGGGAACTTCACATACCTAGGTAGGTACATGTTTGAATTTTTTAGCGAAAGTACGCAGGTTTCCTCACGATATTTTCCTCCACCGAAAAGCGACTGGTACAAATCAAATGATATTTCGTTTAGTACATAATTCCAAAAAACTATTTAATTGATACGAGAAGGGGTTCGAGCTCCGGATTGAAAGTAGCAAAAGTTTTACCGCTGGGTTACTAAGCGCTCCAATTTACAATTAGTTAATATACTGGAACGTGTATCGACTTTGTTAGATATTAAACATTCATTTAAATTAATTCGAATTCAATACCTACCGCACGGATCCATTCCAGCATATGATATAGTAATTATAATATTACATCAATGCATATATTATCATATACGTATTTATTAATTCAACTGATGTCTAAAGCAACGGTAAGTGTAGAGAACGTACGTATGTATTTAATTCTTAAATGTATTTATTGCCATCAAAAGCAAACCTATAGGTTAAATATAACTTGATGTCTAGGCTTAAATAAGTAATAGGAGTTGGTTCCAAGGAAGGACATTCAATAAATGTTGCAATACATCAGAGGTAAAGTGGATTAGCTACTACAGGTTTACGAGTTAGAATGAAGAGAGATAATACTTGGTTTTAGTCCTCAAAGAAACCTAGTACCACTTACCATTATCGATTATCGATTTCTCTAGACCTGGCTCAATCAACCGAAAACTATTTATGGTTGTTGAATAAATATTCCGCTAACATGTGCAAAGCTCGATGCGCCGGGGCGGGCAGTAAATCCACTTTGTGGATTGGTTCAGTGAGATGGTGCCGTGCGGCGTAAATCCTTTTACGTGCTAAAGTGTCCTCGTTAGCCAAGTAAGGGTGAGTGGGACTGTCAGGTATTTATCTACTACCGTTGTGAACCAGTACCACTAGTCACTACCACCAGTTTGACACTGACATAAACGCCATCGAGAACGTAATTTACTTTCTATACATCTCGCTCGTACTTGCATATTAGGGCAAGCGAGATGTATAGAAAGTAAATTACGTTCTTGAAAGCGTTTATGTCAGTTTTGACAGTGTCAATGACTCATGGTACGGGCTCAGTATAAAAACGGTGTCGAGTAACGTATTTTTTTAAGGAATTGTCTTGTTACAAAGTTTTTTTTTTCTTATCGTTTAACAAACGATCTTATCTTCTAACAAGTAAAGTACCTACGATTTTGAGTGTCATAATATCTGTGCGTAGAGGATTCAAGTAAAGCTTATATTATGGTATAATTTTATCGTTTGGTAAAATTAAAAGGTTGTGCGTGTATGCCAGTGTCTATATATATATATAACGAACCTTGATTCAAATTACCCTATAACTATAAGTACCTACTGGTATATTAGAGGCGACCACTTGCGTCGCTTGGTAAGCGAAGAGATTGACCCAGCAGGATGTCGTCACAGTAAGCCTCCCGTGGTCATTCGAAACTAGCAAACTGCGTCACTGCTTCCCTCTCCCACTTATCCTTCGTTAGTCGTTGGAAAGGGATGCCCTTAACCACGTCGCATTCATGTTACTGCGCGAGTGCTCATTATTGTGGAAACACACTAATCCAGTTACCTACAAATGTAATAAGAAACCTACAAATATTAGTTAGTTATGTACTTTATGTCTGAAGAGGTTACTTTACTCACGACAAACAAAAGTGCGTCAGATTCTAATCAGTTGATTGAATCAGTCAAGTCAACATACAAATGAAAAATGTATGTCAAGTAAATTCTACACCTACGAAATATCAGTTAAAACAATTTAAGTAAAGCCAAAGTCTACAAAATCCGTTTAAATGGTCAATATGAAAGTTGTAACGAAAAATTACAAATTGCTTAAATATTGATTTGATTTGTTTTAATGATATTAATTTTTTCATAAACTTCAACCAACGCCAACGTAGATGGCTAAAAGTGGTTAAGGTAGATCTACACGGGTAGCAAGATATCACTCATAACTTAATCTGATACGCTTGAGTAGGTAACTAAACCCTCCCCTCTTGGGCTGCCCAACTATAACAAGCGTTAACAAAATTTAATCGTTTGTAGATTTTACATATTAAGTAGTTACAACAAGCGACTCAGGGGCCACGAGGCGGCAAGTCTGGCCCGTCGTAGATAGGCATTGTGTGCAAAATAGCAAACATATTCATATAACATTGTCTCCATAGGTACCCCAACCCTACAACTTGAACTCCCGACGCCGTACATCCTATTTGCAAACGGAGATCAAGATTATAGTGGATCGCTTAAGATGATGAGTTAAACGTTGTGAATCACAACGGTCATACCATGTGTTAAATTGAAAAATAAATGTGCACATCGCACAACATTATTGCGTGCGAGCATTTACAGTGAGTTTCGTTTGTCGGCTGTTGGCTGGTTTATACAACGTTTTGAATGAACGAAATTAATTTATCGATTGGAGGAATTTCATGTCAGTAACAAATGATCACTTGTCAAACACGGTAAAAGCTTCACAATACGCAAAAATAATAGGTCCTCAAGTAATGTATAATTAATAATGATTAATGTGTTATTCAATAATGTACCTACTCCACCTACGAGCGGTAAATACCAGTAGCAGCAAATAGGTACCTACCAGCGAGTAAAATATGCGTCTGATCAATGTAATTAATTATTTGAATAAATGTATCTATTTCAAATAAACTACTAATAATCAAAAAGTGTTTCGGTTTCATTTGAGTGACCCATTTTCTATTTACATCTGACCAAAGCAACGTCGGCATAACGAAAGCTGTTTTTCACTAGCGCATCCAAAATAGGTTTGATTTTTTTCTGCAAAAGGGGGACGGGGAGATGAAATCCCTCGCAAACCGCATTAAAAACAAAAACTTTACAACCGCCATGTTTACTAGAGTAGCATTGTTGATTTATAATGCCTATATATTATGTGTAAATAAAAATAATTAGGTGTCAGTTTACTTTTTTAAGGGGCAGCTAAATAATTACACTGAACAAAACGAGGTTTAATTATTTTGGTGTGTCGCTGGAGTAAAATGGAGAAAAATTACTAATGAAGCGGAAAAATTTAAGAAAAAATAATCATATGGAACACAATGGAATTGAGGAGGGGACGTTTACCTAATAGGTACCGTAATACGGCATGACAATCTCTTCCAAAAGATATACAGTGACAAAGATTGAAAGAAGACCGAGAAAGGGAAAATTCAGCAATATTGTTTGCCTTAATAAAAAAATGGATGCCGTCGCAACATGTATTATGTCTATTAAAATCTATAATACTTTTACATTTTAGTAGGTATGCATTTATGTACCTTCTTTCCTTATTAGCTTGACGATTCCCCGGTTGCTCTATAAAAGAGCCCGGTCTCCAGTTTTGGCAACCCTACCCCAAGAATTGACGCAGGCGAGCAAATGGAAGCAACTCCTATCTGACCTTCCAACACAGAGAAGGCCTTAGTGGGCTTAGTCTGGGTTCCTGTTCCTAACGAACTTTTCTTCAACGTAATATGTTTCCAGAAACTCAATGTACGAGCAGAGGTTTGAACCCATAATCTCCGGTTTATACCCCGCACGCCTTACCTACAACACCCAAGCACTCTATCCTATAGTAAAATTAATAATAATGTATCGAACAAAGGATGAACTTTATATTTTCCCAAAAAAATCTTCGGTATTTTAACAAAAGGCTCCCTTAAGTATTGAAGAATACGAAAATCTTGAGAAAAGATCAATTGTAAACTCTGCCTAAGTCCCTCGGGCAAGGTTTCACCGAAGCCTGCTTTCAGTGATAAAATAATATATATTATTTCGTTCTACAAAGACCTGTGGTTCGCCGCGGTTGAGTTTGCTCTGACATTGACAATCCTTTAGATCTATTTAAATTAGACGGTTATGGAATAATGTGAAATTTCACCTAAGAACCTATATTTATTTATGTAATGGATTTAGTGGTATATCTACAGACAGTAGTAGTAAACTTTAGTTTTCTTGTTGTCCCAAAAAGCGGCAAGTGGTAACTATACTACTTTAATAATGAGACTTACCAGTTTATGTGATTAATCTATATATATAAATGCAAGTGTCCTGACTGACTGACTGACTGATTCATCAACGCAGAGCCGAAACTACAAAAGATAGAAAGTTGAAATTTGCACACCAGGTTAGATTTATAAAGTTTATAAGAGATAAGAAGCGATTTTGAGAAATTCAACACCTAAGGGGGTTAAAAAGGGGATGAAAGGTTGTATGGGCGCAAGTTTTATTTTAAGGTAGGAATTTGAAACTTTGTCAAAAGGTATAATATTAAAAAACAAGAAAACTAATTTCAGCGTTTTCGAAAATTCATCCCCTAAGGTGGTGAAAAAGGGGTTGAAAGTTTATGTGAAGGTCAAAAATTTTTTTTTAGTGCGGGACTTGAATCTTTGTGTAAAGGCATATTATTAGAATACAAGAATGGTCTAAGCTAATGTAGAATATAATAACCACCAACATACAAATCCACGCGTACGAAGTCGCGGGCAACAGCTAGTTAGGTAATAAATTTCTCAACACTTTGCCTTGAAAATAATTACAATCTTCAGTTTAGTATTTCACCCCCGTTTAAGATAATAACAATATTAATTTTAAAAATCTTATAAGGAAGAATTGAACACGGAATTGAGCAAGGTCGAAAAGGTACTTTATTTTCAATAAGTCTTTGCAAATCCGAAATACAAAACCGAATGAAAAGTCAAAGAAACACGTACTTACGTAAAAATTTTGAGTGAAACATCGAAGCATGAGGCAGTCATCATTGCCTCGCCGAACTCAACTTTCCTCGCTTATCGTATATAACACGATATGAGCAAGAAAATACCCTATTCTGTATTTCGTTCGGTCGGTTTTTCATTGTCTTGCTTTAGTTGTCCCAATATTTTCCGCCTGACATCTTGTATAAAAGATCTCCATAGTTCGAGGGGACACTAGCATGATCGAAACAACACGTTAAAAAAGGATTCACTCAGCTAAATAACTATATACTAGTAAGTCTTCAGAACCAAAAATATATATTACCTATCAGTTTAAGGTACTTTGATATCAATTTATCGCGCTTAGTATATTATTTTAATAAATGTGATTTCTTTAATGAGGATTGCCTTGCGGAACGTTTACTAAACGTTAAATAACAAACTTAAATAAGTACAAAATAATCATTACCTACTCCGAACGCACATAATACCAATATCGCATTACTTTTGAACAAAAGAATTCCTACTTTGAATTGTACGATTGAATAATTTTAACCTGATATTGCATTTTATATGCCTCGGGTTTCATTCCGTGCTCGCTGAAATCATATTTTCCAGGCATTCTTCTGTTTCTTTCAAAATGTTGAATTTTTCGCTTGAACACGATGCTGAACTGAAGACAATCAATCCAACATGAAAAGTCTTCAGCCCCAATCAGCCATTAAATCCCGTCCTTCCCTTTTTGTAATTATTTAAAGCCATTGTTTTAATCTAGCATTATGATTTGGTGTTATTTATATTTTACTACGACCGCCCCGGAAGATGTAGGTAACTATATTATGTTTAAAATACGTTACTTATATTAGGCGTATCTAATTTATGTGCCGTAATTTAGTTATGTAGTAAAATAATTAATAGTTAACAAATTTGAGAACACTTCATACATACATGTACTAATGATTTAAAAAGATAGGGTGTGTAGCAAACGTGCAATCCTTACGCTCCATAGCGAACAAAACGCATCTGTCACCGCGCACTAGTATGGTAGAGTGATAGTGATAGGTGACTACGATACGCTACGGAGCGTTAACGATTGGCATGTTGGCTACGCGCCCAATAATATGCACGTGATGTGTTTTACCCTGCGAAATTTATACAATGGCCTTTAGAATTAGTATTAACTATGTACTTGCTACGGTTATTGCGAGTAATGTGAACTATTTAATTACAAACATATTGGAATTCCAACATTAGGGTTATAATTTATAGATTCTAAACACTAGAACGCAATTTGGCAATCTAATACCCACACCTAGCTATAAGTAGGTAGTCTAATTTTTAATCACCTACAATTAACTATCTAAATTGAGTATTCGACCTTACACAGGGTGACATAAGTGACTTCTAATTGGTAGTATGTTTTCATTAGGAGCTAAAATACTTAAGTTGGTTATACTGCCGTATTCGAACTTCAAGATATTCACAAGATCGACACGTACTAGATCCATTCTAGATACGTTATAGTTTAGATTTCAACTAGTTCTCTTTTGCAGCGCAATTCGGGCAACCAATGTCACTTTTACGATAGATCGAGTTAGATATCTATTAGATGTGAATTAGATCTCTAAGTAATATCTTGTGGAAATCGTTCAAGAGCATCTCCAGAATCGCGGAAATGTCAAATTTGACAGGTTAGATCTTAAACATATCGTTATAGTATCTTGGCGATGTCTAAAAGATATCTAATAGATGTCTATTACAAAATCCGAATCGGGCCCATAGTCGTCGTATGAAATATAGGAAGTCTAAAGGATTCATAATTTTGGTAGTTGTTAAACAAAAGTTTTATCGTTTGAGGAGTTCATTATTTAAAGGCTTACTATTTTTTTTTTTTGCTCGTGTTACAGGCCACACCCAGTATAAGGGGGTAAAAGCAAATAATAGACGTCCTATTTCAGCGATAACACTCAGGTAATACAATACAAATTAGTAAGAAAGGCCTTTGAAAAAGGCTTTTTTTAAAGACTGTGGGAGAATTTGGCAGTTGGAATGGTGGCGGGTTAATAAGGCCAATAATAATTTCCGACCGATCAAATCTCTTTGTCATACTCCGTTAGATACACTGAACTACTTTTAGTATTTATGGGATCAACCTCAAAATGTTAAAAAACCTTTACAGTACATATGCCTACTTTCCCGCACTTGTGCGTAAATAAGCACTTTTCGTTGCTATGTCAAATATTTCTTTAAATATTTGACATAGCAACGAAAAGTGCAGTGCAAGTTCATATGCCCCTTTGGGCATATGTACTGTAAAACGTTGTACGATACACGTGCGAATAGGGAATTCGAAACGAGTGGCGATATATTAAAACACGACCGAAGGGAGTGTTTTAAATCGACACGATTTCCTCTTTTCCGCAATTGTATCGTAAATAACTATTTAAGTTGTACCTAGTATATTTAGTGATCTAATCCATTTCGGGATACTCGTAGCAATCCCCATAATATAAATCCACAGCTACAAAGAGGCACCTCTCGTTGTTAATTCTTATAAACGCGTACATTTAGAGGTGTAATTAGAGTGGGGGGAGTAATCGTTTATGGGCGTCGAGGACCGGTCCCTGTGGACGGACGTGCCTGCAATGATCGTGCGTTAATTCGCTTGGGCTAGCGAAGGCGAGTCGAGTCCCCGATTCATTGTAATTTGCCCATCATATTCGAAATAACTGCGTAATTGGAGTGCGCTCTTATACTGGTTTTGCCCGAATAATCAAGTTTCTCGCGCTCGGCGCGCGATTGGAATGTCATTAGGCCGAACATCGTAAATGGCATAAACGAATACGATACGTGCAAACACATTTGAGCCCTTTACCACAAATAGAAGGAAAACATTGGGGTTCAATTAAGCCTAATTTAATTTTTTTTTTGTTATTTTCGATTTCGGCCTCTGTGTACATTTTGTCACAAAAATCCCACTAAAAAACATTTTTCATTCCAGCCTCGTAACTCTATTTAGAGGTTTAGGAAAAATTCGCCTGTCGGAGTATTTTCTCTATGATGTTGTCATGGGTTATTTGCCAGCTTTCATGCGCATGCAAATAACACAAAAAATGTTCGTTTAGAATAACAGAAAAAATTAAAAGGATTTTATTGCAAGCACAGTTGGCAAATATTGCGTTTGGAGTGGGGCATAACGCATGATTCCTAGTATTTGTTTGACGGTGGCATTTAGAGTGGAATCAAAACCCGGCTGAAATAATTGCAATAATACAAATCAGTTATGATTGGTCCAGTCAGTCAAAACGATACCCAATTAAGTAAATAAATAGTAAAAGTAAAATGTTTATTTACCCTGAAATATCTAAGCTATCAAAGATTCTAATTGGTATTGGATTTCGAAAGTAACATTTAAAAGCGAAATCGAAATAGGTTCAGATGGAAGGTAAGATCCCGCTAGAAGGTAAACCGGGCTTGGAATTCTTACTTCATTTGCGGTAACTACAAAAAATACAAATGTTATTAGTGTAAGGCCCAAGTGCTTGAGTTGGGCGTGCAGCGGGGCGGGGCGTGCGGCGTGCATGTTAAACAAATGCAAGCGTATAGGAGCGGCCTTAGTACACGCTGCTCAAATTACTTGTGAGCCCGACGCCACGCTGTACGCCCCGCCGAACGCTCCGCTTCGAGCGGCCACTCACACTGTTTCTCTTTGTTATTTTGCATATATTTGCGTAGGTACTAACTAATTCTGCTTCGATATAAGAAAAAGTATGTTGGAGAGTTTCCACTTTGCATTATTTTCATAAAAAATCGCTCGTTAAGGGTACGACTTACGAGTAAGCTTTGTCACATTTGTCAATGCTCCATTCTTGGGTTAAAAAACTGTTTCAAAGTGTTTCACCTTAAATACCTACTCATCTAATACCTTTAAACGAGCAATTCTTGTTTATATATATATATATATATATATATATATATATATTTCGGGAATCTCGGAAACGGCTCTAACGATTTCGATGATATTTGCTATATGGGGGTTTTTGGGGGCGAAAAATCGATCTAGCTAGGTCTTATCTCTGGGAAAACGCGCATTTTCGAGTTTTTTTATGTTTTCCGAGCGAAGCTCGGTCACCCAGATATTAAATATTTATAGACGATTGATAGCGGTGGGCGCTGGAGGTGAGTCCTGCTAAAAATCCATTAGTTGTGTTTTACCTTTAAGACGGTATTTATACAAATGGGAAACATTTTATGGGCGATCATTGGCCATTATACTCCGAATGATTCCTGATTGGTTCGAAGTTAAAGGTGCTTGCTGTTTTGTTTGTTACGGTAAAGGAAAAAAAATCTGAAATCATTAATTCAAATATTTTGGTCAAAGATTTAAGTACCTCTTTTTTATATTTTATTTGTTAAAATTTAAAACTAATTATATTTGTTACTGAGCTCCTTTCATATACATACTTTAGGTATTTTGCACAGATTTTTATCTAGTTAAACGATAAGTTGGTAAACCAATGCAATTGCCTATTAGTGATCCACATTTATCAATGTAAGCTGCAATATATACCTATTTACTATGTATAATACCAAAAAAATTGCCATAAGTATTGAACATTAAAGTTCACACACATTCGGATTGTTACTAACAGCCAAAGACTAGGAATCCTCTAGACGGAGTTTAGAGCAATTATTTCATGAAACCGATGCTGCCAAAAATACTGGGGTGCGGGGGACGAGGTGAGCGAATCCCATGCCGTAATTGGTCCGTTCAAAGACACGGACCAATCACGGCAGGGGATTCTGACACTTGACTCGAAGATGGAGTAAAACTACCGTATATTTGTGGCAGAGGGGGTAGCGTTACTATGCTCAGTCTAGAGGATGTCCTGTCTGTGCAAACAGCTTAACTGCATGGACGCAAGTGATGTGTCTGTCAATTTCATTTATAAACTTCGTTGCTGTCGTTGCTGCATTACTGCCGCGATGATAACACGCCCTGCTATCGTCATTGCATTCGACTTTAGTAGGCACAGAGAACGGAGTTTTTAGGGTTCCGTAGCCAAATGGCAAAAAACGGAACCCTTATGGATTCATCATGTCTGTCTGTCTATCTGTCCGTCCGTATGTCACAGCCACTTTTTTCCGAAACTATAAAAACTATACTGTTGAAACTTGGTACGTAGATGTATTCTGTGAACCGCATTAAGATTTTCACACAAAAATAGAACAAAAAACAATAAATTTTGGGGGTTCCCGATACTTAGAACTGAAACTCAATTTTTTTTTATAAAACCCATACGTGTAGGGTATCTATGGATAGGTCTTCAAAAATGATATTGAGGTATCTAATATCATCGCGAGAGACACTTCCAAAGTGGTAAAATGTGTCCCCCCCCCCCTGTAACTTCTAAAATAAGAGAATGATAAAACTAAAAAAATATATGATGTACATTATCCACCGAAAATTGGTTTGAACGAGATCTAGTCAATAGTTTTTTTTTTTAATACGTCATAACTACGGAACCCTTCATGGGCGAGTCCGACTCGCACTTGGCCGCTTTTTTAAAAGTCGTAGCGCTTTTTTTAGATCACAATACGGTTGCCAAAAATTTAATTTGCAATCTTAAGGCCTTTCTCTAGGGAGTCCAGTGATTCGAACCCTGGTTGTTGACTTTCGCTCGATAGAAAAGTTCACGAACATAGGTCTAAAATGCACTTTAAAAATTATAAAAAATCAGCACAAATACGTAATATTATGCTTGAGGGAACTCAGCAATTACTTTGTTATTATTAAAACACACAAAAAAATTAAAATTCCAAAATATGCGCGTTCCCAAGCACACACATAATGTACCTACTACCTATGAAAGCAATAAATTACTCAATACTGAAATACATCCATCTCGTTCACGCTTACGCTCAGTGAGAGTGAGAGAAGAACACGAACCTAGTGGGCCTTACCACAGGCCTTACTTAAGTGCAACCCAATGTCCTTTCAGAATTCTAACATTCAAAAGCATTCATCCGTCGACTTACAATTGATATTCTGCATCCTGCGTAAATATAGGTATATGTAATTCAATATGGCTGGCTCGAACACACACAGACTGTGTACCGGAAAACCTATTAACTGAGAGCTCTATAGTGCCGTTTTGTTTTGCACAGTTAAATAACCTTTAGTAAACCTTACTGCATTAACATAAGGTTCAAAAATGGTCAGTGAAGTTTGTGGGTTTTAGTTTAGTACGTGGGTAACAGGTCCTGCTGCGTAGGTATTTCCCGGGAACAACGTCAATTGAGGTGGCCTAAGATAGTGTGTTATATATCACTCTCCACAGACTCCGCAATAAGTATCAAGCGTTTAAAAATACTTGCAGTCAAAGACCACTGTGTTGGATGTCTGCTGCCTGTTACAACGTTTTAACTTATTCAACGCAGTAACTCTTTGTAAATGTATACTGTATACCCACTTAAAAGTTAAGCAAAGAGCTTGTGACACTATAGTGAAGTTGCAAGCGTTTATAGACTGCGTTGGCCGCTTATCATCGTACGGGCCGTATAGTTTCCACCGTTGTTGTATAGAAAAAGGCATGTATTAGTTGCTCTTTTACTTTGAAAATACTACACCGTGAGTTTCACCAATCATGCATGAAACTAACCTAACCTGCCACACCATGTTTAGTATAACATACTTATGTTAGGTATAAAGATAAATGTTAGGTATGTTCAGTAAATACCTCGAGAATCCTTTTGTAGTTAATTAAATTAATGTATTTATTCACAGGAGAGCTGTGTAAATGTCGACTCTACTGGAGCTGGTGTGGCCGATTGCGCCCCCAAACTTTAGTGAGTATTGTATTGAGTAGTGAAACGCTAATATGTGGCCACCACAAGTGTGATATTATTATGCAATTATTTATTATGCTGATACTGCATGATACCTGCATATAATATCACACTCTCTGCTAGCTCTGAGATAGCGAGACAGCGCTATGCACGCTCTCGCTCGCATACCGGAACGGCGTGCCGTTCCACATACAATGTAAAGACCGCCATAACCCTGTCTGGCAGGGAAGTAATCTGTGAGCTTTGTATGTGTAATGGTGAGTACTGACCGCCTGTGGCAGTTGGGAGCCGTGAGCGGATTGATTGAAATGTTACTGCGTAGTGCAATTGAGAAACTTGTGATGACACGTTCTTCAAACGGATGGTCATTAGGGAAGTGAGACACAGCTGAATAAGGCAGCCAGATAGACGAGAGCGAGTTTAGGTTGCACTGGCCCCGTAGACAATATGCCAATCGCTAACGCTCCGTAGTGAACGAAACGCAACTGTCACTGTCACACTAACATGGAAGAGTGACAGAGAGACTCAAAGCGATTCGATTAGCGAAGCGCAAGCGATTGTCACCTTGGCTAAACCGCCTGAACCGTTAGATGAGGGTGGCACTTGTTCGGTCATTTTTAAAATCCTTGGCGTAGGCCTAAATGTGTAAGCTGATATAATAATTATGTTCTTCTAACTTTCGATTACACTCATGTTGATTCATGTTGTTTCTTTTCATTATTATTTAAGTGTCAAAAATGTGAGTACAAAATGGTTGCATATTTTTCGATTTTTGATAAGACGCTTTGAAATTGCTTTGCCAGAATGTAACTAACAAATTTTATCTAAAATATATTTTATATAATTCAAAAAATACATGCACTTAGTATCCCGTAAATAGAGCACTTGTAAACCGTCACTATAACTCAATAAACATATAATGACGATAGGTATACCGATACATGAGATGCATCCCGTCTGTTCCCAAGGCACTCCGTGTTATTTATGCAAACTTGAGTAAAATGTATTACAATATCGTACAATACTACGTTTATCACCGATATAAAATGGTTAAGTATACATACTTTCGGTCTTAAATTGATGTACTGGCATATGAAAAAAGCTTTATGTTTTAATATCAACATGAGTGTCCAAAACCCTGAAAATAAACCCTTGTTATACGACCACATATATTTAAATACCATGAGTACTTAAAAAAATATAAGCTATATATGCTTTAAGATAATATTAAGAAGATTGAATTCTACAAAGAAAATGAATGCAGGTTGGGACGGAAAATGTTACTCCACATAGATACGGCAAAAATATCCAGTGCTACTTTATCTAACACATTAGTAACTCTGCAGTCTGTCATAGTCATCAGTAGTCCATCATCAAAGTAGGGGAGACTAGAGAAAACGAGGTTAGGGGCAAAGAGAGGGTAAGTAAATGTACTATTGTTCGTTACTAGTACACTCTAATGAGCGACTCATACACCAGCGCCATTGTAACATTTCAGTCATCTTACTCCGGTCTAATGAGAGAAACGTGGTTGCTATGTTATTTACTCGTTTTGGCTGCCCTTATGCAGGACAAGAAATATCTTAATCACGTGATAATTTAATATATATATATATCGGACTATTACAGTCAGTGTAAAAATATGGGTGCATACAACTTACTCAAAAATATGCCCCATAGTTCTTAATTCGCTGACATAAGAGCTATAGGACATACTTTTGAGTATGATGAGTGCACCCATATTTTTACACTTGACTGAACAACGATTTTCATCCTTGGTGTACCTATTTATAATCGTAAATAAAACCCTATGATGTATAATAAGAAATATTTTATTTTATTATATGAAGCAGAGTTACCTATAAAGTTTGCTACATGAGTAGACATTTTTTAAACAGTTAAGAGCCCATCAACGTGCACACTAGCGCCACTGCTAAATAATCGTGATTATTTCAATTTAACGAAAGATATTTAAAAAAGGGGGCCGCTACGGACTGTATCTTGTATTAAAGTACCTTTTGAATAGGTACATCAAACTAGTTTCTATGTTGCTGGATGCGTCAATCTATAAACTCAAAACAAAAATGACCATTTTAACTTTGGACGCATAGATTTTTTTAATGTATTTCGTTAAATTTAAATAATCACGATTATTTCGCTGTGGCGCTAGTGTGCACGTTGATGGGCTCTTAAATGTTCTTTAATCTTCGTAATGGAAGAGACAGATCCGCTGACGCTAGTATTCTAAATCGAGCCTACTAACCTTCCAAGTAGAGTTATAGCCTACATACAATATGCACGCAAACTTGGCGAGGCTTACCTGAAATTGATGGCTAGCTGTTATTATTAATATTCAAGATTACTCGAGAGGTGGTAGTTCGTCCTGAGGCTTAGGCGTCATTATTGTTATTGACTGGGATCGCTATTGAATAATAAATATTTAGTATTGGAGAATGTAGGTACTTTTAGTTAGATACGCATTCGGCGAAGTAAGATGAACCTGTAAGTGAAAGCTACGTACTTGTCATGAATTACTTCCATGAATCGGGCCAGACAGGGGAGCGCACCGTAAGTGTGAGGCATAGTAGGTACATTACATACCTAGGGAGGTGAATTCGTGAATGCTCCAGATCGCAGTTGTTTGTGGCCCGAACCGAAGGTGAAGGCCATAAATATGCGATCTGGGGCTTTACGAATTACCGCCCGTGGTTTGTCTAAAGTTTTACGTCTTGCTTGCCAGGACGGGGACTTTTACGGGCCTAGGGTGACGTAAATACAGTAATTGTAAGGTTTAGCTTACTGTAAGCATAAAATGATATAAACGTCAGTCAGGCCTTAGTATCAGCCAAAAACATATTAACAAGACATAAGACGGTCATTTATAGCGTGATTATTTAACACATTATTCATGGTTTTTTGAGACAATAGTAACTTATACACATCGGCCGGAATTGAAAGTTCAGTATAAAAGAAACAAAAACCATTTCACTTATTCTTTTATTTATTCAAACATATTTTCCCCGCCAAAATGAAATAATAATACGTGTTATTCTGCTTTATTTTATCCTTTCTTCAGATTAGCCGCGCTCAGAACACTCAGAATACTCGGATTCGGATAAATTATTGAAAATAAATAGCTCGGCGTGATACGCGAGTTGGAAAATGAATTCATTCCATTTATTATATCGTGTTACTAGCACTGACAAACGGCGCCGTCACTTTTCAATAGGTAGGTTATATGTACGTCGGATTCTTATGACTTTTGCAAAACTTGTGCCATTTGATACAATTACCAGATTTTATACAATGCATTTTCTGTATGAACTACAAATTGTTGTTGCCTGATGTGTATTTTTCGACACAAAATTGCAGTGTCGGTACCAGTCGGTACTTATTGTTTAAATTATTTAAATAAAAAAAAAAATAAATAAATAAATAAAACGTTTATTCAGAGATCTTTCTTATAACTAATTACATATATTCTTCTGCCAAACCACAGAGTGGTTTGTTGGCAGACGAGGCTCCTTTATGTATTTGCAAGCTAGGTAGTTGATAGGTAACTTAAACTTAGGTATCTACTTAACCCTTTACCTCATGCGCAGCCCTATATAGCAACTATTAAAGTTCATTTTTAAACAAATACTTTTTATTTATTACATGAATACTTTATATTTATTTATATACTTTCTTCCGTTTCTTGGAAAACAGTAGGTATAATACATTTGAATTTTAAAAGTCTCAACGCGGTTTCATGTTGATTTATCATTACGCGTGGGTTTTCTGAAATATGATAATTCATATTATATTAATCTGATATTAATTTCTCTTCATTTCGCTCGCTCTCATACCTATTTATATATACTGGTGCGTGAAGGATATAATGCGATTGAATCAAATTGATCTAGATATATTTTTATGTCAGAATACATCCCAGATGTCGTAATCTCGATCATCATCATATATTTAAGAGTAAGACTCTTGTCGGTGGAGCAATTTCCATGTTTGGCGGTCTGCCTTCACTTTGACAGCCTAATACGACACGACGTTAAGTTTTTCCTTTATTTTATTCATGTACGCTCACCTTGGTCTTCCTTTCTTCCTCTTTGCTTCTTTCCCTTCTATGATGCATCTTTTCTCTTCTATTATCTGTAGTTCTTAACAAACTCCTCCTTTCTCCTACCATACGTAAAACCTCTTCGTTGGTTTTCTTTTCAGTCCAACTGATCTATGCATAATAAATTTACAACAAGGAGACTCCAACTCACGACTTTGCTACATTGTATTAGCTTAACTTTATTCAAACACGGTGTTGGATGATTAAGTATACGAGTTAGTTAAATTTAATCTGCGATGTATTAAATTTTACTTTGGACAAAGTTCCATGGTCGAAAATAATCTATGTCGCAAACGTTGTGTTAATCAAGTTAACAAGAAATAATTTTAATGAACTTGAGTGTGATGTTTTATATTTAAAAATTATCTGTATAGGTGCCTGGAATTAGTTAGTGGCTTTTTGATGCCAATTACGTTAGGTCAATAAATATATGTAGCACACATAAATCACAAAGAAGCAGGGGAACTTATAACTCATCTCATTTTGATGCACACATGTACATGTCTAAAGAGTCATTTAAAAATATTAATAGCAAACAAGCCTTTCTAATAAAGTGAGAGTCCAACAAATATCGAAGCAATTCAATAAGCGATACTGTAAAACAAACATTGAATAGTATACGTATCAGGGGTGTTATTTCAAACGTTTGCATAGCCCTAGTAATTCGAACTTTTAAACGCACCACTATAAATACGTTCGCCCATTACGCATAATGGCGATGGATCTTTAGGTCATAGTAAACTGGTTCCCTGAGCCTGCAAGTAAAAGGAATAGTCGACTAGCGCGGCGTCGCAGCAGCAAATAAACGGAGAAATAACCGTCTCAATATCGACTCCCGGGCCGAGAAGTAACAGATTGTGACGTCTAACTCACCCGTCTCAAAAGAAAACACGAAAATCACAACTCCTATCCCCATCTCTATCTCGCCAATGAATAAAGTAAGAGAACGCATTACAATGTCGCAGATCATGAGATCAGATTGCTGCGCGGCACAAGATCGTACCAGCTCTCTGAAATCGACATTGCTTTAGGATAATCGGCCATAAAAACGGGAACCAACGACCCAACCATCTTGCTCGGCCTACTTTTATAGCCACTCATTTATTTCTACTTTCTCAGACATGTCGCTGTAGCTTTTATAACGTTAGCAATTCATTATGCCATCTAAAGGGTTTTGGATGACTGACCAAGCTTGAAGAGCTTACGTTGGACCTCTTTGAAGTGATAGATGCTTAAGACTGTTTGAAAAATTGCTTGAATGTGAATGGCGTCTAACTGTAGTACTTGGAGAGTCTTAACTTTACCCGTAAGATAAGATAGTTTGCCTGACCACTCATATTAATACTTCAACAAGTAGGTACAGAAGACTTTCATGAACTGGCAAGTTTGAGGAGACTTAAGTTTGTGGTAAGTTCCATTTGAAGTTCACATGAGTGTTGAATGAATTAATAATGATGTAACATACCTAAACATTTAATCAACTGTGAGGAAAAAACTTAAATTTTCATGACGAATTGAGGAGAGCTACTCAACTCTTATAAGCATACTTATAGCGATTTTATCTATAGGTAAACCAAGTATTTGCATTTAAACATTGCCATTCGTTGGTGGTGAATAACTTGATTTGTGAAAGCGTTTTTATTCAATGAATTTTTTTTAATGAAGTTGACTAAAATGTCATTTTAAGTTGGCGTTTGTTAAAAATAGCCGTTAGAAATTTATTCTAATTGATGTACTTTTATGTCAACCAAGGTAATCTGATATGCACACGAGGACACGCGCATTGTGAAATTAATTATAGTAGGTATTTTGAAGTTGATTAAAATTTCCTTTTAAATTGGCGTTTGTTAAAAATAGCCGTTAGAAATTTATTCTAATTGATGTACTTTTATGTCAACCAAGGTAATCTGATATGTATACGAGGACACGCGCATTGTGAAATTAATTAGTAGGTATATAACTTCCTGTAGCTAATAGAACACATGGTAGTGACACACCCCAAACACCCCTGACAACGAAAATCATGAAGCTTTTTATGGATGGGATTGTAGAAAGTTCCACAAGAGCGTTCCATGTAAATGAGCAATATTTTCTATACAATTGGACAATCTCTAGAGACCGGATGAATCGCGCCAAAGTTTTGGGTCTGTTCAAACCCTGGGGACATTAGTAGCAGTATTTTACCCACAACTACATATTACGTCAGTAAACACATATTTAGTGTCCTTGTTAATATTATTAATGTTAGAATGTAAATAAATGTGTTCAAAATCAACTACGTTTCAGCCATAGAACAGTTACGGGAATTAAAGGATTTTCACCGAAGCGTGGTGTGTGTGAAAACTAGCGCAACTTATTAAAGTAAAAAACATTTTTAATGGTTCGGCTCTGTAACCGCTGTAACATTTAAGAATTTTGTAATTTTTAGAATTCATATAGCAGTACATTAGACACCGAGCATTTCTATACTCGTATTATCTGAAAGTCTATATTTAAACGAGTAGCTACTGCCAGCTTTGGATAAATATTGAATGTTTATTAATAAACTTTAAATAATAACCGCATTAATTAACGTGTTTTTAGTCGTTAAATGCAATGCAAATGTTTTCATTCCACTAGCTGTGAGCTGTAGACCTTTGTTAGTATAAAAGTTTAATAAATGCCCTGTATTCCATAAATAGGAAAAAAGACTGGGTTGGAGCAATCACGGCCTCATGTAAATGCAAATGAACAGATAATCGACCAGTCTCTGAGAGTAATTACGTTATAGGCACTATGCGGGGAACCACTTTGCTTACAACGAGATCATAATTAGCTCTTACAATATTGTACAATAATATAAACTTTACACAATTTTCAGACAATTTCCATTACTAGCGGTTGAATTGTTAATCGCTGAATGCAGGTCCAGCATCACGAAGGAAAACTGAATATACCTCAATGAATTCGATTAAGGTGAAATTGGTTTTACTCTTGTAACACCTTTAAAAACATCTTGAATTTTATTTTTGGACTTTTATATCCTCTTAAGGGATTAAATTCAATATTAAGTTTTCGATAACCTGTCGAATCCCACGATATGACGTCACCCATAAGCGTTCTGTACGGATATGATGGTCGTTCTTGTCTACGTGACAGCGTGATAAAACGATGTCCGTCACTTTTTTTCCCACGGTGTTAAACAGTGACAGTTATTTTATCACGTGGATAAAGATGGATAAAGCTATCCATAATAGGCTGGCTGGCTCATATATGAGCCACTGGGAGCTGATAGATAAACGACGTAGAGGTACGAAAGGACTTCTAGTGCCAAAGAGTGAGTGCGCCGAAATAAAGTTTCGTATATTGTGTTTTATTTACATTATGGAATACGTATTATCTATCTATCTTCTATATATATATAGAAATTGGTTTTACTCTTGTAACACCTTTAAAAACATCTTGAATTTTATTTTTGGACTTTTATATCCTCTTAAGGGATTAAATTCAATATTAAGTTTTCGATAACCTGTCGAATCCCACGATATGACGTCACCCATAAGCGTTCTGTACGGATATGATGGTCGTTCTTGTCTACGTGACAGCGTGATAAAACGGTGTCCGTCACTTTCTTTCCCACGGTGTTAAACAGTGACAGTTATTTTATCACGTGGATAAAGATGGATAAAGCT